>NW_026606155.1:65502500-65975000 GCF_029834395.1 Sorex fumeus | reverse complement strand
CATTTACTGAAAATGTGGATGAGGGAGCAGAAATACTTGAAGAATGTATTGAAAAGCAACGCATCTGTTTAATGGCTCTTTCACGAATCCCCATCAGTTTGGCATTGTGGAGAAAATCGCTACTAACAGCAGTTCTGCATGTATTAACATTTTGCCCTTTTTTCAGCAATGTTTGCTCACTGTAGATCTACAGTGGGGTAATAATAATACTTATCATATGGAATATTTTCCTTTTGCTTCTCAAAGAAATACATATATTCAGCTATAAATGCTTAAATATATATTCTAATCATAAATACAAAACATACATCCATATGTAAAAATAAATATATACATACATAAATACATAAATTCAGCTACCAGACTTTTGACTTGCTTTCTAGATGTTAGAGGGTGTCAACAGTTCTTGCCATTACCTATATTTATGTATTTCTTTGAGATTTAGGATTTATTTTTATTTAGCACCGGCTTACTGTCAGGCAATTTTAATAGCTGATTAATTAGTCATGGGAAGAGATCAGATACTTTGAGGTCCTATTGTCTTCCAACATCTGCATTTTTACAAATGTGTCATAGAAGTGGAGTAATTAATACTGTACTTAATTGAAACATATCTTTTCAATAGTTTGCGAAATCTTGGAATGACTAGCTCCATATATCCTAGATTGTGATATTGCCAAATATTTGACTCTATCAGAATGGATAAATATGATTCACGTTATGACTGAAGCACAGAAGAAAGTTTCAAATCGGCAAAGAAAATTAAGTAGCATACCTCCATAAATTTAGCTAATATTTTTTCTTGACATTTTTAGAGCTCCTTTTGTTCTGTTCAATGCTAAATTTTATTATAGTCAACTAGCTGAAATAGGCATCTCAGAAACTGTGCTTTATGCATCCTTTGACACTTTTCGGAAAAGTGTAGTTTTGAAACTATTTCCCACCTCTTCTTTCCTAATCATTTTCATCCCTTCCTCCTCACCACTTTCCCAAATAGGGCCAAATATTGACTGACTGCTTAAAAGTGCTAATCGAATCATTCCCAATAATATGTGTTCAATATATTGGGTTTTAAAAAAATTAGGAGCCCACATATTTATTCTAATATCACTGCTGAGTGAACAGACAGAATTTTAACCAGAGCAAATTCAAGTGCAGTTTTCAGACCAGTCAAACCCAGGAGACAGGCAGGAGGTCTGCCCTTCCCCAGCCGTTCTTCTGTCTGCATTAGCCGTTCTTGCTCAGGCTCCATCGACCTGTCAGAGCCATCACAGTGATTGACTGCCCCGGCAGATGTGCTGCTATAACAGGTAACTTGATCATCCAGACCCATCTGTCTCTAAGTCCTCTTCAATTCACACTTTGAAAAATATTAGAGGTTGGGAGGGGTGGGAGTCTTTGTTGTGATTTTTTAAGAAGTAGGCTATCTGTATTCCACGAAAGGTTACCTTCTGAAAGTGAATTGAAATATATAGGATTTGAGCTCGTTAGTGAGTGATCTCCTTCTAGGGCATACTACTATCAGCTATTTAAATGGACCAATCAGATCTGGGAGGATTTGCAAACCTGATTTCCAAAACACAATTTAAAGTTACAAAGCAATCTTAAAGAACTAATACAACTGTGATGATAATAAAATGATATTTCAAAGTGGACAGTTTCCAAGTAAGTGAGACAGATGGGCTATATGTGAGTAGAAAGAAAAGAGAGGAACCTCATGCAAAGGGAACAAACCTGTGTCTTCCTTCCAGTGACCACAGCCAGACGAATGTTGTGACATCATTAAGCTGAATTGCTGATTTCAGAAGAGTATGGAACAAGATTGGACAGGGGTAACTCAAGCTTCATGCTGAAGTGTAGTTAACTAATTTACTACTGTCACTATTTCTGATAATTACTTTTCACCAAAATATTTTGCTGTGCTTGTATGCAGGGGATTTCATTCTACAAGTCGACACCCTAAGTGTGGAGCTGTTCAGGATCTATCAACAGCTCCTATTAAGAGAAAATATAATCTTGGTGAGATCAGTGGCAAACACTTTTCTGATTCTCAGTCAAGTCTATTGCCTCTTCACTATTAAGGGATGAACATTGGCTGAGAATGGCATGGTTCAACATCTAAGCGAAGTAACATACTGAAGCAAGCAAAACAAGGTAAAATGAATGACAACTGACACAAAGCAAGTGAACTCAATTTTGTTTTCAAATGAAAGGAATAAAAGTATGCAAGGATGTAATTTACTGATTCCTTCAGGACCTAATGAAATATTTGAACATGAGGGCTGGAGCGATAGCACAGCAGGTAGGGCGTTTGCCTTACACACGGCCAACCTGGGGACCCGGGTTTGATTCCTGTGCCCCTCTCGGAGAGCCCAGCAAGCTACCGAGAGTATCCTGCCCACATGGCAAAGCCTGGTAAGCTACCCGCGATGTATTTGATATACCAAAAAACAGTAACAAATCTCACAATGGAGATGTTACTGGTGCCCGCTCGAGCAAATTGATGAACAACAGGAGGACAGTGCTACAGTACTGCAGTGGAAAGATTTAGACAAGGTATTAATTTCTTTGTAGGCCTCTTTTCAATTCCTTTCTATACTATTGCAGGGCTATTCAATTTACCTTGGAAATAAAATATACCAATAGTACATTTCCAAACAAAAATAAAAATAATGAATCAATTCCAAAAAGGGTTTTGTTTTGTTTTGCTTAGACATCTAGATAAATGCTTTGGTCAATAATTTGCTACTTGACTTGCTAAAAGTAATGAGTCTATTTAAGACTTTTTAATGGAAATGAACATACTTGTTTTTCTTCAGATTAGAAAAAAGAAAATATATTTTTGTTTTAAATTAGCAATCTATTCATTTTACTTCCTTCATTTTGGCCTAAGGAAGGTTCAATTTTGCTATTGATTTTGCTTGAAAAGGCAGAGAGTGGCAAGCTGTTGCTTGGTTTGAGAAAACTATTGCATACTTCAAAGAGTTATTTACCACATAAAATTTTGGCTGATGCAGTGAGCTACTAGTGCTTACTCTTCTCTTCCATTCCTCACTTCCAACCTAAAGTGTAAAGAAGTCATATATTTGAAACACAAATCTGTCCAAAATTTAGTATGAGCTGAGAACATGATGGCACAATGAAGAAAAAATTGAGTGCCGTGGCAGAAATTATACTTAAGAAAGTTGAACGTTTTTTAATAATGAGAAGTTAAAGGGGAAGGAATTACAATTCTAGTAATATCTGTCATGTCTTACTATGTGATTATTTGCTCTGAAGTCCTTTTAGATAAAATGGTATTCCCAGACTGTAGAGATCTTTAGTGTTTTCCTGCCATGAAATCAGATCTGTAAGCATTCCTGATATGGAACAAGATATTCTTTTTTAAACTCTTGCATTTTCATCTACTTCACATCATAAAACTCACATTCTTAAAAAACGACTAAAGATTTTCTTATTTCCATGTGGTTCCTGCTTTCTAAATTCTGTTGCTTGTTTTCTCCTTAGAGTTCTAAATGTTGCTTTAACATCTTTAGGTGTGATATAGATAGATTTAGAGTGATGTAGTTAGCAAGTCTCAAGCTGCAGCTTTTAAATACAGTTGAAAAGCCTTCTTCTGAAGGAAAACAAGACACTCTTATGGGAAAGTTACACTTTATTTTTGAGGCATCTCTCACAACTTTTCAAAGATGCTGAATTTACTATGCCTATTATTACCACATGTATGTAATTTATCTTATAACACACAAGCTTTTTCATGTAAAGTTAATCAAGCTACTTTTTTCTTTAGATAGCATAAACACACAATTTTTAAAAGAGGGATTAAGGTCTATTTACAAAATCAAATGGAATGGAATGTTTGAGAAAGTGTCCTTTTATGTTAAGTTTATACCATATGATGTGTTGTTCTTCTTGGTTGTAATTTGCCTCTGTGCTCTGCTTCTACTCTGTCTATAGTACCGCAGTCAACTCAAGTCTGCTTTTATCATATTTTCCCACTAATTGTGTCCATAGAAAGGATACAGTGTAAATATGGATTTAGTAGTACATAGTAAGGAAAGTGGGCTTCCACACTTAAAGTTCAAGTTCTTTATACTGAATTACAGTTAGCAAGCACTCCACCTACTGGCTTATATGATGTGAAGCAAGCAGACCATGACTGAAGTAAATCCAGAGTAGTAAAATATGCTTTCAATCCTAACCATATCAAAAGGACTCCAGATCCCAGATTGTCAATCAGGATCAAGCATGGCCGACTTGGTGCTCTATAGAATTAGAAGTGTTACTGGTATTTAACTTGGCCATGTGACAACCTATCTGTGAAGAAGATTCTTACTATCAGCATGATGGTTAATGGTAGGATAGCTCACCAAGAAATGTATTTTTGGAGCTCTAGTACATGTAGATTAGGGGACACATTTCAGAGATTCAAAGTGCCTTTTAATCATATTGCAAACAAATGCACATGTAGACAAATGTAGGTGTAAAATGTCTTTTTGTCCCCCAATTTTTAAGCAATTTAGTTATTTAAGTCACTAAAGTATTTTTAGTTTTAAAATCAAGATTAAGTATGTGGCCCTTTACTTGTCTTCCTATGTACCATTTATAATAAAAGGATAAATGTAACAGCAAGAGAAAAATCAGTGCTCAAAAAGTTCTCTAACTGTTGTTCCCCAGCGCATGAGCTTCTTGCTGAGTAGCCTTAGTAATTAATAATTATAAAACACAGAGAGATTAGTATTAAGCATTAAAGTGAAATCAAGAGAGATTGAATTAACTCTGTTCCACAATGTTAACAAAAGGTATAAATCATAACCTTTTGCCAACCTCATCTACTGCAATTCATCTTGACGTTTCTTTTTAAGGACAGCTTACTATGTAATTAATTATGCTACTAAGGCCATAGTATGGTATGTTTGAATATAGCAATAAAGAATATGATAATTAATGTGAAAAATATGAGAAAATCAAGGCACATAAGCCAGATATAAGACAAATCAGCAGGATTGTTGAAAATAACTTTAGTAAACTGTTGATTTGGAAATGATTTTCCTAATATTGTCTTAGGGTGTAACTGTGAGTACAGCATGATAAAAAGAAATTCTGCAGGAAATATCTATCTATGCAAAATATTTCTTGGGGTCACTTTTGTTTTATCACAAACTTTCCATCTTCTTCAGGTTGAGGATAGAATATATTTGCAATTGCATGGAGAAGTCATCTGACTTCAGAAACTTTTTTCTTCTTGCAGCTAAACTAGAACACAACATGATACTCATGCTAATACCAATTAATAGAAGTTATTCCGGGTTGATGAATGTTTTGAACACTGACACTAAAATAGCTTTAAAACTGCTTAAATAAAAATCCAATAAACCGTATCCCAGATGTATGACTTTCTTTTTTGGCTTTACAAAGAAAGTGCTCACAGTTAAGGAGAAAAAAGTCAGTTTCATTAAGCGTTTACCCTGCAAGAGAGAGATTGAAGAATTTTAGCACATGACGATACAACAAATTTTACCTGACCCTTCCAAGCTAAGGAAAACAAGACAGAAGGTCCTCTCGAGAGGCTGTATCATATATATGTTCTGAGGCTGTGCTGCCCATATGTTCAATAGGACTGTTGAATCTCAAAGTTATAATAATTTGCAATGAGGTGCCAGAACCAATTATTAAATATCATATGATCCAACAGAGATGAAATAAAAATATACAGGGTCGTTTTTACTGGCTTTGACTATTATAAGGCATTTAAAGTACTTTGAATTTACAGTGTAACTTGAGGGTTGTATTAACGACTTCCTTATGCTAGAATTTTGTTCCCAGCTGAATATTGTAAGCTAAATGCAGATGGCATACTTTTCCAAGGACAAAAAGAGTCTTGGCCTTATCTTTCCTTTTTTGATTTGTATATCAACTCAGGAACAGGAGATATGCTATTATGATATCTTACACTAATGTAAACCTTTATTCAAAAGCGCAAATGACAGCCAAAAGTACAACTCAAGTGAGAAAAAAGGTAGCGTGTGATAGTATCACAGAAAGACACAATCTCAGCCAAATCACTGCCTATATTGTAGAAGAACAAGCCTCTTAGTCTTCAGTATAAACAGTCATAATTTATTTACCATGACATCTTCATAACATGAATAAGTGAATGTTTTAAATAGTGGTTCTTATCTAGAAGCCAAGATCAGCCCTTTCTCCTTGATTGCTGTGATTCTACCCCTAGTGAAATCAAGAAGATGTAGATTGGTGGTTTATCATCTGCAAAGCAAGACATTCAGCAGATGAGGTACCTCTTAGGTTCTTTCTACTACAACTATTTCAACTATTTCAAAAGTACTAGTAAGAGATTAACTCAAGTCTTCAGGTTTTACACACACACACAGACATACACACAAACACATATATGTAGAGAGAGATACAGATATGTAAATATGTATTACATTATATATATTCTTAGTAACATATTTCTAGGGCATTAACATATTACAGAATGGTCTGTTTTTGAGACTCAAAGGAAAAACACAAGGTCCTATAGGATTCTGGGAAATAGAAGGCGTATTATTACTTATCCAATATAAATTTAGTATGGGGGCTAAATTCACAGTGTGATCTTGTTGGGATATTAAAGACTCTGTCCCTCAGTCACTGGAGCACAGGACTATGTTTGTCTATGTATGTTTACAGCACCTGTCAGTTGATACATGAGAAACAAGTAGAGTAATGTAAGTTGATCCTCGCTTTTGCTGAATATTTAATGCAGTCCACCAGAAAAGAAAAGCACAAACATTCTACTTTTCCAATGCTTTCTTTTATGCCTTCTTCTAATATTCTCTGGGGAGAGGTGGGTTTCGATCTTGGTCAGAGCAAGTACCCATTTACTTCAGAATCTTCACTTTCTTGTCTCAGCTTCCTTCCTGTCTCCTAAAATGAAATTTATTATATTTTAGCCACCTCTGAGCAGACTTGTGTGTATATATTTTCAGAGAAATTGAATTGTCCATATGGATTTTTAAATCAGTTTTCAGATCAAGTTCAGAAATATGTAAACTGTTGTGTTGTTGGAGTAGGAAGAAGAAGAACAAATCACTCAGATGAAGAGTACCCAATACTATAAAGTGATCTTTAAATGAGAAAACTAGAATGTAAGTCAATTAAAGGGGCCAATAATGGGAAAACAAGTACCATTCTAAGAGCAATTTTAAGACATTTAACCTAAGGAAAGTTGCATTATACATTTTTATTAAATTGAGGCAATATTCACACTATTGTGGTTTGAAATGTGAACCAATATTTTCTATCTTTGGTTTCCTTGCTTTAAAATCTCTTAATGTGCATAGATGTAATTCATAATATCATATTACTGTTTTAAGTTTGCAAGTTACTGTCTCTGAAGTTATGATTTAATTTGAATCAATAAAGGCCCATTAAATATTCTGCTCTCTCATAAAACAGTATCTGACCTGAGATTAATGTAACAAAACCCTAGGATTCCTCAAACTCTTGATTCTTTGTCATTTTAACCTTATTTACAACACAACGCATTCTTTAAAAAGTGTTATCATTTAATTCAACATTAGCCTTCAAAGGTGTATTCAAGTCTATTTCAGATTTAAACCTGATGTTTTTCAATTATATTTATATCAAGAGCTAGAGGAAAAGATTTAGGCCAATAAAAATATATGCAATTATGCTCAGTTAAATTCTTAATGAAAGATGAAACTGTGTTATTAGTAATTCTTAGAACATTTTGTTGAATAAATTGCAAACATGGATCTTGGATGAGTGGAAAAGAGAGCTTCTATAAATCTAAGAGTCTTGTTAGCACTAATGTAAAAGATCTCTGCCTGTTTTTCAAAGAGGTCTTCACAATGTATGGAAATAATGCCAACCAGAAAAGAGTAAGAATGTAAAAAAATAATAAAAGAGAAATATATTTTAAAATGCTTTGGACTGAATAAAAACACTAATGTATTGATGGCATACACATTAAGCAGGGGTGGGGAATATCTGCACCATGAAATCACATCATATGACTCAAATGCACAATGGACCCACAGTTAGCATTTCTCATTGGTTACTGGTAGTCTGTTTGCCTATAGAGTATGATCTGTGAAAGATGGTATATCCAGTGGTCCTTGGCAGGATAAAGATTCGCCATCCATGCTAGAAAGTGACAGTTGGAAAACCACAGCATGTTTGTATGTTAATTTTCTAAAATCAGATTTTATTCTGGTTTTGTTCTGGGCCTCTCTGAAGGGTCTGACTTCCTTTCAACTCTGTTTAATTTCTACTGGCAGGTAATTTCCCATCAATGAAAAGACTTGTAAGTGTGAAAAGGAAAAAGAAGAAAATATTATAGGATGTCATGTAGTTCTGCCATTTCATGTCATCAGATCATATTAATATTAATAATATTGAGTACTTACTATAGACACAGTGCTAAGGACTTTCCTCGTGCTATCATTTGATTGTCTCAACAAACTTGCAAGATTTTTTTTGTCCACTTCTCATCTTAGGTATTTGAGATCTAGTGGGGGCTTAACATCCAAAGATACTTACACAAATATGGACAACTCCTGTGTTCAAGTCCAAAACTCTTATAAACTAACCATGTAAAGCTGTGTGCAGGCACATGATTTATTTCCTAGCAATGGGAATGAAATCATAGTAAAGAAATATTTAGGGGCTGGATATTATATATATAAGTATTGAGGCAGAAAATACAATTTTACATTGACTCATGTTGAAAAATATCTAGTGAGGCCAAAGAAGACATGTAGAGAGTGATAATTGCATGTAGATATAAATTTTAACTCTGATCTTTTTGAGTATTTATCTTCTTCATATTCAACACTGATCAGTAAAGCTGAAATAACTGTAGATTATCTTCCTTTTTGAGGATTGGGAATTTGGATTTCTTATATTAATTATAGAAATATGAAGACTTAGTTTTGGCTCTTTTTTTTCTTTTGCTGGGGAACAAGAGATTACGGTGACACACATGGTAGGATTTAAAATGATTCCCGAATTAAATTAAGTAAACACTTATCACATGAAAAGCTTGAGATTGGAATTTCCGAAGTTCAACAACTATTTCTTTCTGAGACCAAATTAATCCATATTCTCTAACATTATAATTACAAAAACACGTGAAATACCTAATAACTCTGATAACTCGTGGGGTTATATAATATTAACTGGGCTATTTTTATTTTGGTGATGTTGGTTTAAAAGATTGCATTTTAAGAAAATGATTAAACACTTCTTTGAAATATATTGTCACACCAACCACTAAGTACCAATATCATTCCAACCTACACCATTAGATATCCCTTCTGTTTTGAAAACAAAACATAGTATTCAATCTACTAAGTAAAACAAAACATAACTGAAGAATAACTGCATAGTTAAATTATGTAAATATCCCTATACCCTGTGATAACTTCAGTTCTTCATTTCTTCAAGGGTTTGTTTTAAAGTTTCTTTGTCAGCTCCCTTTCTTTGCCGTATTATACAAGAACATCATCCAGTCTTTGTCTTTTTCTGATTTTGGAACGATCTTTCTTTCTTTCTTTCTTTCTTTCTTTCTTTCTTTCTTTCTTTCTTTCTTTCTTTCTTTCTTTCTTCTTTCCTTTCTTTCCTTTCCCTCCCTCCCTCCCTCCCTCCGTCCCTCCCTCCCTCCCTTCCTCCCTCCCTCCCTCCTTCCCTCTCTCCCTTCCACCCTTCCTTCCACCCTTCCTTCCACCCTTCCTTCCACCCTTCCTTCCACCCTTCCTTCCTTCCTTCCTTCCTTCTACCCTCCCTTCCTTCCTCCCTTCCTCCCTTCCTCCCTTCCTTCTTTCTTCCTTCTTCCTTCCCCCACACCTTCCTTCTTTCTTTCCTTTTCTTAGCAGGGGATGTACCACACCCAGAGGTCATCAGCACTTATTCCTGGCTCTGTGTTCAGGGATTACTCCTGGGGTGCAATAGGGATCATATATATAGTGCCTCCAATCAAAGTAGTGTTAGACCTGTACAAACTGTATGCATGTGCTACATTTAGTATTTTGGTTTGGATCCCATTTAAATTATAATCACATTTTGTTTATCAGGCAAAACTGAAAATGATACTTTCCCCCCGCCTCCAATTCTGAACTAAAAAATAAATAAAAAGGTAAAAACAAAAAATTAACTTTAAGTTATAGTCTGAGTTGTACTGCCTAATGGATTAAGTGATCTGATTGTAAACAATAAACAAATTATTTTTTGAAGAGAGGATTCAACTTACCATCAGTAAATTGAGACACCTTACTGATCTTGACATACTCAGAAAGTACCAACAATAGGGGTATAAATGAAGAAACATACTATTTTTTAGGAGATAAAATTTTTTTAACTCTGTATTCCACATGTTATGTGATTTCTTAGCATCTCTGTTAATTTGGGGCATAAACATGAAAAGTCCTTTCTTTTACATATTTCAAGTTGTCACATGGTTAAAATGTGAAAAATCCAATCAATTATGTATTTATATCTGTAACCGTTTCTGCATCTTTCTAATTCCGTCTCTATCTCTCTGTGTGTTCAGTTGTTTAGAACACATAGAGATAGTGTTACTTATTGGCTCTTTTGTGTTGTTAATGACTAATATATCAATAGTAATCCAATCAATGAGAATACTTACATAATAGTTACAAGCAAATCTAAGGCCACAAAATGTAAATTGAAAAATATCAGAGAAATAGTAATTAATAGTTAAACACCATTTAAAAATATTTTAAAATAGTTAAACACCATTAAAATATTAAAATCCTTTTGGATTTATGAGTATTTGTACAATGATTATAAAACCATAATCTTTGTCAAAATTATTTACTTTTAATATTAAAATTATGAAAATTTAATTATATCAGATTCAGAGAGCAGATTGATGGTTATAGTCAGAGTAAAAGGGGGATGAGAGCTGGAATAAGCAGGTAAAGAGATCAATTTTATATTGATGGACAGATAGTGATAACTTTTGGTGGTTACTGTGACCTGGTGTTCACATACTGAATTCTAATTCTATATATCTTGAGTGTATAATATTATTAAATAATGTTATCTTATTAATACTTAACAAAATTTACTTTATTTAAAAGATACACTCTGCATCTTAAATATCATAAAAATAGCCTTTCAAGGAGACAGTTTTTTGTATAAAGTCCTATCTTATTTCACACTGATTAATAAACTGTTTACAAATATGCATTAGGAAAATTTGCAATCAATATTGATACCTATGTGTAAGTTCTGATATCAGTAGTTATTATGAGAATTTATAAATGTATAGGCATTAACATATTAATCAGTTTCATGTATGGCACTTGGCTGGTATCCAATATATATTTACCTTGCAATAAATAGAGACATAAAATTACATAGTTAAATATATACTTAGTTTTTAAATCTATAATCAATTTTATGGCAACAAATATCAACTCATAGTCAATAGTCTAAGGAATTACAATTGCTTTCTTTTTAACATAAAAATATCACACAGATATAATGAACATGATGATTTCTTATTAATATTATTGATAAAATATTATATATTATTGTATAATATATAATTCATTTAGAGAACCAACATAGCATTTCACATATTAGAAAAAGGGATAGTATTTTTCCCCTGATTTCTTTACTCTAAAACTAGGGTGATATTCCAGCACATTCATTTGACTTTCTGTATGTTGGGTTACATAAAAGGTAATCAATGTGTTTTAATTCCAAAGGTTGAGGTCTTTGAAAAAAATCAATGAGAAATATCATTTTCAATGCCATTTAATTTACATTATTTGACTATGCAGTTATCCTACAGTTATGTTTTGTTTTACTCAGTAGATTGAGTACTGTGTTTTGTTTTTAACAGATGTGGCTTTAAGTGCACTAGAGGACAATTAATGCATTTACTTTCAAATTTTAAAAGAACATACCATAAAATGACTTGCCCAGTATAAGCATCACTTTAAAATATGGCAACTGAAAGCAAGAAAAAATTACTTAAAGGATCAATTACATAAAAAATGATGAAATCAATAACAATATTTTCTCTGGTATTCTTTCTCTCTGATAAGCAAAGTCTCTGCTTAAAAGCCACATTAAAATTTAATCACAATCTGTGTGCTTTAGCAATTGATAATTTCTGGACAGCTGTCTTCTGCTTTGTTTAAGTCTTGTGTTCATTCTGTTTAAGTTATGCCTTTTAATAGCTGGATTAAGTTTATTGGTTTAAAACATGTTATTAGAACATGATCATATTTTATCCTCTTCCAATAGTGGATTGTTTTCTCTCTTCCTTTGTAACTCCATTTAAATAGTTAAATACCTAAGAGGAATACAACAACTGAAAATGAAAAATTTTCTAAAAACTTTGTTAATAGATAACATTTTGTGTTAAAGAGACCTGAAAGTGAAAATAAATTTTTTTAACTCTGGACTCAAGTTGGAATTTTATTTAATTCACGTTACTTTACCTGGTTCCTGGTATTTTGTCTGCAGATACATAATAATGATGAGTAATATTCAGTAATTTAATACATATTACTAAAGTATATTTTCTTGCATGCCTTTAGATAATTCTTAAGTTAGGTCTAAGGACAATCTGAGCTATGATAGTTAACCACATATGTGTACTGACATTCTAAATATTTAAAAGGATATATGATTATTTTTCAAGTATTGGTATTTCATCATACAGCACTGATTATACATCAGTCACTTCAGCAATTACTGCTATTCCATAGTTCTCATTCCTGTGTATTTCAAAGAAAGAGTATAAAGGAAGATTATCTTTCAAAGCACTTTCTCTGGTTACATCTCTTTTCTCTGATTACCTGAACTTGGATCAATAATTTTATAGGTTAGTTATTTAAAAGAATCAATATTTTAAGTGATATGTCACATATTTTAATATTAAAGGTTAATATTAAAGCTGACACAGTGGTCATAAAATTATGTGTGGTAGCTTATCTTAATGCACTAAACTAAATCAATAAGGTTAGCTGCATTTACAAGCATTAGAGCCAATAAAACGTATAAGTTGTTCAATAGAATAATTTATATACTGGTATTTACTTTTATCTTTGCATCTGATGCTAATTAATTAAATACTTCTGCTGGAACTAATAAATAAGTAATAATTATGTAGACACATTGCAAAAACATAATTCAAAAGAAGCAGATTGAAGTGGCTTGGGAATATAAGTAGCCATATAGTATGTCAATTAAGGGAAAAACTGAAATATTCCAAATATGTCCACAATATGTCCAAATATGTCTGCAATATGTCCAAATATATGCACAATATTGCAAAATTTTAAATAGTGCATATTTTAACATATATAGAAGATATAACATGAACCTTGAGGTTGGTTATCTAAAACAAAAGAATACTGATAATATTTATTTGACAATTTAAAATATAAAAATTTCAATCTATATCAAACAGATACTATATATAATATAATTTTATATGTATAAATTATGTAAGGCAAGTTAATTATTCAACCCTGGATGGGTACTTGTGCCCCTTAAATAAGACCACTTTTGAGAGGCCTGGAATATATCTTAAAATGCTAGAGTAAGGCAAAGTGCACAGTAAGCTTCCTTTTTGACATTGCATCATAAAGGCATTTAAAGTTTAAATAAAGAAGTTTAAGAAATTTAAGGGTGTGTGTTAGAAAACATTAAGCAAATGAAAATTCATTTCCCTTGCAAATATAATCTCCATAAGTTTCTAATGTTGATTTGTTATCTTTATTTGCTCATCATATTTTTGTGCCCTATATTACTCTGTGTTGTTTAAATGATCATAAATTAAAACTTCTTTTAAAAATAACCCTAGGATGATATAAAAAAAACTGAAAAATCTTTCCAGGGAATTAATCTGGAGAAAAATCATTTTTGCATGCTCCCCCACCAGCCAGTAATTTTCAAAAGCACTTTTTCTAAGATCAAATTTTGACACTATCCTTTCTTTTTTAACACTATGATGTGACTCCTCCTATTATTAAACTTTGCAGTTTGAAAAGTCTTTCTTATTTTATTCCCTCCAACAAATTAGGTTACTTTTTAAAGAAGAGGTGAACATATTAGCATTACATAAAATGCTTAAGTGACAAAGAGTTAAACTAGGAATTTTAGATGAATACACTAGCAGTTTGCCATTCTGACAGCAAAAGCCAAGCTAGTGCTTTAAAAAAATGCAAGTTTGAAAAATGCAAATGGTGTTATCCAAATATGCAGCCATATGTCCATAATACACACATTTTAGGGAAAAATTTGTAAAGATTTGTATCACAGAATTATATCTGATAGTGTGGAACTCTTGTTTCGTATATTGTGTTCCCAAGAAGATGTGACAATACTGAAGTTATGTTTTAAAATCTCCTACATACATACCACACTAGAAAAATTATTTTTAAGTTTGCATTTAAAATTTGACTATATTTTAACATTCCATTTTGAGTAGGTACTTTATTCATCTGTATGATAGCAAAATTGTCTAAAAATAACCAGATTTTTGTCATAAAACTTTCTATTCAGACAAGTAAAGCGTAAAACATATGTCTTCAAACAAGTTAACAGCCCTTAAAGCTCAAAGTCTATAGAGCAAGAAAAAAATGCAATTAGGTTGAATAATGATAAGCTGTGAAATTTGGATAACCTTTAAGCAACTTTGCTCTGTTGATCACAGCATCAATAACAATAGGAGAGTGTAAGCCAAATACAAGTGGTGAAACCTCCAACAGGAAAATATCAATTAATCTTTTTCAATAGAGTCAACGTATGGGTAATCCTCTCATTAAATAGTTTGAACCTTTTCCCAAGTAAACAAAGGAAGGATAATGAGTGATGTGGTCAGACTTGTTTACATGGAGAATCTTCAAGAGGGTTAGGCATACCCTCTGAATTCAGAGGTCACTAATTACCCTCTTTTAAAGGCACTTGTTTAATCAGAGTCTGTGTTAAGACTTGAGAATACTACTTAAATGCCAATATTCTATACTTAAGCCAATATATTAAGTAGTGTCAAAATCTATGGCTTCCTCAACACCTTTAGCAAAATAAAAACAATAGTACGTATATCAATAAATGTTTATTTCTTACAATTCATGTCAAAAGAGCTATTTATGTATAATAAATCATTTTTACTTAACTGCCAGAAATAGGATATAAGTCTGATTGAACTATTCCAGGATACTCAGACCTCCAATTGCTGTGAAAATTCTGGGTTGGAAGGGAGAAGAGAGGACTGGAATTAACATCTGTTGTGTCATCTGCCAACCTGTCCATCCTTGATATTTAAGCATTTTGAAAGTAAATAACATTCTTTAGTCCACTTTCTACCATGTAAGAGTCATTTAAAAATCACTCCATAGTTTTGAATTTTTGTTTGTCATTAGCACCAATAATCATTGATTATGGCTGCAAATCTTTTTAATGTACCATGTATATGCATATAGTGGACAAAAAGGGTGATAATTCTACTATGCACTTTTCATTGTGGCACAAATTAATTACCATTTTATTCATAATATTAACACCTCAATGAGCTCATATAATGCTTATATGCAAATAAATATATATGAATAAAACTAATATCTATTATTGTAAAGTTTGAAACAGCAATATCGAAATTTCTCAAACACAATCTGTGTAAGAAGTTAGAATCACTAAATTCAAGAGCCTCAAAACTTCACATAAAGATGTGGTGAAAATTTTAAGCAACAAGGGAAATGAATTCTTAAACAATTTAACCCTAGTAAACTGGTTTTTATTTTTGGAAGCAACTCTTCAACAATTCAGTGTTTATTTTCATCTAACTCTTTGGATTCTGCTCTCTGGATTAAAACATGAGATGTGAAGAGTTTTACATGAAGAGTTTGATACAAAAAGAAAATTTACATTTTTATGTCTATGATCTGTAAATGCTGCTGTCTTTGTATTGTAAAATTTTTTATTTATTTTGAAGTAATGTTTCTTTTTAAATTTACCAAATAATCCTAAGGACATATGGTTTATACATTTTTGAATTCTTATAAGTCTACAATACTCTTGAGTATAAAACTTAGAGTTGGACAAATTTAAAAGAAAATTGAGGACCAGGGTACTCTACTCAGCAGTAGAGTACCTGCCTTGTTTTGTGTGTGTGTGTGTGTGTGTGTGTGTGTGTGTGTGTGTGTGTGTGTGTGTGTGTGAGTGTGTCTGTAAGGGTGTGGTGGAGAGATACACACTATATAACTTTGCTATAGTGCCCAATCTTTTAATAATAGCTTGTCTTCAGGAGAGACAGTACAGTTCTTTCTTTCCTTGTGGCCAAACCAGGATGAATCCCCAGGACCCTCTGGAGTGATCTCTGAGCACAGAACCAGGAGTAAGTCCAAAACACCTTCAGGTGTGGCCTGCAAACCAAATAAGTATAATATAAACATCTTGTCCTTAAAGCAATATTACATTTCAGTAACAGAAATGTAATTCTAATTTCATGTGACTATGTCACATGAAATCAGAAAAAAACCTAAATAAACATTTTGAATATTGAGGGCCAGAGTGATTTTACAGCAGGTAGGCATTTGCCATACAGGTGACCAAGCCAGGTTTTCAATTCCCAGCATCCACATGGTCCCCAGAGTACCACCAGGAGTTTTTTTCTGAGTGCAGAGCCATGAGCAATCCCTGAGCCCTGCAGAGTATACCCCAAAATAGTGGAAATGTTGCTTAGTTGCGGTTCTTTATTAAGAGAATTTTAAAAAAATTAAAACATCTGTAGAAACAACTCAATTCTATGATACATGAATATGGTAACATAATAAAATGGAAGAATTCTAATTTTATTTATTCTGATTTTTTTGTATCCCAATTACTTTTTAATGCTCTATTGGTGGGAATTTTATGCTATTCTAATTAAACTTCACAAAAATAACTGTGAATATAAATGTGCATGGATAAAATATATGTGTATATATTTGCATGAAACTAAGTCTAAATGAATACATGACTTTTTTTTTCCATTTTTGTCTCATGCCAACTCTGGAGAAAATCAGGATTTTTTTTTTCAATAAAACAGACCTAGTAAATGTTTGCCATTATGTAGTACTGTGGTTTGAGTTGAAGAAGAGAACAATTTCTTTTTATAGAAAACAAAGGCTTGCTGTGTGTAGGAAATCTTAGTCAAAGTTTACTTTTGTTATGCTTTGTGTGGTTGATGAAATTCCACAGCATCTAAACACAAAAAACATCATACTTATTAGACTCACACACAAAATATCCTTCTACCCTTCTGCTTGTTTATTTTTCCAAGTTTCTGTTTGTTAGAGATTGTCTATTATTGGAAAATTAATTTAGAGTTGCATTTACACCTACACAGTCAGCATTTGATTTCCAGATTTTTGTGAAATATCTCACTGTTGGTTAAATGAGAGGTATATTGGCCAATTAGCATACAGCTGAGTTTAGTTGCTTTACATATATCTGTATCTATTACAGAAACTATTTCTATGACACTTAAACATTGACATTTGGTTAGATTTTATGTTATATGGTTATGATTAATAAATACAGTTTACTTTCTTAAATTATATTTTTATTACTCATGTGTGTTATTTAAGAACTCACAAAACCTCAAAGGTAAAGGTATCTTTACCTGCTTTTTCAATACATGTTCCGGGACAATATATTTACATATAGCAATGGGATGATATATTATAATTTTTATTTGAATGAATGACAAACTATAAATTTACAATATGTATTGTTTTTTAATCGTTAAAATAGCTAAGAACAAAAGGGCATGTTTTTCTTTTTTTTCTATTAATAATGCAAAGACAACTTATAAGCCTCAGAAGAATTTTATGAGGCTTGTCAAACCCACTTACCCTTGAATTCTTAAGTATAATATTTTCTCCTTAGAATAGTCACATGTGGCATAAAACCAAAAATTATATAAATATCTCCATTGCTTAATTCTTATTTTTCAGAACATAAAACTGTATTTATGTATCATCTATTAATAATCACATTCTCTTGGGAAAAAAAGAAAATTAAGCCATTTACTTTGCGACAGATAATATTATATTACTCAAAATGTAAAGGGTGTGTCAAAATAGCAGAAGATTGTTCTTTGGACTGAATAAAGATATTATGAATTGTTTTTCTACATCACCACTCTTACACCCATAGACCACAGATTAACCTAGTCACATCAGACAACCCAAGTTACTGGTGAGGTAGAGATGCTGTCAAATGCCATGAAAAAAAAAAAAAAAGAAAGAAAATGGAGGGTTGGACTACACATAAATACATGAAAGCAAGTTCTGTAATTACCTCAAGAATATCAATGGTAGCATTTTATTTACTGATTTTACAGTAATAATTCCTTATCTTTCTCTAAAATAACATTCAGGCTAGACTCAGTAGTTACCTTCATGTCATTATTTAAGAAAGGGAAACTGAGAACTATGATGGAACTCTTAGGAAAACATATTTTGTAGGGTCCTTAACTCCTTGTCATTTTTTCTGTAAGAATAAAGAAATTTATAGCCCTTTATTCACTGCTTGTCTTGCTTTGAGTGAGGGGGAACACGTCAAGTAAGCAAAGAGAAAAGTCACAAATGAATCACTAAGTGAAAAAAAAAACTGTGCTTTCATCAAAACTTTCTCTGACTCATCTGTTTTTCTTTCTCCTCCACAATATATCATGATAAAGTCACTGCCTTAGTCACTCAATCAAGAAATAATTATATTTGTAATAAATTCACTCTATAAATGAAATCATGAAATTTGTCCTAAGTAAAAATGATAAACTGTATTAACTTAGTTTACATACATTACAAATAAGGCAATAAAAAAGGCTGCTTTGTAGCTATTGGTGTCACTGGAATTTTAAGATAAGTAGCATTACTAGGCTTATTCTATATATACGAAGTACATAAGCAAAAATAATAACAAAAATATTTTGATAGTGTAAAGAGAGAAAACAGGCTGTTCATAGCAAGATTTCATTAAGATTATTAAAAATATTTTAAAGACCATATAAAAATCAGAAGAGAATAATAATCATAATCAGAAGAGAATTGATTGATAAATATATCATTGATACCCTAAGAAAGCTTTCTTGTTACACTGTGGGTAAAAATGTACATTAAATCTTAAAAACGAAGTATCTTACTCTCTGACTTTAAATATATAGATAGTGTTAATACAAATTTGATATATTTAACTGAGAATGGCTGTGTGGTTTTTCATGCATAATAGATTATTCTTTGACAGCTGAGAGACTTGAATCTTAAAGTTGTCTACAAATAAGCCTTATTGCTCAATGCAGTTTTGACCAAATAGATTATCCTAAGTAATTCTCTACAACCTATTTCAGCTGGGCATTTTCAGCTTGGAGTCAAGGACCCTTGTGCTAAAGAAGTTATTTCTGAAATGTCCATTGCTACTTTTAGGAAGTTCATTGAATGCAACTTTGCAAACTTAATCTCAATAAAGAAAGATTATCTCTTCAAAGTTAAGAAGTGCCATAGTTTTGACCTTTGTCACATAGCAGGAAATGAAGAGTAGTTCCACATCCTTTCTCGCTCTCTTCCCTCTCCATGTTTTTAAGTTCTTGACCCCCCTGTCTTTTTCTATACAAGAGAAATGACCTTATTTTATCTCTCTAATCCCCTAATAAAGGCACTGAACCCAACTTCTTGAGGTTAATTATCTGATCCTCTTTGGGCATCTTCCTACCCAAACCTTTTATGCTGGCAGAGTTTTCCTTGTTTTGTTGTGTGCCCGTTGGGTGAAATCCTAGTTGGACAAACATCAGGAAAATAAAGAATTATATATATATAAGTATTTCCAAGAAAAGTATCTTTCCTTAAATCTCGGAAGCAAGGAAATCTTGGAAGCAAGGAAATATAATATGCCTTTCCTTCTAACAAAGCTCTCAAGAGATTCTCTTCAAAAGCTAAGCAGAATGATTGTCAAGAGTGATGCCCATCAGGTTCTCAACTCACTAACAGAGTAATCGATTAAAAAAACAATTATACAGCCACAAAAAATTTCAGTTTTGCATTTAAGATATAGACTGTTAGAATTTCCTTTAAACATTTACTAAGAGGGAGAGAAGAAAAGTGCCTGCCAAAGAGACATGGAGGCTGGCTGGGTGGGAGGGGAGAGAAACTGAGGTCGTTAAAAGTGGGAAATGTACACTGGTGGAGGGATGGGTGTTGGATCACTGTATGACTGAAGCCTGATCATGAACAGCTCTGTAACTATGTATCTCATGGGGACTCAATAAAAAAATATATGTTTTTTAAAAAATTCACCAAGAAAAAAATTCACCAAGAATTAACATAAAATTGCACAATTCAGAGAAAGAGGGGAAAAAAGTGGAATTTCAGATTAAGAAAAAGGTACATCATGCTTTAGTTTCCTTGCTTCCAATATCTCTAAATGAAGAATTTTATGTTATTCATATGATAGAACAGTGAAACCTTGAAGGTAGCTTAGACATTCGAACTATCACTAGATTATTCATGAGTAGTTTACTCATAATCGAATGACACTTATGAATTAGTTTTAAAGTAAAATTATTTGTTAAAATTCTTGAATAATAGGCATGTATTAAAAACAGAAGGTTTTTATAGGGTCCAGAGCGATAGCACAGCAGGTAGGGCATTTGCCTTGCACGCAGCCGACCCAGGTTTGATCCCCGGCATTCCATATGGTCCCCCAATCACCTCCAGGAGTAATTCCTGAGTGCAGAGCCAGGAGTGACTCCTGAGCATTGCTAGATGTGACCCAAAAGGCAAAATAAATAAATAAATAATAAAAACAAAAAGTTTTTGAAATAGTTATCTTCATCTTAGTAGAATTTTTAAAAGATATTAAAATAGCAATCAATATTATTTAGTTTTCTATTTATTTCAAAGTTCATAGTATTAAAAATTATTTGAGTCTTTATAGTCACTAGACTAGGTAAGTGTAACAATTTTCGGATGAACCAGGGAGCTCAGATTTCAGTATAAAGAAAGCTGGGTTAATATTTATCTTCATCTTTGCTAAACTTGTAACATTCACAACTTTGGTTCTCAGCAGTTATATCTGCAGTCTTGCTTTTCAACCATAAAAACCTCAGTAGACAAAGTATGAGGTTTCACTCAAGTATAAGGGAAAGTGACAAGACAGTTACCAAAAATACTTCTCTTAACAAAATTGTCTACTTTCAGCCATAGGCTTAAACCATGATAAAACAATCATCATAATTATTATAATAATAATAATAGTCAATATAAATAATACCCCAAAATCAACTTTTTAAAAGTATATTTCTGAAGGATTTTGTATAGAAACAGTCTGAAAATGTTTTCAGAGAAGCATAGTGACTGGTAAACCAAATCAATAATGTATTTATTGATTTACAAATACAAAATGTTATATTTACAAATCTAAATCTAAAATTTACAAATCTAAAATCTTGTATTTAGTTGCAAAAGTTTAATGTAATTAATAGTGATTTTCAATGTGATAGACTGATAATCTATATCTCAGATAGCCTGAAGAAAATAAGAGAAACAGTACTGGGGTAAGTTGTTTTCCTTGCATAGAGAAGACATCAACAAGTTTATTTCCAGCACAACATATGGTTCCATGAGCATGGCCAGATGTAACACCTGAGTTCAGTCAGAGTCAGAAATAGCCCATGGGCACCTCTGGGTTTGGTCCAAATCTCCCCCACCAAAACCAAAAAAAGGAAAAAAAGAGGATAGCATTATTTTTTTTTCAGAAATAGTAATCAAATCTCCTTTTAAAATAGCTTTTAAAATATTTTAAAATATTTATTAAGATACCATTTTTAATTTACATAAAAATGTTTTAAGGATACTATTTTATACTGCTTTAAAATATGGGTTACCATACCATAACCACCTCTATGTCCCACCAAACTTACTAGGGGGTGATCCCTGAATGCAGTCTGGAGTAAGCTCTGGATATCAGAGGGTGAATCCTCCCTGCCACCAAAAAAAAAATGAAGGCAAAATAAATATTTCTATTCTTAAAATTACTACTTATTTGCATAATGCAAACATCTGTCTGTTAAAGCAATATATGATCATATATTATTTGTTTTTTAAAGATTAGCAAGCAAAATATCATGCAGTTAAAATTCATAGATTTGAAATATACATTTATATATACAATGAAACTTATTCATGCTGAATTAAGTACAAATTTACTTTTTCTTCATTCCAAATTTGAATATAGAAGTGCTTCTCAGTTTTTTTAACCAAGTTTTGAATTAATGAGTAATAGAGGTAAAGCTATTGGTTGATAAGAGGAAATATAATAACAGTAATCACATTTTGACATTTCTATTGTACCTTTCACCTTGAGAAAATCCAAAGCAATTAAACTGAAAGTCATTTCTATATTATTAGGATGTGTGAGCCCCAACTGAATCAAGTTATCTTCTAAATTATCTCAAAGTATAAGCAAATCATCCTCAGCCTTGTCGACATGTCAACCTACCTTTCTGGAATTTTCTACCAAAAGACCTCTGACTGAGACCTGGGGAAAATACGTGACTTCTTTTCTTCTTCTTTATAAAAAGAAGAAAATTCTGCCATTGATTGAGGCTTAAGGGCTCAGTGTTAAGTAAAATAAGTCAGACAGAGAAAAATGAATGCTATACATTCTCATATAGTGTGGAATCTAAAGATTCAAACTCAGACCCCTCATGCATAGAACATTGATTATCGAGGACTTGAGAGAAGAAACGAAGAGACGGTGTATAAAGAGTAGAAACATTTAACTATTGGATTAATAAAATCTGAGGATCTAGTGTACAGCATCAGCTATAACAATATAGCATTATATATTTGAAAGTTGTTAGTAGTTTGGTTTTGATTGCAGTCCTAAGTGACTGAAACAAGTGCCTCATCCATGTGAACATATGCTCTACCACCGAGACACATCCTCAAATAAGAGAGCATAACTCAGCACACACCCAAAATGACAGCCATGTGAGGAGACAGACATGTTAACTAAGTTTATTGTAACTTTTTCTGCACCAATGTATGTATTTATCAAACCATCATGTCTTAAACCTTAAACTTACATGTTTTATAACAACAGCTCTATGTGCTTGGGAAATTATGAATATATATTAAAATTATAAATATAGCTTCAGAATAGCTACCAGAATGTTATACCTAGTACTGGAGTATGCAACTTTATTATTGTTTATGGTCAGGTGTGTCCAAGAACTAAGCAGAAAACCTATCAAAAGGAGCAATATCAGTAAGTTTTAAGGGGGCTCTTTCAGAGGTTCTGAAATTTATTTGCCTAGCACTTCTTTATAAAAAAATATTCATTCCACACCACCCTCCAAGAAATCTATATTAAGTGAACAAACAGAAAATATCTTAATTGTGCCTGAGGTTATTACTGTTTCCACCCATCATTCCAACTCACTTCAAGGGTTAGAAGAGAGAATTTGCAGTATCATCTACTTTGGAAAACACTGTCTGCATTAAGGAGTTCATATTCCTCCAAGGTAAAAAGGTAAAGGCCCTCCCGTTGATCGTCGATTTGCTCAAGCGGGCCCAGTAACGTCTCCATTGGAGACTTTGTTGTTACTGTGTCTGGCATATCAAATACTCTCGGTAGCTTGCCGGGCTCTCCGAGAGGGGCGGAGGAATCGAACTCGGGTCGGCCATGTTGGCCGCTTGTAAGGGGAACGCCCTACCCGCTGTGCTATCGCTCCAGCCCATATTCGCTTCGGCAGCACATATACTAAAATTGGAACGATATTCCTCCAAAGCACAAGAAATACATTCCTTATATTTCTGTTGTGTCACTTTTTTGTTTTAATGTCTCCAGTAAAAAAGCAATTCAAATTATCAAGAGAATATCAGCTGTTGTATACATCATTAATCAGTAGACTTAATTCTTATATTCAAGACAGTAAATGTAGTTTCTTGCTTTCTAAGGTTTTATGATTGACTCTTTAGATCGTATGTAAATGGCATTTTGTCAGAATATAGTACCAGAGTACAGTGGTAACACAAAGGATGAGTGTCCTGTTGATTTGTGTATAAAAGTATCAGAAAAGCCTTAATGAATGTAAAATACCTGTTGAAATGTAAAATTATAAGAATATATTAACAATATCATTTTGTTTAAAAAATAGAAAATATAAAGAGACCTACATATAAATTACTTATTTCTGCACCCTAATTGAGGAGAGGATTCCTCTATGTGTATCTCTGTTTGTTTATTTTTACACATTTAGGTGAGCAATATCTTTATGCTCAGGGAAAAATGCTAAAATACCAACTAAACATGTGGCATTTAGAATAAAACACATAGAATGTACTTAAGGCAGAAGAAAATCTTTTTCCAACATCATCCTGCTCATTTTACTTAACTCACTTTAGTGAAGAAAGTCTTTCCCATGCCCCCCTCCTCCCCAAAAAGAGACGAGATTAAGATAACCAAAAGGATCCACCCCAGAGACAAACTGAACAATCCCACTACATCTGCAACAGGTAGACAGTATATACTGTTTTTCATTGAGCACCTATCATTTTCTAATGTATAGCCTGCAGGGACATTAAAAAATAGAATTTGCATTAACACTCTCTTTATGGAATAAATTTGAAAGACTTTCTGAGTTGCTCTTCCCATTCACCACCCCCCCCCCCCCACCTCCCAAAGGCAGTCTCCCACAGCTGGTTCCTCTATTTTTGGATTCTCCTATCCCTGTTTTTATGGCAGCTGAGAAATATTAATGTGCGAAAAGTATCTTTTATTTTAGTCTTTAGAAAAGAGCTGAACAGAAAACCCTGCAACTTCAGCAATAAGGGTTCCAGCATCACACTGTGTAAGTGCAATACTACAACAACCTGTAGGAAAGAAAATTCCATGTAAAATATGATGAACTTACATATGACTTCCCCAAAGATACACTGTTTAATACAAGATTTTATAAACATATTTCACCAAAGTTAATACATCCCCTAAGAATAGTTATATAAAATATGTAATTAATCTAAAGCATAGAAAAGGCGAAGTAGAAAAATACTTTTCTTTAATCCATCCGTATTCAACAAAAATAAATGTTTAACAGTCTTGAAAGTGGAGAAACATTGAACTTTATGAAACTTTCCTCCTGGTCCTTCTTTTTCATCATAAATAAGTACAAAAATAGATTCTTCAAACCATTACTCTTGAAAACAGTGACAGTCATATTTGAACCAAAAATGGGCTAAAAAGAAATACAAAACTCAAGTAATAGATCTGAATCACACTTGTAAGAGTAATAGAAAATTACTTCAGTTTTACTGACTCAATCAGATCATATGATGAGTCATTTCCAGATCATATTGATAAACTCATTGATTCCCCTCATTCTCGTAGTCACTGGACTATAGAAAAAAGGATCAGTAGCCATTTGACCTTCATTGTGTATTAAACAAACACCAGATGGCAAGGATTCATTCAGGAAATCTATTCCTTCTTCTTCATAGTCATGTTCACACTGTTGCTTCCCACTGAGCTTTTATCTCTGTTTGTCATGGTGCCAGAGCTGCCTGCATAGCACCTTTCATGCATCACAGCTTTCAAATCTTGTCCCATTAGTTTCATTTTGTTTCCATCATAAATAATCTCCCACTTTCTCATACACTCTTTCATTATCTAATAATGGGCTGGGTCATTATACAAAGGAGCCAAGTATTAAAGGGTTAGTGAGTACAGTTTGTCCACTTGGTATCTGGCCAATGTGTGAACTACTTATTAAACATAAATTTATGCATCTACAAAATGAGACCAAAAGGATACAAGCATCCTCTTGCTGCTAACAAGTTTTCAGTACACAAATATACAAGATATGTAAAAGTGAGAACATTTGAATATCAAAATGGAGTTTTTAAAACAGTATTATCATGAGTTTGACCCTAAACAACCCAATTATTTCAAGAAACACATAAAAGCAAATACCCCTATCCTCTGTAAAATTCCATCACAATTCCTCTCCTAGGCCATTCCCTAGACTCATTTGGACATCAGCCAGACATGCAGAAGTGTTGAAATGCTGGTGAGCGTGTATAAGCCAAGTGACTCCATTCGAAAAGTGCTATCCAATGACTAAGTTTCAGAGGCTCGGAAGGGAGACATGTCTTTTTGGAGAACGTTGTATACATACAAAATAAGAGAGTTTGAAGTTACATAAGATTTATTGCCAACAACGTGAAGTTTAGCAATAACAAGGAGTACTTCCTGGGCTTTAGCAGAGCAGTTCTTCAGTATTCACAGGAAGTTAAGTGTTGAGCAAATGAAGTATTCTAACATCTAGTGTCAGACTCTTCCATTATTTAAAGAAAAGATAAGAAGTTTAGAAAGTAGTGTGTAGGATGCTGTGAATATGTCAGCATTGAGTTAAATCATCCCAGACTATTATTCCCACAGGCAGGCCAATTATCAGGGGATAATTGGACTGATAATGAGCATTCTGACTGGTCGAGAGGTCTCTTTCAGGGTACAGCACCCCCTTTCTTATAAAGCTGTCCTCTATGCCAAAAACAGTATAAGTGAAAAATTGGGGAGGGGGTGCTAAAAGGATGAAGTATTTTTTAAAAAGATCATTTTACAAAATTGATAATAAAAGATTGGATGTTAAACTTATTTTTAGATGAGAAAGCACAGATACAAGCTCCAGTAGAGGTATAATTATTTTGGCTTCTTTAAAATTTTTTTTTTATTTTTTGGATGTATTTTAACTTTATTTTGAAAAATGATAAGAGAAGTACAATTCTAGTCTCACATCTATAACAGAATTAATTCAACAATTTTGCAATTTGAAATACATACTCGATGAAAAGTTACTTCTGGAATATCCATAAGCAATTTTCATTTTTTCTGCTGTTATATATTAACAGCATATTCATATTAAGCTCTCTTCATGCTAACATATATAGAAATTTTCTCCCTGGGAATACCTCGATAAGATTGGTTTTACTTATTCTTTGGCTTCAACTTAATTTTTAGATTCCAGAAACATTTTTTCCTCTTATATACCATTTAGTATTACTATATACATTTACACATTGCCTCTTTCCCTCTTCTTATTATTGTTTATGATTTATTTTATTAATGTTGACCTATTCCACTAATTTCATGAACTCAAAATTATTCTCCTTTTGTTTAGTATTATATCCCAAGAAAATTCTTGGCAATAAATGTCCTATGAATAAATATTTAACAAAAAAGTACAATTTTAATTTATTATGTGTCTCTCTAGGTTGTTAGATCTGAAGAAAAAAGAGAAATTTCACTTGTCTACTGATTCCACCAAAAAAGAAAATAGTCAAATAATTCTAACTATTTAAATAACTAGATAAGAATTTGTTATTTAAAAAAAATGAAAGAGACAATGCTTAGAACTTCCAGTATAAATTGTGGATAGCTGTTTGCCATCTATATTGGTTTCCTTTGAATAGAAGTAACATCATTTTCATGAGTTTCAGTACAACATATCAATATTAATATCTCAGCAGAAGAAATTTATAAATTTGAAAAATAAATACATTTCTTTGTCATATAGTACTTGCATCCATTGAGTTCAAACTACGGTGTAAAGCATAAACCTACAGACTTAAGTAATGAGTCGGCCTCAAATGTCAGTTGCAAGGTCCTTTAAACTCTAGTCTATTTCATCGCAACATTTTCAAGACATCTTGAGTTTTAGTTTTGTCTCAGTTGTTACTGACACCAGAAAAATATTTAAAAGGCACTAACAATTTATTATCTTTTATTATATATGTATATAATTTTGTGTATTATACATATATACACACATTTTTGTTGTTGTTTGCTTTAGGGCAACATACGGCAGTGCCTAGGATTCACTCCTTATGGGCTTGGGGTACCCTATGGGGTGCTGGGGGTTGGGGACTGAACCAGGGTGAGTCACATGCAAGACAAGTGCCTTACCTACTGTAAGATCTCTGCAAACCCAATTTATTAATATATAAATTGTAATTCCACACAAAAATAGTTTTTTTTCTATATTTTATAGTTTTATAGCAGGAGGACGGGGCTGGAGTGATAGCATAGTGGGTAGGGCGTTTGCCTTGCACACAGCCAACCCAAGTTCGATTCCTCTGCCCCTCTCGGAGAGCCCAGCAAGCTACCAAGAGTATCCCACCCACATGGCAGAGCCTGGCAAGCCCCCCGTGGCATATTCAATATACCAAAAAAGTGACAAGAAGTCTCACAATGGAGATCTTGCTGGTGCCCATTCGAGCAAATCGATGAACAACGGGAGGACAGTGCCACAGTAGGATATATTTTTAGATCTAGGACTCTTATCTAGCTAGAAAGTCCCACGTTGGGGAAGCTTGGAAAAAACCTTTAAAAGCCATTTTGAACAAAGGGAGGGCACACTTATGTCCGAACCCATGAGTTGCTTATGCCCACATGACCAACCAAGCACATGTGTTGCCTGAGCATATGTACGGCCTGCATTTCCCCTCTTGAAATGTGTACTTTCCCATCAAATACTGTGGTGTGTGCAGGGGCTCTCTCTGTCCTTGGAGAAGCCTGCATTCTCCCTTGAGTGCATTATTCTCTCTCTCTCTCTCTCTCTCTCTCTCTCTCTCTCTCTCTCTGTCTCTCTCTTCAAAACCATCCAAATAAAATCTGTTCTACTTGACTGCTTGTCTACTTCTGAAATTCTTTTATGCAAGGTGAGACAAGAACCCTGTAATTCTGGGTAAGATGTAGGACTGACTTTCCTTTCCTGATAGAGCAATTCCTTGTCCCAGCCTGAGTCCATGGCTCCCCTAAGATAGGGTGGGGGGAATGAACTCCTGTGCCAAGAAGACCAAGTGAGCATCAGGTACTAAGTAAGCATCAGGTAGCTTGATAGCTACCTGTTGGGGCTGCTGGGCTTTGACCAGCGTGAGCAGGGGCTCATCATAGACTTTACCAATTCTAGTCTTCCCATCTGGATCTTGGGGTGGCAGAGGTGGATTAGGAGAAAGTGACTGTCTCTCTACACCCTGCCTAACATAAACCAACAGTGGGGCCCACCAGCATCAGTATCATTATATAAGAATGTCTCATTGCCCTAAAAACCCCCTGTACTTAGCTTATTCATTCCTCTTTCTTTTCCAGTTCATGTAGGCTATCTACTAATTTTTTTTAACTGTCTCCATTGTTTTGCCTTTTCTAAAATTAATAGAATTGGAGGTGCAAAGCAAGTAAACTTTGAAGACTGGCATCTACACTCAGTAATATACATCTAGATTTTCTTCATGTCTTTTCTCCTGATACTTGACTCCATGCCAGGCTGTTTTGAATAGGGGCACCAAATAGGGGGGTGGGTAAGAGCCCTCCCTGCCCAATGGACCCAGCCCCAGCAGCCAACCTCCATCACCCAACTGCCAACACAATCCAGGCCACTTCCCACATGCTCAGGCCAAGCCTCAAGCATGAGTGAACACATTCCTGGACTGTGTGGCCACTTTCACGGCCACGCAACACATCATAAGACAATCCTTACCCATTTTCCATAATTACCACACCATATTTGATGGGGTTCAGACAGTAGGCAACACGTCATAGAGGGTCCCTCATGGCAGGTAGGGTGCTTGCCTTACACATGACTCACCCAAGCTCTACCCTGGCATCCCATATGGACCTACAGAACTCTCAGCATCACCAGGTATATAGTGCCATACTCCTATCCCAGCCCATCATCCCCCAAAAAAAGAAAAAATCCTTCACGTAGTATGGTCTATAGGTTTTGGAAATCTTGACTATAAAGAAAAGGATGATGAGTAATGAAAGTAGAGTCTTGAACAAGTTTCTTTCAAATCAGTTGGAACTTCTGTTTGTTGTAAGCCACACAATAGTGCTCAGTACTTACTCCTGGTTCTGAGCTCAGGTGCTCAGCTATTACTCCTGGAAAGGCCGGGGAGGATAATATATGGTGCTGAGGATAAAACCTGGATTCACCAAGGGCAAGGAAAGCACCCTGGCTGGGTAGTATTTCTGCAGTCCCAGTTGGAGGGTTTTAAATGTCATAATTGATAGAAATAAATGATATTAAATAAAAGGCTGACTTCCTACAATCTAGACAATGGCAGTTCAAAGACTAGGAAAAGCAACTGTCTAACCATGTAGATAATTTAGCAAAAACAAAAGCAAGAAAACAAAGTGGCCATGCCTTAGCCCCTTGGATGATAACTCTACCTCCGGGAAAGCTCTTTATGAAATCTCTCTGTGCTCTCACTAGGTAACAGTGCAGTATGTCTCCAAATACATTTAAACTTTTCAGCCTTCACTAGATAATCTTTCTGCTCCTCAATATAACTGACCATTAAAGTAAGGGCAGGAGGTACAGTGCAGTGGGCAGGATGTTTGCCTTGCATGCCAATGACCTGGGTTGGATCCCTGGCATCCCATATGATCCTGAAGCACCACCAGGAGTAATTTCTGAGTGCAGAGCCAAGAGAAACTCTTGAGCATCATCAGGTGTGACCCAAAACTCAAAATAATAATAATTTTTAAAAAGTTTAAAAGTGAAATAGTAGATTTTCTAGTCTGGAAGGCACATAAAGTTTATGAAAGTCTACCATATATCCCAAAGGTTATTGAAAAGGCTAAACAACCCTAACCTGCATACTTTTATTTAAATATTACTTAGATATTAGTAATATCTTTCTCATACACACATACATACACACACACGAGCACATTCACACACACACATGCATGCAAGCATGTGAACACCCACATACACTTTTCTTAATTTGGAGAGACAATTTACCACAGTAAAAAACAGAAAGAGGAAAACTTGGTAGGAACAAGTGGAATGGTTGAAAAATCAAACTTAGTAATTAATAATTTAGGTTTTTTCTAAATATTACTGACAATTATCATGGTGAACTATGTAAGGTTCAGTCTAGACAAATATGAAAGTTAAAAACTCTAGGGAGTCTCACTCATAGGTGAGACTAGGAATTCTACATTTATTAAGAATTTATTAAGAATCCCCTAGGAATTCTACATTTATTAAGAGTGAATATTGAGAAAAATTTCCATATGCAGTGGAAAGGAGCAAGTCTGAAAGAGGGCAGAGCATTTGGTTCTAAAAAACACATACCCTCAGGAGATATTATGTTAGCCGAACCTAACATGTTTTACTAGAGTCAAACCTGGAAGAAAAGATTCCAGTTGTCCCACATAAGGAAGATAAAGGAAAGAAAACAGAAATGATTGTGAAGTTTGTGTTCTAAGTAAATTTATGGTCTATAGTGCTTATCAGACTATAATCAATAATCCCCCTTCATTTTTCCAAAACGTTTTAGCACTGTTCTTTTACCTAGAACATTGTATTGACATTTCAATTGAAAAATTCAGGCTTTAAGAGCATTTTTTAAAGAACATGGTCTGAGAACATTTGAAAAGCTGAGAGGGGCTGTAGAGGCAGTTGAGAAGGCTAGAGCTTATGCTCTGCAAGTGGAGCTTTAGGTTGGATCTCTGGCGTTGCCTGGCCCCTTAACACCAACAGGAGTGATGCTCAAAAACTGAGCCAGCAATAGCTCAGTAAACCACCAGGTGTTGTTAAAAATAGACATTTTTATAATAAATATATAAGGTTATATATAGTATGCAGGACTTCTTTTGGGGCTGAAGCGATAGCACAGCAGGTAGGACATTTACTTTGCACGCGGCCAACACGGGTGACAGGAGTTTGATTCCTCTGTCCCTCTCGGAGAGCCCGACAAGCTACTGAGAATATTTTGCCTGCCTTGCAAAGCCTGGCAAGCTACCTGTGATGTATTTGATATGCCAAACATAGTAACAAGTCTCACAATGTTACTGGGCCTGCTCCTGCAAATCGATGAACAATGGGAGGACAGTGACAGTAACAGATAAGAATGTTGGAATTATAAAGGCAGAAATGTTTAATGAATGCATGCTAAAAATGTTACTAGTAAAAAATAGGAAACATACAAGAACAGAGGGATAATATAAGGAGAGATGAAACTAAGAAAGAATTAAAAAATATTGGATGTCAAAAACAATATAATAAATGCATTTGTGGTTGTATCCATTGACTGCACAGACTGAAGAGTAGATCTCTGAGATTTAGTACACAATAATGAGAACTTTCAAAACTGAAAAGCAAAGAGAAAAAGACAAGAAAAAAGAAAAGAATACAAGAGTAGCACAGTGTTATACGTGTAACAATTCCATCCAATGCAATAATAAAAGAATTTTATCAAGTTAATACTAGACAATTTTAGTATATGTGCTGCCGAAGCGAGCACAAGTTGGAGTGATAGCACAGCAAATAGGGCGTTTGCCTTGCATGCAGCCAACATGGCCGACCCAGGTTCGATTCCTCTGCCTGTCTTGGAGAGCCTGGAAAGCTACCGAGAGTATCTCGCCCACACGGTAGAGTCTGACAAGCTACCTGGGACGTATTCGATATGCCAAACACAGTAACAACAATTCTCATGATGGAGACGTTACTGGGCCTACTCGAGCAAATCGATGAACAACGGGAGGACCGTGACTGTGGAATACTAGACAATAAACCATACACACATCCAGTAAGCAGAAGGAAAATAAGCAAGAAAACTATGATAGTACCATTTCTAGGCATATCATAACCAACTTCAGAAAATCAAAGGTCAAGAAAATAATATTCAAAGTCCTTAAAGTGGAACAAAACTAAGAATTGCAGTCTACTTTACAGATACTTTTGTTGCAGGTGGCTTGGTAAATTGTGTTGCAAGGAAAGAAGCCCCAAGAAAACTGCTTCCATTTGTCAGCTCAACACACTTCTGCCACTCAGGGAAACGGCTGACGTAAAGTCTGAACTGGTAAAGTCAGCTCCAAGAACCCATATGTCATGGCAAGGATGTTCACACCCCTCTAGTGCCATGGACAGTCTCAAGATGCACTTGAAACCACTTGTTCTACATTACGCAGAAACTCATTCTCGTCACTAATGCTGTGGACTCAGGCTTGAACAAGAAATTGCTCCCTGAAAGGAAGGGAAAGACAGTCCTAACCTCAGCACAAGTGTTCCAGTGCTGTCACTGTTTCTCACAGAAAGGAATTTCATAAGGAAGTAAAATAATGAAGCGAAATAGATTTTATTTAAAGAAATTTAGAGGATCTGAGTGGAGAGAGATAGTTGTTCAAGAGAAAACATGAACTTGGAGAGAAAAGACCCTCAAATGAATTTGAAAAAATGTTTTATACAAATTCTCCTAATTTATACAGCTTTCTGCCTATATAAAAATTAATATGGGCCTTATCACAGGCCTTGGTGATCCTTTAGCATTCTCATGCCTATCAGAATCTTCTGTAGAGTCTCCTTTTCTAAGAGGTAGTACTCTTCTCTCTTGGTGGGGTCTCAAGTCTTGCAACTAGGCAGTGCCTCAGTTTTTCTTCTCCAAGAGTTTCAGATTTGCATCTCAAAGGGAAGTGATCTTCAGGACATTGGGCTATTTCTGGGCCAGAAAATTTCTTCTTAAGTTTTATTGTTTCCCTAAAGTTCATTATCAAGGTGCCCATATCTGTCATCCTGTGATACCATCAAGCAAGGAGAGAGTGAATGTTTAATATTTAATGTTGGGCTCTGGGTAAGTAGGTAATCTGCAATGCTGTAGCATGGGAAATTATCTTTCACAAGTGAGAAAAGTTGTTAACAGTAGATTTTCTTGATGAGAAATATTTTAGAAAGTCAAAGGATGGAATTTAGGATGCAATTCTTAGCTCTGTTTCTTTATATGTGCTTTCAAAAAAATTTTTTTTGATCTTTGATTTTCTGAAATTGGTTATGATATGCTAGAAATGGACCATGATAGTTTCCTTGCTTATTTTTTCTGTGCTTACTGGATATATGTATGGTTTGTTGTCTAGCATTAATTTGATAAAAATTCTGTTATTTTTTCATTGGATTCAGTTGTTACACTTGCAACATTGTGCTATTGTTTTTATATTTTTTTTTTCTATTTTGTAAAAGTAGAAAACGTTTTTCTATTTAAGGGGCATTAGATCTCCCACTGTTCAATAAGCAAGGTCAGCAAACTTTTATCAGCATGAAGTTACAAGAGACAGATCTTCACAGGTAGATCCCTTAAGAGTGAAATCTCTTAGGAGGAAACATCTCAAGCAGATAGTGGAGCTATTAGGAATGAGTTTGGAGGAAATTAAATTTAAGAAGAAATTGTGTAGCCCTGGAGTAGCCCAAAAGCATGAAGATCACATCTCTTTTAAATGAAAATCTGGAACTCATTGAGATGGAAAACTGAGGCACTGACTTGAAGCCAAACTAAGACCCCACCCCAAAAGAGGTAAATCCTTCAGAAAAGAAGCTAGGGAGACTCTAAAGATCCTAATAAGAATATGAAAGTATCATCTAGATTCAAGGCTTTCCCTTTGGCAATATCCAGATTAAAATGTATACAGAGAAAGCCAGGCAGAAAAAGCCAGGCCAAGTATAAATATTAATATATGAATGTCTCCAAATTTATACATATATATATATATAAACTCCCAGAAACTGAGGCTTTTTCCACTCTGGAGAAGAAGCCTGTGTCCTCTTATGAACAAATCTCTCTCTCTTTCTCTGCCCTCAAATGGGTTGGCAGTCCTTATAAAACTAACCATATTATTACTATTATATTCAGCAATCAGGCTGGAGGGACAACACAGCATGTAGGGCATTTGCCTTGCACGCGGTAGACCTGTTGTGACCCAAAAGAGAGGAAAAAAGAATAAATTATGGAGCAAATTTCTTAAATTAGGCTTAATAAGAATTAACTTTGGTCATATTAGTATATGAATTGTTGGTCTAAATGATATTTGAAATACTTTCCTAAAATAAAATGTTATTCCTAGGAAATAAAATACTTAAACTGTAGAAATGTGCTTTGACTAGATGGAACCACTTAGGTATTGCTGTATGCTTCTTTTTTTTTTTTTTTTATTGAATCACTGTGGGAAAGGTTACAAAGCTTTCAGGTTTATGTCTCAGTCATGCAAATATCAAACACATTTCCCTTTACCAATACTTATTTTTTACCATGAAGAACCCCAATAAAACCCCACCCCCCACCCCTCCCCGTCCCTGTGAGGCAGATGAATTCTAGTTAACACTCTATCTGCTTTGATTAGATTCATTGTTTCAATAAAAGATTCACCACTATTATTTAGAGTTTACCCCCCCCCCCAAATCAGACATGCTGAAAAAGCATTGTGAAGTGATTTGCTTTCTACAGCTGGGTTCAAGAATTAAATGTTGGTTTTGGATTTCTGCTATTTTACCTATTGACCCTGGAAGTATTTCTACTGAAAGTCAGATAGTTAAGAAATTGGTTTCTGTGTTCTGGAGTCGTGGCCGTGCTGGAGAGCTGCTCGCGGGGGGACCGGTGGCCTCGGTAGGGCGTGAAGGGCGGAGCGAAACGCCCCCCTTCCCATGAGGTTTTAGTCGCCCCCACACTCCTGGCTCATACCTGCTGTCCACAAGGCTCCCATGTGGCCGCCATCTTTCTTTCCAGAGAGGAGAGGGCGAATGGGGCAACACCCTTTCCCCTCCAGCAGACTTGATGGCCTGGATCAACGCATAGTCCATTCACTTTTCTGCTCCAAGCTGCTGGGTTCTGCATTAAGTCCTTGTGCTTCTGGGGCCATGGCCGTGCTGGAGAGCCGCTCGCGGGGGGCGACTGGTGACCTCAGTAGGGTGTGAAGGACAGACCGGAACGCCCCCCGACCCATGAGGTTTTAGTCGCCCCCACTCCCCCGGCTCATACCTGCTGTCCACAAGGCTCCCATGTGGCCGCCATCTTTCTTTCCAGAGGGAGGAGGGCGGAAGGGAGCAACACCCTTTCCCCTCTGGGCAGAAATGATTGCCTGGATTAACGCATAGTCCTTTCACTTTTCTGCTCCAAGCTGCTGGGTTCTGCATCAGGTCATTGTGCTTCTGGGGCTGTGGCCGTGCTGGAGAGCCGCTCGTGGGGGCAACTGGTGGCCTCGGTAGGGCATGAAGGGCGGACCGAAATGCCCCCCTTCCCATGAGGTTTTAGTCGCCCCCACATTCCCGGCTCATACCTGCTGTCCACAAGGCTCCCATGTGGCTGCCATCTTTCTTTCCAGAGAGGAGAGGGCGAACGGGGCAACACCCTTTCCCCTCCGGCAGACTTGATGGCCTGGATCAATGCATAGTCCGTTCACTTTTCTGCTCCAAGCTGCTGGGTTCTGCATTAATCCTTGTGCTTCTGGGGCCGTGGCTGTGCTGGAGAGCCGCTCGTGGGGGGCGACTGGTGACCTCGGTAGGGCGTGAAGGACGGACCGGAACGCCCCCCTTCCCATGAGGTTTTAGTCGCCCCCACTCCCCCGGCTCATACCTGCTGTCCACAAGGCTCCCATGTGGCCGTCATCTTTCTTTCCAGAGGGAGGAGGGCGGAAGGGAGCAACACCCTTTCCCCTCCGGGCAGACATGATGGCCTGGATTAACGCATAGTCCTTTCACTTTTCTGCTCTAAGCTGCTGGGTTCTGCATTAAGTCCTTGTGCTTCTGGGGCTGTGGCTGTGCTGGAGAGCCGCTCGTGGGGGGCAACTGGTGACCTCGGTAGGGCGTGAAGGACGGACCGGAACGCCCCCCTTCCCATGAGGTTTTAGTCGCCCCCAAACCCCCGGCTCATACCTGCTGTCCACAAGGCTCCCATGCGGCCGCCATCCTTCTTTCCAGAGAAGAGAGGGCAAATGGGGCAACACCCTTTCCCCTCTGGCAGACTTGATGGCCTGGATCAACGCATAGTCCGTTCAATTTTCTGCTCCAAGCTGCTGGGTTCTTCATTAAGTCCTTGTGCTTCTGGGGCCGTGGCTGTGCTGGAGAGCCGCTCGTGGGGGGCGACTGGTGACCTCGGTAGGGCGTGAAGGACGGACCAGAACGCCCCCCTTCCCATGAGGTTTTAGTCGCCCCCACACCCCCGGCTCATACCTGCTGTCCACAAGGCTCCCATGTGGCCGCCATCTTTCTTTCCAGAGGGAGGAGGGCGGAAGGGAGCAACACCCTTTCCCCTCCGGGCAGACATGATGGCCTGGATTAACGCATAGTCCTTTCACTTTTCTGCTCCAAGCTGCTGGGTTCTGCATTAAGTCCTTGTGCTTCTGGGGCTGTGGCTGTGCTGGAGAGCCGCTCGTGGGGGGCGACTGGTGACCTCGGTAGGGCGTGAAGGACGGACCGGAACGCCCCCCTTCCCATGAGGTTTTAGTCGCCCCCACACCCCCGGCTCATACCTGCTGTCCACAAGGCTCCCATGCGGCCGCCATCCTTCTTTCCAGAGAAGAGAGGGCGAATGGGGCAACACCCTTTCCCCTCCAGCAGACTTGATGGCCTGGATTAACGCATAGTCCTTTCACTTTTCTGCTCCAAGCTGCCGGGTTCTGCATTAAGTCCTTGTGCTTCTGGGATTGTGGCCGTGCTGGGGAGCCGCTCGTGGGGGGCAACTGTTGACCTCGGTAGGGCGTGAAGGACGGACCGGAACACCCCCCTTCTCGTGAGGTTTTAGTCACCCCCACAGCCCCGGCTCATACCTGCTGTCCACAAGGCTCCCATGTGGCCGCCATCCTTCTTTCCAGAGAAGAGAGGGCGAATGGGGCAACACCCTTTCCCCTCTGGGCAGAAATGATGGCCTGGGTTAACGCATCGTCCGTTCACTTTTCTGCTCCAAGCTGCTGGGTTCTGCATTAAGTCCTTGTGTTTCTGGGGCTGTGGCCGTGCTCCAAACTTAACTCTGATTTTCAGGGAGAAAGATTGGGTGGTTTACTTCTCATTGATCACTTTGTATATAGAGAGATGTCGCACGGCCGCATAAGCGGCCGCGTGGTTTTGAGAAAAAGTCCTCGTTCCCGCATACTCGAGCTGTGTTTGTAGAGGCTTCTGGTCACCGGGGTTCCATCTGGGGGAGGCGGGATGTGGCACCTACTCCATCTGGAACTTGCCGGTGATCTCGGCTCTTTTTGGAACCTGTTTTTTTTTTTTTCCCCCCTCCGGGATCTGTGGTTCCCGCACCCTCCATGTGGTCCTTAGGCTGTACGCTTCCTGTATGCTTCTTTATACTTTTTGAAACTTTTCAAATTTTCCATAATAAATGTGTATTAACTAATTATAACAAGAAAATATTATTCAATAAGCTTTTTCTAATTTCTATGTTGACTTTTAATTTCTAAAACTTCACTTACCATTGTCATTGATATTAATTATTCTTCTGTCCTTTACTTCTTGTCGGTACTTTAATACTACTACTTTGAACTTTTTTATTTTATGTTGATTAAAAAGTATTTTATTAATTTTACTTAAACGTTTTAGATTATAGAAACAATTATGTATATTATATTTATAGAATTGATTTACCACGTACTGAATTCAAATATTGGAATCTTAATTAATTTCATACATTTGTTAGAATAGATCCCGTGTGTGTGTGTGTGTATTCTCACAGAATACCATATATCACAGGTGTCAGTTTCCTTTAACCTACTTTATACATATACAGTTATCAGAATTTACAAAATGTTTCTAGTATAAATTTTGACTATGGATTCAAAAATATATTTTTATGAAATTTGTTGCATGTACATCTCATTAGTAGTCTAGGTTATCTGCTTTTTAGGAGGAAGACCATAGAATTTAAATGTGATTTTATCACCTGAACAAAATGCTATATACATCAACATGAATTTTAACTGTTGCTATAGGCTTTGATAATCCAAATTAAATAGATTTTCAAGTTTTTCCACTGTAATTTAATTATATTTACCCCTTTCCATATTTACTTTTTGGAAGGGAGTCACATACTTTGAGGAGAACAGGCATTATTCTCCAAGATATGTGTCTCAGTATCTTCTTCAGTGACTTGATTTCATTACCAAAAGCAACAAAAAAATTATAAACTACTGGGATTCAATCAAATTTAGAAGATTTTGTATGGCAAAAAAACCCCTCAGCTTAAAATAAAAAGACACCCTACCAAGTGGGAGAAAATATTTGCAAGTAGCACATCAGCTAGATTATTTCACATTTCATTTGTGCCATTCTCTTTCCTCTTGTCATTACTTTTACATGTAGTTTAAACTTTAGCAGAGGTCAGGAGAAAGATTTCTCAAGCAGTGTTCAGGATCCTGGGGTCATTCTCAGTGACATTTGTCTAGCAGTTTAAGCCTGAAAGATCAGTTCTTTTGACTTGATGATGTGGTGTGCTTTTCAGGCCCATTGATGCAGCACCCCCCAGGGCCACCTTCTCCTGCTCATCAGACACCAAAATCATACCCAACTGTTTCAGGAATCTCCACCTCTTTACCTGTAAGTGCTTGGGGGACCATTTTGGCCATACATTTTGAACTCAAGGCCTTGTGCATATCAAGTATGCACTCAAGTTCTTTGAGTTATCTCCCTGGTCTTATAAATTATAAATTGCAGTTAAAAATGTTATCACTCTGGATTGTATATTATTTTCATTTTTAATCCTTTTCTCTCTTTGAATTTTATTTTGATAACTTTATAGTGATCTATCTTTAGTTTTACATATTTTTCTCAGCTCTGCCAAATTTACAGATTAGTCTGTAACAGATTTGCTACAGTGGATTTGATTGCTAGTGTTTTGTCTTTAATTGTTTCCTGAAGTTTTCATCCCACTGTTTACTTTACCCATCTATTCTTGCATGCTCTATATGATTTTTCCATTAGTACTCTGATCATACTAATCATAGTTACTTTAGATCGCCTGACACCAACATCTGTGTCATATCTGAGGCTAGCCAAATGCTTGCTTTGTCTTCAGACTGTTATCATACCTTGTAAGTTTTGGTTTCAATTTAGATAGGATGTATCCGGTAATAGAATTTGAGCTAAATAGGCCTTTACTGTAATGTTTTATGTCACTATTGCTAGGAGTAGGGCTATGTTTTAAATTTGCCATAGGTGTAAAGTTCCAGGGGCTTTGAATTCTTGGTGTCTTTATTTTAGTCTCATTTTGTCTGTGGCTTTTCTAAGAACTCTTTTTAGAAAAGTTTTGTCTTGTAACTGCTTGAACCATAAATGTATACGAGACCTCTATGGTAGAAAATGGGAGATAAGAATTGCTCCATGGGTGGAAACCAGCCTTTTGAGCTGAGGGAGAAAGCAGCTGGGACAGAGAAGGGATCACTAAGTCAATGATGCGGTTGGAGATATGTGCTGAAAGCAGGTAAAGGACGAAACATGATGGCCTCTCAATGATTGTATTGGAAACCATAATAACCATAAGTTGAGAGAGAGTAAGATGGAAATCGTCTGCCATAGAGACATGGGGGGGGGGATACAGGAGACATTGGTGGTGAAAATGTACACTGGTGGTGGAATGGGTGTTTGATCATTGTATGACTGAAACTCAAACAAGAAACTTTTGTAACTATAGCTCACAGTGATTCAATAAAAATAAATAAATAAATCACTTAATCACTTAATCCCCGTTATTCATCGATTTACTCGAGCGGGTGCCAGTAATGCCTCCATTCATCCCGGTTGCGTGCTAGCATAGCCCAATGGTATCTGTTTGTTCTAGGAACATTCAGGGTCTTGACGAAGAAGTCTGACCATCTTGTAGGTGGGCGTCCATGCGATCTTTTGATGTCCCGTGGAATCCAGTCAGTAATGGCTCTAGTCCAGCGGTTGTCTGTAAACCTAATTACGTATCTAGCCCATCTGATTTTTGATGTCTTGGCAAACAAGACAATGTCCCTGATTCTTGAGCGTTGACGGAGATCAGAACTCCCGATTCTATCTCTCATTTGAGTGAATTGTGATATTCCAAGCATAGCTCTTTCGATTCCTCTTTGAGAGACCCGAATAGCATTCTCATCCTGTTTTCGTAGGGTCCAGGTCTCTGAGGCATATGTTAATGCAGAAAGAACAGTGGAATCAAAGATATGTGCTTGTAGCTGGAGGTTCTTTGTCCTTTTAGTTATTTCTTCAACGTTCTTGAAGGCATTCCAAGCCGCTCTCTTCCTCCTGCGCAACTCAGGTGCCAGGTCATTCATCATGTTGATTTCTCGACCTAGGTATATGTAACTGTTGCATTCGGAGATGGTGGTTCCGTTGAGAGCGAATGGAGCGTCAGGAACAAGGCTGTTTCTCATAAACATTGTCTTCGTAAATTCAGCTGTAGTCCGACCTTTCCACATTCACGGTTAAAGTCGTTCAGCATTTGTGCTGAATAAGTAAGTAAGTAAGTAAGTAAAGGCCCTCCCGTTGATCGTCGATTTGCTCAAGTGGGCCCAGTAATGTCTCCATTGGAGACTTTGTTGTTACTGTGTCTGTGTCTGGCATATCGAATACTCTCGGTAGCTTGCCGGGCTCTCCGAGAGAGGCGGAGGAATCGAACTCGGGTCGGCCATGTTGGCCGCTTGTAAGGCGAACGCCCTACCGCTGTGTGCTGAATAAATAAATTAATAAATAAATTAACAAATATAATAAATAAATAAGAAATACGCTACTCTGTTATGATTAAATCTCTGTATTTTTGTGGACTTGTGTGCTTGAACCATAGACTTCACAATTTATAGATTTTTTAAAAAGTCTACAATTCAGATGTTGTTGAAAGTGACAGGAGAATAGAATGGAGACAATAGTCTTTTAGTATGGAGTGAAGGTAAGGTCTTTCCCTTTAAGGTAAGGTCTTTCCCTTTAAGAGCACTCTTCCACTGTGGGTGGCATTCTTGGAACATTTCACAATGCCTATTCTTCCTTTCTCTTGTGAGAGCCAGAGGTGATCTGTCTTGGCTCTTCAAGGACTGGGGTTTGGGGGAAAACCCAAAGTAGTGTGAGGTCTTCCATATGAATGTTCATTTATAGCTTCAACTTCTTATTTTTTGTAAATACACACTGAGCATCTAACAGTTCATCGAAATTATCTTTTAAAAATATTTGTTTATGACTCCAGTGGTTTATTTTTGAAAAGTGATATGTATACTGACTTCAGCTTTGCCTTTTCCTCTGGGTTTCAGGGTGAGATTGCATGTCAATGTTAGTTTTATAATAAATAAATTAAAAAACTAATTATTTTAAGCATTTCTGACAGTAAAAATAAGAGTGACAGTTCCAATATGTGTCAGAGTTAAGATCAGAAGTTTAAAAAAATTTAACTTCTAGCCCTAGACTTTTTTCCATGTGCAACATATCAGCACTGCAGAAATTGAAAATCCATCTCTGTTGTTTCCATAGGCACAGTCAGTCATTGCCTTTTTTAAGGCTACAGGAGAACTCTGTGAGCCAAAGTAAATTTTAGCCCTTGAGTCATTTTTAAGGCTCTGGAAACCCCCACACTTAAATATATAAAATTGATATCATCATCTTCCAAGTTTTTATTCCACTGCTTTTAAAAGTAGTGAAATATATGCCACAATATGTCTCATTCTAAAGGTTGAAAAATGTATGCTATGACTATAATGACATCATTCTACCTCCTACAGAAGTCTTTTGCTCTGCGAGTTCAGCAAGAAGAACAAAATTAACAGGAAACGTCACTTTCACACATACAGATGGAAAAATTTTAACATCTACTGAAATCTATGACACTCTTCTTGATGGGAACATATATGTTATCATAACGTATCAATAATGTGCAGGTACTTCTTATGAGCAGGTGCTAAACTGAGGTCACCACTGGAAGACAGAAGTTTTGGCAGAATCGAGAACAAAAGATTCATACTAAGTGTAGTTTCAAGCTAAGCAAGAATGATACTATATTAGAAATATTCCAGGCAGGAAAAAACTTCTGGGTACTTTGGACAATATTCAGAGATGGCTTCTATTACTTTGGTTTAGCTTTGATCTTCTGATAGCACAGATCTTCTGAGCAATAGCACAGTGGTAGGGCATTTGCCTTGCACGCAGCCAACATGGCCAACCCAAGTTCGATTCCTCCACCCCTCTCGGAGAGCCTGACAAGCTACCCGTGATGTATTCGATATGCTAAACACAGTAACAACAAAGTCTCCAATAGAGACGTTACTGGGCCCGCTCGAGCAAATCGATGAACAATGGGAGGACAGTGACAGTGACAGCGTTGATCTTGTAGTTCATACAGAAAAGAAAATTATCTTAAATACCTTATGAGAAAATCAAAATTCTATACTGGTTGTACATTGAGATAGATATATGTGACTCGCCCTACTTTAAGTTTTATTTCATAATAGTAAATTACAAAAATGTACGGAAAGGTCCAGGAGATACCCCAAAGACCTAGAGCACATGCTTTGCATGTGGGAGGACTAGTTTCAACTCTGGCACCAACATGGTCCATCACTAGACCAAGACTGAATCCTGCGTTTCAGAGAATTTCTGAATGCTCCCCCAAACAAAATAAAAATAATAATGAATAAAATATAGAAACAGTTTGGAAATATTTAGCAGATACATTTGGTTCAGCACTTCCACATACCCATGTGTCTAAACTTCCAAAGTGTATTTCATATTGCCAATTTACTGAAAACAATAAGAAATAATCAAAAGCATATATGGCCAGGTTTATTTCTAGAGAGACTATTAGCCCAAGTTTTATATACATGAAATAGAAAAATAATCATATTCAGAGATATATCAGAGTGGCAAAATAAGGAAAATTGTATTTGATTTGAGAAATGTATATAATTGATGGAATATTAGGAATAAAAGGCAGTTGGGGGAAAGATGTTATAGCAATAGTAAGGTCATTCATGTTTAGGAACTTTGGCCTTTATTGCTTATGCAAGTGTATTCTAAAATATATTTTCAAACAAAATCCAATAGGTGCATTTAAAATAAACTGTGATCTTGTTTATAGGCTAATTACATCCGTCATAAGATTTTTTGACATTTGGTAAAATATATTTCCCAGTGTAGATTGGGAGGTTGCTATAAATAATGTGGGTTGTAGAAATATTTAACTGATATTTTAAAAGATGACTCAGCAGAACAGTAGATTGATGGTAAAACAAATATTAAAAATACTGCTACATTTAATCACTGAATAAAGGTAAGTAGGGGCTAAAGGAATTGAGATAATGATGAGACATCTAGTTGGTGAAAATGATGACCTGCATAAAGTAAAGGCAATGGAAACAATAGAATAGAGGGAGAAAAAAACTTTCCAAAAGCTTATTGGAGGTAGATTAAACTTCTACATCCAGCTTTTTTAGGACATAAATTAAAAGTTATTCTACAGATATTAAACAGTTTTTTATAGTTAATAGTGGAAAGAAAATGAGGGAAGCAGGAGTCTAATATAGACCCCGATTTATGATACAGGAACTATTTAAGGAATTGTATTAAGATGTAGATTTAAACCCAGAATGGGGAAGCAAAGGTAGAGACTGCAGGATAGTTGCAATGATAAGCAAAGTAAGTGAAACACGTTAAACAAAGAGAGTCTCCAAAATTTTTCATTGAATGGAATATTCTCTAAAAAGAACATAGTGGGGCTGGAGCGATAGCACAGGGGGTAGGGTGTTTGCCTTGCACGTAGCTGACCTGGGTTTGATTCCCAGCAATCTATATGGTCCCCTGAGCAACAACAGGAGGAATTCCTGAGTTCATGAGCCAGGAGTAACCCCTGTACATTGCCGGGTGTGACCCCCCAAAGCAAAATAAATAAATTAATTAATTAATAAATAAAGTAAAATTAAATAAAATAAAAAGAACATATATCAAAGCATAAATAGAATAAATAATGATCTTATGTCTCATCTATTTGTCTTTCATATTTAGAGGAGTCAAACAAATTCTGAAAGAGAAAATTAGAAGCAAACAAAACAAATAAAAATACTTATCATGTTCTTTGGTAAGAAGACTTAAGTATGCCAATTCAAATCAACATCATTAGGGTGATTTCTTCTAAATTTATGTTGACGAACAAAACTAATAAACCTGAAGTGAAAGATTGTTTATAAAAAAGAAGAATGAGAATAGCCTAACCCCAAAATTCATGTCACAATTATAAAATTTCAATAGCAAAAATAGTACTAAACCCATAAATTAAGAAACAAGTACAAGATACTGAAAAACAAATAGTAATAGCAAATTTTAAAGCAAATAGTTGATTTTGTATCCCAAGTATATTCTAAGGCTAAAAAGTTTGAAAAAAAAACTAAGCACAATTTGAGGATTACTAGTCATAGTGTTGCTCCTATAAGCAGTGTTTTGTTGCTCCTATAAGTGTTGTCTTCATAGTGAATGAAAGGAAAAATAAGAATTTACATTGTCTTCATTAAAAAACAAACAAACTGCAAACGGCAAATGAGGCAGAAGGGAGTTGGTGGACAGGGTGTGACAAATTAGCATGGCCTTGAGCACTTTGTGGGTTGTGAGGTAATTGCATACCTCAAGATCATAAGTGTCATCATGATTGCAAACATTTGTGTTTTAAACATATTGCCTTAACAATAAAAAAATGGAAAGAAAACTAAGATGTCAAAGTGAGAAAAACAGAAAAAAAAAATGATAGGTAAGTTTAGGTGAAAAATTTACTCCTGAGTTTTAATTGGAACTCACACTTTCATAAATAATATGAATTCATAACAAATTTTGTCATCTGAAAACAAGTGAAAACATTGCTATTTGATTGACTCTAGAGCAATGAGTACTCCTCACATTATTTATGGTTTCTAAATGCCACTTCAAAATACAAGTAATAAAGTATTTTTTGAGGAATGGGTAATTCTAAATGTGGAATACAAACCTTAAAATATAAACTTGAGACATCTTGTCATCGTATGAGAAAGTGAGAAAGTTCTCAAAGACTACTAGGATCTTATAAAAAATATTCAGAAGTCAACCTAAAGAGATTTTAAGGATAACTGCAATAATCTGAAATATGTAAAACATTAAAGTATATGAATTATTTTAAAAACTCATCCGTACATATATACACTTATTTATATTTATCTTCTATTGTTATTTTAGTTAAGATGTTTATAGTAGTTTTAATGTTTATGGTCTTGATGTACAGTTACTGTAGCTAGTGCCCTTTATCTTCCTCAAATGTCCTTTTGTCTCTTTGATAGAAAAGAATTCATATGGCCTGATGATTTGACATCTTGGTATCTACATCCCAAACACAAAAGCATTAATTTTAAAAGCCATAGTGCCCTTTATCTTCTTTATCTAGTGCCCTTTATCTTCCTCAAATGTCCTTTTGTCTCTTCTAATTCACCTATTCCTTCCCTCCCAATTCTCTCTCTTGGCTTGGAATCTCAGTTTTGTATTCCAAGGACAGAAGTTTGCCATCATTTTATAGTGTATATATTCATGCCTTGTTGCTCTGTAGACCACAGATGAGCAGGAACATCTGGTATTTGTCCTCTGCTTCTTCTTATTTTATTTACCATGATACCCTCAAGTTCCATACAAGTTGAATAAAATTACAATATTTCATCTTTTCTTTCTACTGCATATGCCACAGTGTATGAATTCTTTTCTATTACTTTTTTAGAGAAATCTCCATATTGTTTCCCATAGAGGACATTTCCACCAACAGTGAGTGAGGGTTCCTTTTTTTACCACATCTCTGCCAACACTGGCTGTTTCTAAATCTTTTCTTTATAGGTTTTTCCTCATTGCTGTGAAATAATATCTACTCGTTGATTTGCATTTCCCTGACCATAAGTGTTAATGAATACTATTTCATATGCTTACTGTCCGTCGATATGTACTTTGGGGAAGTCTCTGTTACTTTCTTCTTCCCATTTTTTGATGGGGTCATTGTTTAATGTTATTAATCTTTGTGAGTGACATGGATGTTACTGCTTCATCACATGTATGGTATGTGAATATTTTCTCCCATAAGCATTATACAGATACAGATACAATTTCCCATTAAAATGCCAGTGACATTCTTCCAGGGCTTAAGACAAATAACTACAACAATTTATATGGGATCATAATACTCTCTAAATGCACAGAGCTATTCTGAGGAATGGGAAAATGGGAGGCATTATATTTCCTGACTTTAAATTGTATTACAAAGTTGCAGCAATCAAAACTGTTTGGTACTGGAATATAGACTCTCAGACCAATAGAATTGAATGGAGAGCCCACACGTAAATCCCACATTTATGGACAGTCCATCTGTGATGTTGATGCTAGGTGCATAATGTGGCAAAGGGAAAGCCTCAACAGCAAATAGTGTTAGAAATACTGGAGAGCCATATGCAAAAAAATGAAGCTTAATCTACGTTTCACTCTGCAAACAAAAGTTAACTCAAAATGGATAGAAAATCTAGATATTAGACCAGAATTCATAAAGTATGTTGAGGAAAACATTGGAAGAACTTTCTAGAATGTGTACCTCAGAAGTTTTCAATGAATTGATCTTATTGACAAAGATAACAAAAGCAAAATAAAAAAAAGGAATTACATCAAATTTCAAATTTATCACATGATTAAGAGAACTAGGAAAAATGGGTTTGTTTTTAATGAATATTACTTCTTAGAAATTAATACTTAACAGTATATGTTAAACATATTTTATTTACATTGATAAAAATAACTGGAGATACACTAAGTTGGGTCATAGAATGATCATTGTTTTTCAAAGTGGATGGGGAATATTTGGAAACCCATTGCATTATTGTATTTGTTTGTTTTGAAATTTTGTAATATAAGAAAAATATATTATCTCCTCTACTTTTCCTACATAAGGTTCTCATTTTTCTAAAAATTACACTGTCATATACTCATCAGAATTATTATCTTAAAAGTTTAAAGTACAAAACTTTCTAAAAGTAGTTATTTTGCTTAAATTTGTGAATCTCCATTTCTCTCAACATGATAAATTTATTCAAAATAAATCATCATAAGAGTTTGATATCAAAAATATCTGGCAACTTGTTTCTACCTAAAATTATGAATACTTTCTTTAATTCTCCTTAGAAACCTTATGCATTGATCAAAACAGTCTGTTGGTCCAATTGTTTACTTGTCTACTTCACCTCAAATAGGCGTGGGAACTCGACCTCCACCTTTGCTTTTGCAATGATCCCTAACTAGTTGTCCTTCCTTTGTATTTATCTTAATTTGTTCCTTCCTCAAAGGCCTATTCAAGGCTCACCTCCTCCATATAGCTTTTTCTAAAGACTTTTAAACTATGGTCAACTTGCTTTTCTTTGAACTCTAGTAGCAATTACTTTCCCATAATTCATTTTATCACATGCTACTATACATTACTAGTGAATTGCAATGCTTTTACATTACCTCTCTGAAGTAAGTGTTTATTCCAGATATTTATGTATTTAAATGTACACTGTAGTACCTTATGCATAGTAATTATTCAATACATGTTTATAATTGTTGCTTTAATTATAATCACTATTACTGATTGTTTTGATTGATGGTGGTGATAATTATAAAAGAAGATCATTTGACATTAACCGTTAAAAAAATGTCTTCACCTGTACCTAGACACTTGTGGCTGAATTAGAACATTAACTAATAAATTGAAAATTCAATTTTTCTATAGTTTTACAAGTCTATTTTTACATGTCCCCCAAACTTGGTCCTAACAATCAAGGTAATTTAAAACAAATACAAGAAAAAAATCCACATTTAAAAACTTTGACTTTATATTTCTTAGAGGAAGAGAAACAAATAACTTGATATAGTTAGAATCAGAATTCTACAATCTGCCCTAAAGTTGAAAAACAAATCAAAATCAGTCTTGTTATTACACTTTCTATATACTCTACTTCAGTTAAAATAGAATATTTTAAAACATCTTTGGAAACACTCTTCTATACTAAAATTCCTTTCACTGGAGCTATATAATTTAGTGGTTTTCCTTAATTCCTTCTCTAATCTACCACCTGACTCCTAGGCATGTTTCCTTCCATTTATTATATACCCACCCTTCACTGAAGTCCAAGAAGAATTTATTTATGAGACTAAATGTCTTAATGTGTGCCCAGAATGTTTTATAATGTCGACTTTCATTACTACAACTGCATTCTATATGCTACTAACTTACTATGGAGTGACAAATACTATCACTTGTCACTGGAATTTGTTCTCTAGTGTGGCAAAATTGAATAAACACAATAAATATATAACCAAGAACAACAATATTAACAAAATTCTATAAAAGATAAATTTAGAAAATTATTTTTGAGGGATAATCAGGAGACCCCCCAAAATCTTATGACAGATTTAATTAGCCTATAAAGGTGGACCCAGAGACTCCACCTTGGATGTGGCACATTCTAGGCATCTGCCATAAGTTATATTCCATCTCTGGGCATACGGGTAACATAACCTAGAATGAACAGAGAACATCTTGCTGCTGAATTAACATTTAAGCTATTTCCTTCCTTGGAGACAAATACCTAAGATCTAGTTTGAGAAGGCTCTTAAACCAGAATGAATTAAATTACAATGCATACTTGTAATCCCATCAACCAATGGTCAAGACCAAGAGACTATAAAAGCCTGCTCCTGGAAGAGAACAGCACAGAGTCTCCTTCCTCCACGCCTGGCTGTCCTCACTGGGACCCCTTGGAGGAGGGTGGGTTGAGTTTCCCTCCCCACCTCGAGCAGAGGCCCGGCAGCTGAAGAACTCCAGTTCCAGCCACAGTCATGCTTAAAACCACTCTCCACATGTTCGGATGAGCCTCACGCATGAAGGAACCGGCCGAGGAACCCAGGTGTGTGGGACCTGGGGTGGAAATCTCCAAGCCTGCTCCGATTGGGACTGGGGCCTCCTCCACCCAGATCCCCCACCTTCCAGTATGTAGACGTTACACCCACCAACTGCCCCTGACACTGTGTAATCCCATCAATGGCCAAGACCCAGAGACTATAAAACTCTGCGCCCGGCAGCGTGTGGCTGCATTTGCGGCCTGCGACATCTTCTTATCTAGTTCTTACTCTGGAGAGCCTGGCAGGCTACCAAAAGTATCCTGCCCACACGGCAGAGTCTGGCAAACTCCCGTTGGTGTATTCAATATGCCAAAACCCAGTAACAATGATGGGTCTCATTCTCCTGACCCTGAAAGAGCCTCGAATGTGGCACTTTCTAAAATCTCAGTGCTAGGACAAAGGAGATGTTACTGGGGCCTGCTTGAGGCAATCAATGACCAACAGGATGACAGTGACAGTGACAGTGAATACTTTTGTATTACCTGCTATATTGTGACTTTCTAGAAAAACTGATAGAGAAAAATATTTAAATTTAAATATTTTTGTTATGACACACTTCAAGTATTTTTTAATCTGCCATGTGTAATATTTATAATTTTTTCCTTCATAAGTATAAAAACTTTGGCAGTCCTTTTGGGTAAAGAACTTTGTGTTTTCTGCTTTCTCTTGGGATGGAGCGATAGCACAGTGGTAGGGCATTTGCCTTGTGCGAGGCCGGCCAGCTGAGGCAGGTTGGATTCCTCCGCGATTCCTCAGCCCCTCTCGGAGAGCCTGGCAAGCTACCGAGAGTATCTCACCCGCACGGCAAAGTCTGGCAAGCTACCCGTGATGTATTCGATATGCCAAACACAATAACAACAAATCTCAAAATGAGACGTTACTGGGCCCGCTCGAGCAAATCAATGAACAATGGGAGGACCGTGACCATGATTGTGGTTTATTATAGGCCAGACACTAAAAATTTTTGATTCATTATTTCTTAACTTTTGCAATCAAATGAGATAAGTAGTATTTGGTGATGGTGAGAAGGGAAGCATACGAAGCTATGGTCAGTGTTTACTCTGGGCGCTGAGCTCAGGAATCACTGCTGGTAGAACTTGAGGAAAGTATTTTGTGCCGGCAATTAAAGCTGGGTTGGCTGCATGCACAAAAGATGTCTTAATCCCTCTACTATCTCTCCTACCAGAGAGAGGTAGTATTATATTTCCTAATTTTCAGAAAAGAAAACTAGGGAAGAATTAAAAGAATTAAAAGTCAAGACAGTATGCTACTAGAACAAAGATGGACTCTCAGAATAAAAGAATAGATTTGAGAAAGAAAGGCACTTGGGACAGCTCATCTTTGACAAATGAACTAGGAATGTGAAGTGTGCAAGGAACACATCTTCAACAAGTAGTTTTGGGAAACTTGTTAGCCAAATGTTAAAAAATAAAATAGAACCCTTTCTGACATCTTACACAAATGTCAATCCAAATTGGATTAAAGACCTTGATAAATTTCATTGAGAAAAATGCAGGCATAAAGCCTCATGACATTGAATCTAGAGGCATCTTCAATGATTCAATGCCATTGGCCAAGCAAACAGAAGCAAAAATAAACAAATGAGGCTCCATCGTATTAAAAAGCATCTTCACTGAAAAAGAAAACAAGAGTAGAATATCAAGCATCCCACAGATTGGAGGAAATGCTCAAATTGATCTGACAAAGGACACACACACATATATATATATATATATATATATATATATATATACTTGTAAAACTTGGCATCAAAGTAGAAACAATCCTGGGATTATTAAAGATGGGATTACTAAGGATGCCTATAGATTTCTGGGATCAAAACATGCTTGTATGCAAATATCCGAGGTTTGATGCCAGGCATCACAAAGTATCCCAAGAACCACTCTGAGTCACACCAAACCATTGAGTCTAGAATAGAACCTGAGGACCAAAATCGTAACTAAAATGTAACAACAAAAACAAACCTAAAAGTTTCTTTAGCATACAATCGGTTTATAAAAATGTAATTCTAAGGCATTCATATTTATTTTTTGTTGTTGCCCCACATGCCCGCGCACACATGTTTTAATGGTAAATAACGGACTGCTGATTAGCTTCTTTTTGCTAACTGTTTTTGTTTCTATTAGTTGGTAGATTTACCCAGTGCTTCCCAAAGTAGAACCCACCACCACCTCAGGGCACTAGAAAGAATCAGTGGGAGGGTTGGAGTGGGCTGTTAGATTTCAGTGCAAAGAAGAACATTTTCTGTTTGGTTAAAGAAGGTAGATTTTTTTTTCTTGAAAGAAGGAGGTAGGAAAAATAATTTTGGGAATCTCTGATTTAACCAGATTTTTTTTCTTTCTTCCCATATTATTATAGTTTAGACATTATGGTTACAGTCATGTTCCAGCTTCTAAAGTTGATATAAAAAGTTATTTCACACACTTGCCACTGCAGTGCCCATAACCAAACCCAGAAGTTTCCACAACAGACAAAGGATAAAAATTTGTGTTATATATACTGTCATTGTCACTGTCCTCCTGTTGTTCATCAATTTGCTAGAGCAGGCCCAGTAACATTGTGAGACTTGTTACTGTGTTTGGCATATCGGATACATCACAGGTTTGCTGTGTGGGCGAGATACTCTCGGTAGCTTGTCGGGCTCTCTGAGAGGGGCAGAGAAATCAAACCCAGCTCGGCAGGGCTAGCTGCATGCAAGGCAAACGCCCTACCACTGTGCTATCACTCCAGCCCGTTATATATACACAGAGTGGAATACTATGCAGCCACTAGAAAAAGAATAAAGTCATACAGTTTGCAGCAACTTGGATGAAATTGGAGGACATCAAGCTGAGCAAATTTAACCAGTGTGTTTTTGTGTAACAAAATGTCCTCACTACTTTGGCTTTCAAATATTTTCCTCTTTTTCTTTAGTATTTTATTCTCATATGTTTTACATTTTTTCCTTGACCAATTTGATCATAAAATTTGATCTAATAATTTAAGGCATATAAAAATGGTTTTGTAGTGATAGTAATTTGCACTATTAATTTGATTAAAATGTTCTGGGGCTGGAGCCATAGCACAGTGGGTAGGGAGTTTGCCTTGCATGCGGCCGACCTGGGTTCAATTCCCAGCATCCTATATGGTACCCTGAGCACCACCAGGAGTAATTACTGAGTTCAGAGACAGGAGTAACCCCTGTGCATTGCCAGCTATGACCCCCCCGAAAAAAGCAAAAAATAATTTGATTAAAATGTTCTCTAATTGTCTGATGATATTTAGTGCATGCAGGAAAAATATCTTAGTTTACCAACCCTGCTTCAAAATAGAAATAGCTTTCTATCAGAGTGAAAAAGGAAACCAAGCTACCTTTATTTTTCAAAGAACAAAATCTCTTTAAGCATCACAATTCTTTGAGACATTCTTTAAGAGGAGAATCATTTTCCAATATCCACTCATTGGATTATTGAACTTTTATGGACATCAGGTTTCCTTCCATACCAGGATTCTATTAATGAGAATTGCAACCCACTCTATTATAGACTCTTTCAAAATGACTTCTCTTGACTTAGTTTATCTATATATTAAATGAGACCATCGGTGAGTTACTAGCACTCTCTCCTTGCTCTGAAAACTAATACCAAATTGGGCAATTAAGGAAAGAACATTAACTCTTTCAGGCCACTAGGGTACTATTTGGGTCCTCATGTAACATATTCTTTAAAGTAAGTCATCATGATGTCATTTTAGAGCACTGAAATTGATATTTATGAGGTGGATTCCTGGTAGTCTGATTTAGTGTATGTCTCCAAAGCTTCTGAACCACTCTAGAGTCAAATGGAATGAACTTCTCTCAGAATGCAAGCAATTTCTCAGTACCTACTATAATTTGTTTTTAAAGTAATTTAAAAAAATCTTAGGAAAAGTTGTTATATAAATATAGTTTAAAACTATATTTAGAAAGCTAAAAAAAGTTGATTTTTTATACAATAAAGATTATTCATTGAAATTTATACTTTTTTCTTCATTCCATTCTTATTTCCAATGAATATTTCTTCAAATCCTCAGAGTGGGTTATTTTTCCTTTTTTTTCTATATGATATTTTAAAATATGGTTAGTAATTGTGGAATCACAGAGTATAATGATATCTCAAGGAACCAGCTAGTACAAATGAGTTTTCCAAGTAAATTCTGTATTAAATTAATGAGAAAGCAACCTTACTTTGAAGGTCTCCCAATTTTTCTTTCTAAAAAAATTATATGAACTGATCTGAAATAATATGATATAATTTATAGTGAAGTGAAATATTTCTAATACCTTGTTTAACATGTTTGAATATGGGGGACAGAAATATCATTTAACTTTTTTAATAAAATTCTCTATTAGGTAACAATTTTTTATCTAATCTTGAATATTTGTGAAATTATCAGAATATTGTATTTTTGGAGTCCTCAGCACAACCTACAGAAGATGTGTTAGAAACTGTTTAGACAGTCCTTTTTTATGACACTTGAATGAGGTGAGTGTTCTAGAAGTTGGAGAGAAAACATGAAAGAAATTGTTTTACTGCTTTGGAATTGAATTTGCTTTTAAAAACTTTACCATTTCCATATCTATTATCCTCCTATCTAAATTATTCAAATTCCCAAATGTGAGTGGATTTATCAATTCTGCACAGAAATTTTATATAATGTAAGGAACGAGACTAAATAATGCAAAGTGATGTCATGTTATGTATTTAACAGACACTTCAGATTGTATTTATTCTTATATCACTGCTCAGAATTTTCATGAGTCCCCAGCAAGACCATGGAACTGGAAGAAAAGCAATGTTTTACATAAGGAAATTTAGATTTGCCAATTTTGTGAGGACAGAAAATTTTATGTTGAATTTGATTCCTGTTCATAATTTTCTAGAACATTTCTTATTAGACGTCTATATATAAAGACACAGTACTTACTGTTACATTCTCCATCTTCATCTGCTAGTAGGAGAGTGTCCTTTAGGCATAAAGCTCCATTCAAAATGCCAAGCTAACTATAAAAACGGGTTTGTTTGCACTTATATACTTAGCTCCTTATTCAGGCCATTGTGTGTTTTACACATCTCATAACCAAAATCTATATTCTGAGTGCTCGAGGCAGTCTTATGTGGGTTTGTCTCTGCGCCAGGTTTATCTTCATAGTTCCCATTATAGTCTGAAAGAACCGTATTAAGCAAGCCTTTCTTTTCAGTCCCCACTTGTGATTGCTAACATATCAAATTTATTCCTTCGTAATCCAGATCATTTTCCATCAGCTTTGAGGCCTGCATGTAGTAGTTTGTTAGAGAGCTCATAGTAACCCTACACTGACAGACCAAAAAGCCCTTCGACTGTCACTTTATGTCATTAACAATTTTCTAAAGCCATTACAGATGGGATGGACTGATTAGAACTGAGGAGGGAGGATCTTTTTCCCAGCCAGAAATATCCCCTGAGACTTTCACGCCGTGTGAAGTTTCTAGTGATTAATGGGCAAAAAATAAGGCCGCCTGTCCCACAGTTGCCATAGACTTTATTTGGGAAAGAGCTTATTTATATTTGGTGAGATCTCTGAATAACTAAACATTAACTAGCTAACTTTAAATACAGATAAAGCACTAGATTTTAAATGGTAAAATGCCTGTCAGTTTTAGGTCCGGAGGTTGGATTTTCTCTCCTTGTTTGAGTATAGCTATTAAAATGTAATGTCAGCTCTGTTCCAGGATGGAAGTGTTTATCTTCTTCTGGCCTTTTTCCCTCCTCTTCTGCTGTTTTATTTCTGCAAATGAAAGCTACAGCTGGAATATTGTTTTACTGCAAATCTCACACCAGCACTGTCGGTTGTGATGTGACACCATAGATTCTTATCTCTAGGTTGGGTTGGAATTATTAAACATTCTCACATTGTGCAAAGTGTTGGGGATGAACAGCAGTGCAGTGAGGTGCATCCAACACTTCTGTCTTTCCCACCTGATCCTTGAAATATGACTCCTTTAAAGGGCTAATGTTCACTTTCTATAGCTTTATATAGAGAAGTGACAGTACTCAAGAAGTAACATGAACTGAAAATTATAGCAACTTCCCATCCCTCTGTCTTAATGCATGCTTTCAAAGGCAATCTTAATGGTAGACCTCATTTGAAAAGAAAACATTTGGCCATTTGTGATTAAGAACAATGAGATTTTTATGAAGAAAAATTGCTTTTGCCTAAATATTGGAAAATATTTACATTTGCTTTTCACTTCTTTTTTTTTCAAATAACCTTTGCTGTGTCTATGATACCAATGCAAATCATTTTATCAAAGTAATGTGATAACTGAGCCTCATGCTTTTCCTTTACAGAAATTATTATTAAAACTGTGAAAACATATGTGCTCCTACATTATTACAGGTACACATTATAATTATACATTATTTGCCAGCTTGCTGATCTTAACAAGATATGGAATTTTTATCTGCATAGCAGCCCATAAATGTTCATTACCATGACAATTATGGTAGCAGGAAGGAAAATATTATCTACAGTTTCAGATACGACAAAGAAACACAATTAAGTGATTTGTCCAGGATCACTTGTTTATTTTTAACACTCAAGGGTTCCTGGATTCTAGCAATAAAAAATCAAATTCATTTTCTGGTGATAACTTCAAATGTGTATTAAGACTTCTAGATTATTCTGATTAAACATTACTTACTCATTTTGTTCAAATATACTTCTAAAAGTGGTATAGAGTAAATTAGAAATGTGAGGTGATACGATTGGTATGATTTGGTGTATACAAATTTTCCTAGAAGGCACAAAATGTACGTCTAGTTATCTTATTTCAATTGAAGAATACATAGCTGCAATGTGATATTGAATAGAACTCTGGGTCTATTACAAGTCACAGAAATCAACTTAGTTTGATTACTTATAAGTCAAACAATGATTCAAGATAAAATACAGACTGTCTAGTTACAATGTATATAAAATAAAATTGAATCCTTTATTAAAAGTAGATCCTGAATATTTCAAATGTTGTTATTTATGTGGTAATCAAGCATAACTGGGAATCATGTTTCTATTTTCTAAATCTAGCACCCCTAATTGAAATCTAACTTTAGCAAATCAATCTTATATGGGAATAGTGAAGAGAAGCTAAGACTGAACAACAAAGTAGAAAAAAGGCTTAAAAATACTAGAAAATATTTAGAAACAAAACAAAACTGATCATCTTTAGTACTTTAATTCTGCATGATGTTATAATGTCATTCACTCACCTTTTTATAAGGTTTATATAAAAATACATTACTTTTTGCAGAGACTACATGAGTAAAATAAAAATGAAAAACTTAAAAAAGTAACAAATCTAAAAGAAACCAAACTATGTTCTAGGTAATTTAGGGGAGGACAGACAAATAATTGGCAGCAAATATAAGTATCAATTTCAAGAAAAATATATTTATATAAAAAAGGATCATCTTGGAAGGATTTGTTATTATTTAAAATAACCCCAATATTTGGGTGGGGTTGGAGCAATCAGTAGAAATGCCATTGAAACACAGTTTCTGACTTTTTTTTCTGCTTTACTTCTTTAATCTCTCAGTTTGTTCTTCTGAGCAAATCTGGTGCAACCAATCACAGAAACCTAACTTTTGAAGGCATCCTGCACAGACAGGATGGCAAGCAACAAGAAGCCAATTGAGAAAGCTTAGGAAGTAGTGTACAATTTTCTAAGAGATAGTATCTATTTCATTCTGACATTTAAAATGAAAGCAGTGTTACTGTTTGTTTTATTTCTACCCCTAGGGAAAGTATATATTTTCATCTATTATTACTTCCTTTCTTAACTGTACCCTGGGGATAGAATTTTTAGGGAAAACATGTCACATGGTCTTATTGATCCAGAGCAAATACAATGATTCCCTTGATCACTGAAGAACACAATCTAAGTGGTCACATTCTAGGGATTCCACAAGAAAAGATCCTGTCCGCATCTCAGTAAATAAGTTTCTGTTCAGCTAATTGCCTAAAGGTGTTTTCCTAAAATGAGCATTCTAAGATGAATTTGTCAGGTGCACTTATAGAATATGATGAACATGATCATATTGATGAATATGATGAGTATGAATAAGATGAATATGAACAACAAATTGTCTTTTTGACTTTAATGCTGACAAACATTCAATTTGAAACTTGAAGAGGTAATGGTGGTAGTTACAAGGAAATGAAAAACTTCAAAGCTTTGCATTTTCTTGGCATGACCTCTACAGCAGCATCTGTTCCTGTCTTTTTTTTAAATTCTTGAGTAATACTAGGAAGTTGCTAGACCAGATGAACTTCCTATGACCTATTTAATAGGCCAAAACAATTATTCAATGGTTATTCAATCACTCCCCAGAGTAGATGTATGCTAGACAAGTTATCATAACCTTTTAAGTTTTTTATATACATATCCATACTTTTTCCCCCCTTCTAATTTTGTCATTTAGTCAGTGAAAAGGGGTGATGGTCTGGAGAAAGTTTTTACCGATATTGAGACAATGTGCTGTTATGCTCCTTTTCCTAGATACTTTTGCTAGACAGTATTCATCTCTGAGCTCAAAGGATCTAACCTTAATTCTCTGACTATTAGCAACACTGCATTTGGCAGTAAGGCTTAGGAATAGGTATTATCATCTAAGAGCACATATGGATGAAAAGGTTAGAAGATGAACTCCTGGGTACACCTACAAGTGCAGAAAAAGGGTCTCATGAAGGAGTATGGGATTTAGTTTATTAGGTGACAAAAACCTAAAAGAAGATCAGAGTCACAGAAGCCACTGGCAGAGGTAATATCAAAGAGAGAAGGACCACAGCATCAACTGAGCATAGTGAGAAAAATCTATTGATATATGTATATTTTTTTACCAAGTTCGAAGTAAACAACAGTTCTGAGAGCCATTTTAGTGCAGTGGTGGGGCAATACAGCATTAGCCAGAATACAGTATAGAATACATACAAAGTTAGGAATAAACTAACTTTTACATTTTGGTGTGTAAAAACTAATTATGCACAAAATTTTAAAATATTTTAATATCTAATAGTTATCTTGTTGACTTATATTTTACTTCATTGACAAAAATAACAAAATAAGCACCCCATCCACTGTAACATTGCTCTGGCCACCATCAAAAGTTTTTGTGTGCTTTTTCGGGGGTTTGCTTGGAACAGTTTGGTACAGTTCTCTGCAACCTCAAGGAAACTTTCTGGTGAATCTTAATAAATCGAATGTGTTCAGTGTGCTGCCTATGAATGCAATACTGTTCAAGACCTGTTTCCGAGACTATCTGGACCAGTCTGCAGTGCTCAAGATCGTCCTGGTCTGTACCCAGTGATTATCAGGCAATTGTGTGGTTCTGGGGATAGAAAGGTATCCACCTTTTCCCTGTACTATCTATCCAGGTCCATCCTATTTTAAATAACACTTCTTTTAATATTTAAATTATTTTGAAAACACCTACTTGAAGCCAATCCTACAAAAGAAAGCAAAGAAAAAATATGTATATGAAAATTTCCCATTTTCTCTAGTCATTTGCTGATATTTAAAAAATATGTTCCCACTCCCCAAAGTAGAAAGCCAATTATGGCAATAATTTGTCTAGGTAGCATGAAAATTAGCAAAGTTATCTATAGAATAAGTTTCACTTTTTAAAAATAAGCATGGTGTTATATGTTACCAAGATGAAAGAAAATTAAAGGCAGAAATCAATATTTTTCTTTGGTTTTAGACCCTTAGCTTTCTCCTTGTAGTCTGTTTAATGGCTCTGTGAAGTAGTTATCTTTTCTTTAAGCTCATTTTCTCTGAGTTCTAACTAAAGTGCTGGGGTATAAAGTACTGATAAGCTCTTTTCCATTAATGGTGACAAAGTCCAAAATGGTTGCATATTTGAAACTAAGATTGAATTTCAAACTGGAGAATCATAATGAAGGATTCAGCAGTATTGATTTTCACAAGAATACCTCATAGGACACATTCTACTTAAATATTAGGGCAACATTACATAATATTTTCAAATAATTTTTATTTTTCATTGATAGTTTAGAAATATTTTCCAGCGAGGAACCCACCATTTACTTAAGTGTGACTACGCACTTCCAGATGTCAGTAGAATTTATGTTGTCACAATTTCTTGTCCTTATAAACATGTGAGAACATTTCAAGAAAAATGATGAAAATTCAAAAATTAAAGGTCTTGCAATATTAATTAAATTATAATATCTAATTAACATTTTCAAGGTTACCACTTTATTTAGACAAATGGTAGGCCCTGACGCAGCCACAGACATTCATGAACATGATTACAACAAAGCAATTTCCCTTTGTCAGGTACAGACTTTCAGTTAAAGTGTTCTCTTGGTTTAATAAAGTTAAGTACCACTTATAATCAGTACTTCACATAGCTTCTTTCTATCATATAGTGTGTTGGTTGTTCTGTTCTTACAGCAGACATCTGCGTAGGTGTTCATTTGTACTCTCCCACTGTGTAGGTACTCAAATTTTCAAGCTTCTAGTTATAGAACAGTTATAAGAAATGCAGTTTGAATTTTTATAAGCAAAATTTTATTATCATTGATTAATGTATCTAAATTTTATACTTTCCAATAACATTTTATTTTGATTCATGTTTGTTGGCACTAAAATCTCTGTACTTCATGTCAGTGTTAAAAATAACCAATCAAATAAATGTTACATAAGTAAAAAATAACTAGCCCCAGTTTCAAAAAAGTCACATAAGAAATTTTTGAAATTTATTCCATGTGAAGATTTTTCAAGTAGTGACAGATTTGATTATAATTTGTCAATATCTTACACATGTGCTTAGAAAATTTTATTGATGAAAAATTATTTATTTTTCTATTATTTAATTAAGCCACCTTCTTTGATTATACCTTATGGAAGCTTTCAAAGTATAGAAAGAGATTCAAATTTCTCTTTTGACTTCAATGTTTTCAAGTGTCATTCTCTACTATAAATATTCCTATTAACAGCTAACTTTGCTAATGTTTAAGTTGAAACTGGAAATAGAATGCCAAAGGATTTTTATTATTTATTTAAGTAGTGGTGTAATATACTTGGAAAATTGTTTTAACTAATATCTAATATATGAAGTATTACAGAGAATCAGCATGAACACATTAAGATTCTTTTTCCTCTTTGTTTTATTAATTTTATTCTCTCTTCCTTCTACTTAACTTTCTCTCTTGGGAAGACATATTGTCAAAATATCAAAGTAAGGGAAGATATATTGTCAGAACATCAAAGTGAAGTGTCTTTAAAATGCTTATACTTCTGGAAACTCACTCTCTCTCCTACATCTTTGACTTTCTGTAAGTTAGTTAGACATTAGGACTGAAGAAATATGTGATAGAGGAAACCTAACTTGAAAGCCAAAATAATGAGTAAATAAATTGGGTGGCATAGATATTTGTGAAGACAGGTAAGTACTTGAAATAATACAGACTCTCTCATTCCAGAAAGACTTTATTTCTTCAACGTGACAATTAAACAAGATTTCTCTTAAACACTTTATTTTAGAATATACTCCAAAAATTGAGGATTATATTTAGAAATAATGGCACCATCTTTTATTCAGAGCAACAGAGAAATTTTGCAGAAGTTATTAAATAAAGGGAGAGTCACAAATTTAGTATACTTTTGAATATTTAACAAGAGCTTGATTTACTAAGAAAAATTAGAATGACCACTGGCAGTGTATATTTTTACTCTTTTAAGAAAGACTCTGTGGTTTGTATATTTAGCTCTACCACTCCTTCACACCACAAATGTACTTCAATCTATCTGTTTTCTCTTCCTCTTGATTTCTTTTTCTCTTTCTCTGATCTTCACTTTCCTGTATACTGGGGCCAAGGGTGATCTAAGCATCCCCCCTTTTCAAACATTGCATTCCTTTGTCAAAGCAGTGTAGTTTAGAAGTTTGTTTGTCTACAATATTGAGAAGAAAAATACCTTATTACATCATGTGTTTACTATATGGTAATTTTAAGAACTTGTCAGGGGAAGATTTTATAATATAAACAAGTAGTTTTTAGAAATCAAAATGGATTATGCAATGTGTAATTCAAGAGATAACACTCCACAAAGATTTAGCAGTACTTATTATTGGTCTGAGTCATATGAGGCTTATGTTGAGAACTGATGATTTCATTGCTTTGTATAGATGTAATTGTATGATAATTGGGATTTTGAAATCATAAGGAGAATAATTGCTCTCAGGTTTTACCCTCATTTGAGGAAGACAAAGAGAAAGTGCATTTGGAGCACCCTAGGTGTTCATCTGCATGATTCTGAGAAACATGAAAAACATTTGGGAAAAAGATCATGTCAGAATAAAGTAGTAATCTTCAATACTACAGCAAATATTCATGCATTTCCTGGGCTTTTTAAGAAGTATACCTGGATATTTTCATAGAATGAAATATTTTATGCATGTCTCTGACAACAAACAGAAAACTCTAGGTGATGCATGTCTCTAGGATCACATAACTTTCTAGGGCTCTCCTAAAGTTTGTAAAATATTATACTTACATGTGCAGAGGGTAGGGAGTTTGCCTTGCATGCGGCCGACACGGCCAACCTGAGTTCGATTCCTCCACCCCTTTCGGAGAGCTCGGCAAGTTACTGAGAGTATTTCGCCTGCTCTGCAAAGCCTGGCAAGCTACCGGTGACATATTCGATATGCCAAACACAGTAACAAGTTTCACAATGTTACTGGGCTCGCTTGAGCAAATCGATAAACAACGGCAGGACAGTGACAGTGACAGTGACACTCATACTCATCAATCTAGATCTTTCTATCTACCTATATACCCTTTTTCTAACTTACAAAAAAAGTTGCATAGAGAAAACTAGTTAATATTTATGCTCACGTTTACAAGGATTCCTTTAAGTTTTAAAGATATTGATTTTTGTTTGCTTTGGCGGGGGGTGGGGCAAACCAAATGATGCTCTGGAACTACTCCAGTTCTGTGCTTGTGGGTTATGCCCACAATGTGGATCAATGTGAGCCTGCTACATGCAAAACATGTACTCAAGTGGTTAAGCAACACTGTCAGGTCCCAAGATATTAAGTGTTTTTACCTTGTAAATATCATTTTTCAGATATAGCATAGTTGCTATCCTTCTTCAATTCTATCTTCCAAATTCTTCTCAAAAATACTAGTCTTTTCAAACCCAAACAAAATGGTTCTGAGGGGAAAATGTTCACATTTCATAATATTATTATATTAAGTCAAATTAAGAATATTCATTCAGAAACAGAATTTTTGGGGAAAGTGTGTATAATATAATTTGAATTACTCCTATTACCCATTTTGTGGTGCTTTAATTTTTATTTATTTAAAGTAAACTGCTTTCAGTAAATAACCAGTGCTGTGTATATACTGGATGATATAAAAGCCCGGCAAGCTACCGAGAGTATTCGATATGCCAGACACAGTAACAACAAAGTCTCCAATGGAGACGTTACTGGGCCCGCTCGAGCAAATCGACGATCAACGGGAGGGCCTTTATAAAACCATGTTAGGTGCTCCCTAAATAGCTTGGCATTCTAGAGACCATCATGTTTTGCATTGGAGGCCTAGATTTGATACCAGTACCGAATGGTCCTCTGAGGATGGCCACATGTGACCTCTGAGCAATATGGCTTAACAGCAGTGAGCATTAAACACTACTTGAAAAAGACTAGCAAAAATACATATTTGTCAATGATCTACTCACTAATATAGTTAATCATCTACAGAGACAAATGTACTAAAATTCACTAAACTAAATGTACAAGATGTACTTAAATCTCAAACCAAACTTGAGTGTGTTCTAGGGCATTATATGCAGTCTAGAGGAGTGGCTGCTTATATAAGTAACTGCAGGAATAAATTACTTTTCAAACACTTAAGCAACCAGTCTTAAAATTTCTTTCTCAATTATTTATTCTAGGAACCTAATTGGTTGAGGTAGTTAGAAAAACCACAAGTAGTCAGAAGGGTGCCTTTAAATGAGATGCTATATCTTAAACATAAGAATGAAAGTTCCAGGCCATTAAAACCTAAACTTTCAGTTGTGTTCTCAATTGTAATTAATAATAAGGATACAATTCTTTTTTTTATTATTTCATTTATTATCTTCTATCTTTATCATTGTTAAACAGTTTATCTTTCTTTAACAAATTTAAACAACACATTGAATTTTTGTTTAGTTGGTTGGTTGGTTTTGGTTTGGGGGCCACACATAAAACTTCTCATGGATTACTTCTAACTCTCAGAGATCTCACCTTTCAAGGCTTGGGGAACCAGGTTGGGTGCCAGTAATCGAATCACGGTTAGCCATATGTAAGGCAATGCCCTACCCTATGCTATCACTCTGACTCCCAAATTATATTTTTCAAACACATTAGAAAAATTACAATATATACCAAGGGAACTTTATACAAATTATCAATAAAAATTAGATTATATACAGGACCTTGAATATTAATAAAACATATTTCTTAGAGTTGTTCATGGCAATGTGGGCAGTTATATAAAAACATACTAGGACTTGTTTTACCTATGGGAAATATTTATCAAATATTGCATTAATTCCAAAGGAGTATTTGTATTAAATAATATAATGCAGATAATATATTTATTCTACCTTATGCAAGAGCTGGAGCAATAGCACAGCAGGTAAAGTGTTTACCTTGCACGCAACCAACCCAGGTTTGTTTCCTCTGCTCCTCTTGGAGAGCCTGGCAAGCTACCAAGAGTGTCTCACCCGCAAGGCAAAGCCTGGCAAGCTACCCGTGACGTTTTCAATATACCAAAAACAGTAACAATAAGTCTCACAATTTATTGTGAGATGTAACTGGTGCCTGCTTGAGCAAATCACTGAACAGCAGGAGGACAGTGCTACAGTGCTACAGTGCTACCTTATGCAGAGCTAGATTTCAGCAGATTTTAATTACCAAGAGTAGGTTTCTGCTTGGTTACTAGTATAGTTTGAAAAATATATCTATATCTATGATGTAATTGCTTGAATGATGTCAATATCTTGAACAACTTTTTTTTTTATCTTTTACCAGTCAACAAAGCCACAAAATTCTTTAAATTGTGCTGGAAGTAATAATTTCCATTTCTAACCCCTCCAAAATAGCAATAATAAAAAGCCATTTTTGTAAATACTCACACCAGTGCACATCTGTTAACTCTTCTTAACTAATTCAGAAGCTCCTCTTAGTCATTACAGCAAGTCAGTCCATCTGTGCTTGAAATCAGCACAACAAATATCTATTGAGTGTCTGTAAAGTTCAATGCATTACCTAAATAATATCCCTTCTTTCAAAGATTTTGTAAGCTGTGTCAAATTTATATTATTCAAGTACACAAAAAGTTGAGTCAACAGATTTTAAAATACCCAATTCTACCATGTTATTACCAACCTCCAGGTTTGGATTAACTTTAATTGTTGTTAACCTCCTTAGAATGTTATCTCAACTTTTCTAGTGCCATGTGTATTTGTCACTGCATTTACAGATGAGGGAACAAACCAATTAAGGTCAAATGAATTACTCCATTATTAATAAACAAAAAAAAACATAATTCACTGCCTCCTCCATATTTAACCAATAGTTCCAGAAATAGTAAATGTAGAAAATTCAAGTGAAATGTAAGTGTTAAAACATATGAAAATAGTTTTGATATAGGTATTCCAGTTAATAAAGGATACCCAGATGTCATTTCAGTATGTATAGTATTTATTATACTACATAAAAACTGGTATTGTTTGTCTTGAATAATAATTAAAAAATAGAAATATTGTCTATCAATGGATATATTTTCCTTTTAAATTTACTGACAAAAAAGGTGCAGATGGCACCCCAAATAAGAGACTGGCATGAACCAGTATCTTCTTTGTGAAAATGACTAATGTATCATACACTTCTGCCAGAACTACATAAAGAGACTGCCAAAAATGATCATATCATTATCAGCTAGTGTTCCCAATTGTTCACTGTTTGTATCACATATGGATCCTCTGAAATGCAGAACTCCTACCTAAAGAAACCCTAATATCATTAGAAACATGAACTTTTGCATGTTTTTAAAATGTTTTAAGGAAACTGCATTTGTTCTAAAGTAAACAGACATATTTTCCTGGTGTCAGTTAAAAAGAATAACAAAAAAAATAACAAGATATTCGAATTTCAAATCTTACATTTGAAAAAAATTAATATAACACAAATTTGATTTAGTTGCCTATAAACCGACTCATTTTTTTAACCTACTCTAAATTACCATTGACAGTTTTCTACCAAATGTCTAGTACTAACCAGGTAGCCACATAAAAAAGCCACATTATTGCTCTTACCTCATCTTGTGACGTTTCATTAAAGATGATTTTAATAGGATGGTACAAGGTGTCAAATTTCTATAACATTTTCCATGAGATTAATATAAAAATACAAAATAAGAATAAACTCATTCTTACATAGTAACTTATTTAAACGTGTTATTAGCTTAATCATAGACCCAAAAAATAATTAAATTTTCATTAAAAAAATCTACAGAATCAAACAAGGAATTTGAGAGTAATTCATGCTCATTTACATAAACATATTATTTAATAGTACTAACTATAGAATGATAAAATCAAGAGAGTGATGTAAATCACCTTCATATGGAAAAGATTTTAATGAAATATGCTAATTAGGTAAAAACAAAATAGAATTTGAAATATGGTCTTGAGGGCTAGTGAAGCATTGAATAGATGAAATACAGAGGATTTTTAGAAAGACAAAAATATTTTGAATGTTACCAAAATGGAAGATATATGATACTACATTTCTAAAACCCTAAAAATTTACTTCATAGTAAATAATGCTTGAAAATATTTAATAAGCCAAAAAATCACAGATAAATGCAGAGTATGACAAAATAAATTTAACTTTGCTACAAATTTATTAAATTTCACCAAAGGAGGTGAGGAAAAATTGATGATCTAAGTAGTTGGAAAAATGTATTCCCTATATAAGATCCAGATCAAGAGAAATTTTGCATATGTACTATATCCTATACCACAACATTGATAAAATCAAATATTCTTAAACCACTATTTTATATACTGGAAATGAAAAAAATAAAAGTCAAAATTGTAAAGCTAGTATAACACATAAGGTAACTACCTTGCATGTGGCCTATTTGGGATCCATCTCCAGGATATGATCCCTGAGTGCAAAACTAGGAATAAATCCTGAGAACTGCTGGTTGTGGCCCCAAACCAAAAAAAAGGAAGAAAGACCAAGAAAGCATCAAGGTGGTGGGCAGTGGGTCCCCATTTTCTCACTGAAAATGGGGGGCTATAAAAGATTAAGAGTTTAGAATGGCTCATATGGTAATAAGTTTAAAAATATTAATTTGAAATTAATATAACTATAAAATATAGAAATATGAATTTCTATTTATGTTTAAAATTCATACACACACACGTTCTACCACCACCACCACCACCACACACCACACATATACACAATGCTGAGGATATGTCAAAAAGGCATCAAACAAACTGTAATAAGTCAGTAACAACAATTCTGTCTAAAGGGGGAGGGGCTACAGGATACTTCGAAGACATACAGATGGCCAATAGGTACATGAAAGTGCTCATTATCACCTATTATCAGGGACTTTAAAATCCTTACCACACTGTGATATCATCTTATACCTGGGAGAATAGCCTGTATTAAAAATCAGAAACAAGTGTATGTGGGGGTATGGAGAAAAGGAACTCTATGCACTGTTAGTGAGAATTTAAATTGGTTCAGTCTTTAGAAAAAGAGTATAGAATTTTCTCAAAATGTCAATAATAGACTACCATATGATACAGCAAGTCTAGTCCTGGGCATGTCTTCAAATAGCACAAAAACATTGATTTAAAAAGATATGTGTACACCTATGTTTATTGGAGAAACACTTTAAAGAACTATTTTAACATTTCAACATTTCAGAATATGGAACAACTCAACTACCCAATGGATAAAATGTTGAATAATTTTTAGCTTTCAAGACAGAAAAATATTTTCCTTTCGTGAGGACATGGTAGAACTGAAAGAGGGCAAGATTAGTAAAATAAGGAGAAAGGCAACAGATGATATCTTTTATAAGTGGAAAAACACAGCAAGGGAAATGAAAATGCAAACAAATCCATGAACTCTGACCACAGAAGTTACTAAAGATATGAGGAATTTAGAGATAAAATGGGAGGGAGTACAATGGACTATGATGGAGAAATATTGACAGTTTGGCAGTGGATATTATATAGAAACATATTAATAGGAATATAAATATAGATTATATAGCACAGTCCTTCCATTGTTCATTAGTTTGCTCGAGCAGGCCCAGTAACGTCTTCATCGTGAAACTTGTGGTTACTGTGTTTGGCATATTGAATACATCACAGGTAGCTTGCCAAGCTTTACCATGCAGGCGAGATACTCTCGGTAGCTTGCCGGGTTCTCTGAGATGGGCAGAGGAACTGAACCCAGCTCGGCCAGGCCAGCCGCGTGCAAGGCAAATGCCCTACTGCTGTGCTACCACTCCAGCCCTATATAAAAATATACTATAAATATATATTTAACCACTTTAAATTAAATATTATAATGGCTAGAATGAGCACTGTAGCACTGTTCTCCCATTGTTCATCGATTTTCTCGAGTTGGCCCAGTAATATTGTGAGACTTATTACCGTTTTTGGCATATCAAACAAGTCATGGGTAGCTTGCCAGGCTTTGCTGTGTGGGCAAGATACTCTCGGTAGCTTGCCAGGTTCTCCAAGAGGAGCAGAGGAATCGAACTCGGGTTGGCCAGGCCAGCCACAATACAAGGCAAACGCCCTACCCACTGTGCTATCGCTCTAGAATGAACAGAATTTCACAATAAAAAAAAAAAAAACTGGGCAACCTAGAGCAGTAAAATAACTTTTATTGAATTATAGTTTAATGTATAAATATTCATGTCCATAGTGAAACATAAAAATTTGGGTAAATAAGAGAAAATAGACAAATCTTCGATTTATGAAGTAAAAATAAATTATGTAATTACTTGATCTACAAAGAAATGGAGTTCTCTAATTCTTATGCATAACTTTATTTGAAAAATACATAGAATGAAGAGCATATTTGGAGGGATAAAATGAATTCAATATAGGGCCGAAGCAATAGTACAGCAGGACGGGCACTTGCCTTGCTTGCATCCAACTCAGGTTTGATCCCTGATACCACATGTGGTCTCTGAGCACTCCCAGGATAAAGCCCTGGCACTGCTGGGTATGAACCAAACAAAAAAATAATAATTAGTGTTCAAAATTGACCAACATTATATCTTTCCAGTATTAAGTTCATATAAATAGTAATAACTCAATGTGGTAAATATGTATCATTGAGATACTATGATAAAATGAAGCTTTATCTATGTGTCTCAAGCTCTTGTACTACCCAATTTACTCATAATAAAATTATCAGCCTGGCTGTCCTCACTGGGGCCCCTTGGAGGGCGGATTGAGTTTCCCTCCCCTCCTCAAGCAGAGCCCCAGCAGCTGAAGACCTCCGGAACCAGCTACAGCCATGCTTAAGACCACTCTCCACATGTTCGGACACACATGAAGGAACCAGCAGAGGAACCCAGGTGTGTGGGAGCCAGGGCTGATATCTCCAAGCCTGCTCAGATCGGGACTGGGCCTCCTCCAACCCAAATCTCCCCATCCTCCCGTAGCTAGGCGTTACACCCACCAACTGCCCCTTGGGCCATATTATCCCATCAATGATCAAGACTATAAAACCTAGCTCCCAAAAGCACGCACAGCTGCGCAACCTCTTACTGTCTAGTTCTCACTCTTGGAGAACCTGTCAGGCTACCGAGTGTATCCTGCCCACACGGCAGTCTGGCAAGCTCCTCGTGGCGTATTCAATATGCCAGAACCCAATAACAATGATGGGTCTCATTTCCCTGACCCTGAAGGACTGAAGGAGCCTCCAATGTGTCACTTGCTAAAATCTCAGGGCTAGGATGAATGGAGACGTTACTGGTGACTGCTCAAGGAAATTGATGAACAACAGGATGACAGTGATACAGTGAAAATTATCAGTCAAATGACATACATAATTTTCCACAAATTCTCCCTAACCAATACTCCTCAAAACTGTCAAAATGATTAATAAAAATGAATAAATAATCAGTCAAGAAGAAATCATGGAGACTACTAAATATCACGGGCTACTAAATAACACAGGAAAGAGAAGTCCTCTCCTGTCCTGTCCTCCCGCTGTTCATCGATTTACTCGAGCAGGCACCAGTAACGACACTTGTTACTGTTTTTGGCATATTAAATACATCATGGGTAGCTCGCCAGGCTTGCCGTGCGAGCGAGATACTCTCGGTAGCTTGCCAGCGTCTCCAAGAAGGGCAGAAGAATCAAACCCGGGTTGGCTGCATGCAAGACAAACGCCCTACCAGCTGTGCTATCGCTCCAGCCCCAGGAAAGAGAAGAAAGATCATTAACATGTAAATTAACCTGGATTAAGTATGGACTTTGGTTTGTACTGATATATCAATAGTGGTTCATTTTTATTTTATTTTTTTAATTGGCAGGGGAAGAGGGTGATCCACATCTGCTGTTCTAAGGGCTCAGGTGACCCTATGTAGTGTTGAGTATTAAACTGGTGTCAGCCTTATGCAAGATAAGCACCTTACCTGTTGTGCTATATCTGGCCCTAATACTGGTTCATCAATGATGTCAAATAGCATGCTAGTGTCAGATGCAAATAACTGGGTTTGAGTCATATAGGAATTCTCTATACTATCTCTGCAACTTTTCTGTAACCAGTTCCAAAGCAAAGAAAAAGAGATCTTGTAAGTGAATTGAATTATGAGTGAATTTTAAAGTATGATATCTTTTAAAGTATAAAATAAATGGAGGGTGCGACAATTAGGTCAGAACTCAGTGAAAAAGTTCTTACACATTGACTTGAAACCCCTGTTTAGTTAAGCAAGTCGGGAGTCCAACAGAAGTGTGAGCTGTCACGGTGCCATACGAGCAGATGGGCCTGAATGCACACAACTGGGAAACAAAGCCCCAGGACCAGTTGGAAATAATGATAGGATTCCCATTCCAGGATGTCCAAATTGTGACAGACTTTTTATTGAATTAATTTCAAAGGATGTTATAGGTTACAAGCACACCCAATATAATGTTTTGAAAACAGCAAAAGCTTCTTACTGACTTGGACTGTGAAATTACTTCTGCCTTTAAAAGAACCAACCAAAAAGTCTCTAGTTATTTTAAATCTCATATACACTAGGTTCTCTTTTAATTCAATCATTAAAAGATTTTAATGTGTGAGATGTATGACCTTGTATCCATGAAACCAACTCACACTTAAAAAAAAAATAAATGCTCGTAAAAGAAACCTCCAATAACTCCAGTGACCTTAAGTAGACAGATCAAATGTTTTCAAAATCAGACTAAGATGTTATCAGGGAGCTCTCCCAAGTCAACTTTAATCATCATTTTCCTTGAATACTAAGTAGTTTGTTTCTTTTATTACTGGCATGCATACAGCTTATAAATATTATAGTCAACTGTCTGCATATGGGGGTCCTACATCTGTTGATTCAATCAACTGAAGATTGAAAATGTGCTCTGTATATATTATAGGTCTATAACAATTTCAACTATATTAAAGTGCAGCATTACAACTATTTGTATAGTATTTTTATTGTATTAAGTATTTAAGCTATCTAGAAGTTGATGTATATGGGAAAGTGCACAGGATATATAAAAACACAACTGTCATTTTGTATCACACTAGAAAATGAAAAGAAAATTCACTTAATTTTTTTAGTTGTTAGTGTTATCTAAAATATCAAAGAATACCAGAGATGACTCTATATTTATATTTTTAAGAATTCTAAATGAACCTAAATTTTATGAGTAACAAACATCTTATAAATGCAACTCCTTTTTATTATGTTTATGATTCTCAAAATGTAACTAAAAAACTTGCAATAACCTCACCAATGTTGTATGTCAAAATAAACTTTTCTATTTATATTTTTATTTAAATTGAGTTATTTTGTTTTCATGTGTTTGGACAATGTAGTAATATTTGCCAATAAAGAAAAAATGAAATTATATGGTTCATCTCTATATGGACGGGTCTGGGTGGTATCAGGCTGAGTGACGTCAGAAAGGGACATGAAAGGGACAGATATGGATGACCTCCATTATACCTGGGATATAAAAAAAAATAGTATGGATGCAACAAAGGTAACTGTTATTGGAGAGTTTGCTTGCAGAACTGAATTTATGTGGCATGGGAGGAATCCATGGCAAGGGCAGATGGCACTATGGTGGTGTGTGTGGTGTTGGAATATTGTATGCATGAAACCCTACCATCCATCAACAGTACAATAAACCACGGTGCTTCAAATAAAACAAAATAAAATATCAAATTAGAATAGTACTAATGTTAGGTGAAGAGACACATTGAATTATTTTTATCACATGAGGAAGGTCAAATTATACAGCAATGGAGTGCCACAATGTCAATCCTATGTATTCTAAATGTTTCATAATAAATGAAAACTTTTTTAAAAGCAGTTTTTAGCCATAGGACCAGAAAAATATGTAACAACACCCCTTTCCAAGATTTTCCTCTTTTTAGCTATTACAATTTAGCACAGCAGTAGGGTGCTTTCCTTGCACGTGGCCGACGTGGCCAACCCGAGTTCAATTCCTCCGCCCCTCTTGGAGAGCCCGACAAGCTACCTAGAGTATCTCGCCACCCATGGCAAAACCTGGCAAGCTACCCGTAACATATTCGATATGCCAAACACTGTAACAACAAGTCTCACAATGTTACTGGGCCCGCTTGAGCAAATCGATGAACAAAGGGAGGACAGTGACAGTGGCAGAGATGCAATTATACAAGTTTCTCTCAAAATATATCAGTAATTTCTAAGGCTAGAGAAGTAGAGAGTTATAGAATTATGTATTTTGTGAGAAGTAATGTAATATTGCTTAGAAGCTTAGAAACTAAAGCCAGATTTACTGTCCTAGTTTCAAATTCTTCATGCACTAGCTGCACAAAACTGAAAAAGTCACCAAACCTCTACTTCATTTTCTTCATCCTTAAATTGTTTACCTTTTCATAAAAGAATGTTATTTGCTACTAAAACAGGTAAGAATTATTTAACAAGTGCCAGTGTTTAATAAATCGTAAACTAAGAGTATGCTAAATGATGGAACACATGAATAAATGAATGAATGAATCAGTAGTAGCAGAAAAAGTCAGTCAAATGCACAGAAAAAAGAAATTCAAGTTGAACCAGTAGAAATCATGAGTGCTCAAAAGAACATATGGAATTGTCATGATAGTAAAAATGCACTTGCAATGTTATCTAGTATTGAAGTCTGTGGAGCTAATATTGTCAGCCTTCTTTCTGAAGCTATATCTGAAATAAAGCCATGCTGTTTTCTCAACTTATTTCCATTCAAGATGAATCTTCATCAGATTCACACCTAATATAGGTGGTTCACAGGCTTTCAGTAAATTTAAGGTAATTTATGATTTCATCTTTCTCAAGTAATTTTCAATCAAGCAAAGTTATCCAACAAGACTGGAAGTTGCACATGGAAACATTTTATTTTAAGGTTTCATTAGTATGCATAAATTCACAGCCCCTCCCTATCTCTATTCATTTTTGCAAGTAATTGAAAAAAGTGACTCAACATATGTGGATACCAGTTTTTAGGTTAGCAAATGGGGCATGGCATTTGAAATGTTTTAAATGTGGAACATTAACTGTCTTATAATTTAATTTATAATAATGAATATGATTTTCTTTCCAAAATGGAGATAACATCCTGTGGTAAGCTTGAAAAACAGGAGGGTGTCATAGAAAGTACATTATTGCATGAGCAGGACATCTGCTTTCTAGTCCCTTTATTTATTACCTACTAGTAATGACTTTTACTTCATTTTCTTGGTCTTATTTTTTCATGCCTAGAAGAATAATTATCTAGCCATACACAGAAAGAACTTTAACACAATTCTTGTAATCATAAGTGTCTGTAATTTTTCAAGTGTAGGTTTCTCCCTACTTTTTAAAAAAAATCTGTTTGTAGCTGAGCTCACAATAGTGAAGTGTGGGGAAGAAACATTGATGACACAGTGGTATGCTATGCACTCAGGCAATTTATTTGTACATCTGGTCCTGCTGGAGACCAAGCCCATGGTCAATTTTCATTGAAAGTACACTTTTTGGGAGTGCATTTGACTTTTACTTGGCATATCTAACAGAATCCAGCTAGAAACAGAGATTTCCAGACACATAGTCATTTGGTATTTGCTCCAAAGTCAAGTATCCTGTCTCTTAATAAGTCTTAGAAACATGTCAAGGGTAATTTTTCAATGAGTGTATAATATTTGCTACATGTGTCACATTCTTATTTCAAAATTCCAGAAAATCTTATTAAATTTTCCCATTGAGATTTACCATAATTCCTATACTGCATTTTCCAATACTGAAATCACCAGCACCTTAAAAACTGCTGGGTTATCTGGCCCACGTGGGTGGATTTATGTACTGTAGCCAGAAAGTTTTGCAGAGTTATTTCTTGATCACAGATCCATTAAGATGGCAGCCTTCTATAGTAGTGTACTAAGTGAGTTCTGCTAAGAATGGAATATAATGCATCCAGAAGCAAAAGAATGATAAATGTATATTAGGCACTCTGATTCCTATTTGAATTGCACAGGATTCAAGGTGCTGGAATGTATCTTCTAGTGAGAGTAAGATCCTGTTATTTGTAATTATGCTTATAATTAATAAATATGCAAGACTGCTTCAGTCAACCTGAGATAATTAGAGAATGCTTTGGTTTCTACATCAAAAGAAATAGGTATTTGTATAGAAAGCAAGGAAATTTGAGGGAAGTAGGCAACAATATTGAATATGAACCTGATGAAGAACAGTTTCACAATACTAACTCTAGCTAAACAAATAGTTTCATAAAGGGAAGTATCAATAATTGATCACTATAGACTGACAAATGGAGGACTATGTTCTTCCTATGTTAATAGCAACAAGGAAATTTTTCCATCAGAAAAAATTTGAACAAATACTGACAATACCAAAAATTATATTTATAATACAATAAGAAATACAAACAGAAAATGATAAATTGAAGAGAAAGTAATATCTGAAATATCAGCAATTCACTGCCATTTTTCTTTCTTTTTTATTTTTTTATTGAATCACTATGAGATAAACTCTTACAAAGCGGTTCATTGGATTTCAGTCATACAGTCATACAGTATTCCAACACCCATCCCTCCACCAGTATCATTATCCCCAGGTTCCCTCCCATCATCCCCACCCACCACCCCCTGCCTGCCTCTATTGCAGGTGCTTCTCTCTCTCTCTCTCTCTCTCTCTCTCTCTCTCTCTCTCTCTCTCTCTCTGCATTATGGTTTGCAATATTGATACTGAAAGGTTATCAAGAATATTCCTTTACCTACTTTTAACACTCAGTTCTTGTCCAGCATGGTCATTACATTATTATCACACTGTTCCATTTTCTATCTTATCTACCCTCAGCCCCACACACTTGTGGTTAGATCCAACCATTGACCAGGCCTTCTAACCCCTTTCACAGCCATTTCTAAAAAAGAAAAGTATAACCGGCATTGGTAGAATTAACGAGATAAAGACAATCAGGACCATCAAAAGATATGGAAAGAAATTAATAAAAACTTTCTCAAAGAAGACATACAGATGGACAATAGGCATATGAAAAATGCTCCATATCGCGTATGATCAATAAAATGTAAATCAAGCAACATTGCAATGCCATCTCACATTAGTGACATTGGAATACATCAAAAGGAACAAAACAACCAGTACTGGCTTGGATGTGGGGAAAACAGAGTCCTCATCCATTTCTGGTATGTATGTATGTTGACTTTGCCTGTTTGTTTGTTTGTTTTTTTTTTTTTGCTTTTTAGGTCACATCCGGCATTGCTCAGGGGTAACTCCTGGCTCTTCATTCAGTAATTACTCCTGGTAGTGCTAGGGGGACTATATGGGATGCCGGGGATGGAACCCAGGCCAGCCTCATGCAAGGCAAACACCCTGCCCACTGTACTATCGCTCTACCCTCCTGTGTTTTTTATTTTTTTTAAACTTTGTTTAAAATTGAATCATTGTGAGATATACCTTTAAAAAGCTGTTCATGATTGAATTTCATTCATACAGTATTTTAACACCCTTTCCTCCACCAGTGTACATGTTGATTTAAAAAAAAAAACCACTCTGGACTCTTCCCCGCAAAACTAAGAATTTATCTTCCTTATAATCCAGAAATTTCCTTTCCTCAATCTTCCTTAAGTATTTAAAAATACACTTGTGCTCCTATAGCACTATTTCTAATAGCCAAGATTGGAGGGAAAAGAAAAAGAAAAAATACAAGAACAGATAACTGAATAAAGAAACTATGGTACATCATCTATACAATGATACTATCTGCATATAAGAAAAAATAAATGTATCCAATTTGCTTCTACATGAATGGACTTGGAAGGTATCATGCTGACTGAAGTTATTCAGAAGGAGAGGGACAGACACAGAATGATTTATCTCATATGTGAGATATAAAAATCATAATGGGGAAATAACAAATGTCCAAAAGTAACAGAAACTAAGAACTGATCTCTAGTAGGAAGCTTACTACAGCAGGAAGATGGGGCAGGAAAGGACGTAGAGGTGGTACTCGGGTAATGGTAAGGAAAGAAGGCAACAGTTTCTCAGTAGGTGTGGAGCTAGAATGTTTTGTGCAAAAAAACCCTAACATGAACAGAAGTGCAATTCGTGTTGCCTAATTTTTTAAAAATTGACATGGTAAAAAAATAACACTACGGGAAAAAGACTGTATTCTGGAGAAGTTAACTGATTGCACTTTGGTACTAAAGGACTGAAGTGAGAGCAACAAAAACAAGCCACTCCTCACAATTTAAAATATAACCCCTGGTACTAAAGCTTAGTAACAAATGACCTGTGTAAAATAAGGGGCAGTCCTTAGAAAGGCATTTGTGCTGAATGAAATGGAGATTTTTCCTTCTAACTGGAGTTGCCTATTGAGTGTTCAGGTTCTGATGTTCAAAAATCAGTACCTTAAATGACTATATCTATTACTTAAAAAGTCATACTTATGTAAATAAGACCAAAGATACAAATATTATGGAAATATATGTAAAATGATTTTTTGAAATATGTGAAATAGAAAAGCACTGGAAATTATTATTTATCAGCTAGAGAATTAATCTGATTTTTAAAATTTATCAACCCAAAAGTTATTGCTTTGTATAATAATAATTGAAAAATTACCATGAACCAAGAATTGTTATAGAAGCTAAGGGCACAGATGTGAGAAAAGAAAAGGAAAAATGACAGTGTTCCTTTTCTTATGGGATCTGTGAAAAACAAGATAAATAAATTTCAAGTAAATACTGATGTATACCAATAAAAAGAAAAGCAGGATGCTATAATAAAGAATACCACTGAAGGGTAGAAGAGGAAGTGGGATGATATAAGTTCCCTTTAAGGTTATATTTTAAATAAAATCTATAAAATTATACAGATGTTAAAAGGGGTGGCAGAATTTTATTCTAGTAATAAAATTCTAGGACATAGGAATTCTAGGCCAAAAGACAGAAGAAAGAGGATTTAATTTAAAGGGTCTCATGCTAGAGTAAATGAGAAGATATAGGATCCAACTTACAATAAGAGGGATAGTACTTTAAAAAGAGAGAAGACACTGACTGCATTTCATTATGTGACGATTAATATGATGGTGGCAATGAAAGAAATCTTATGTCTACTTGCTGTGTAGAAGATGGGAGAATTAGATCCGATCTACTATCTTCTATTTTCTCCCATGAGTGATCTATGAGGGGGAATGGAAAAAAAGATAAGTATATAAGTAAAAAAACCATAAGGTATAAGATAATTTCTCAGAGTGAAGAAAATAATTTATTCCTAATATACAGAAGAATCTTCACTGTGCACTGAAAGTTTCCATACAGAGCAAATATCCACATTAATTACCTGGCTGCAATTAATATACCTCATTCTCTTCATTTGGCTCTCTGCTTAGCAAAAATTCCAGAGTTACTACATGGAGGAATAAAACTGGAAATGAAAAATACAAAACAAAAGCACAATGAAATTCAAACAAGGATATACACATTTTGAGAAACAATGTAAATAGTGCAAAATAGAATCATATTTATACTATTAAAATAACTAAAGTTGCAAATAAGATGTGATTCAGTTTAACATTATTATACCAAACTAAATAAACTAAAATGAATCTTTTCCTGAAATAGCCTTTTAAAAATGTTACCTTTAAAATGTCTCAGATTTTCTTAAAAAACATATGGGCAGGTAAGAAATTTAAAATAAAAAGCAGAAATCTCTGTCAGTCTAAAGATAGATATAGAAGTGTGCCAGGTTTAGTTGAAATATTTCTATATATAACCTATAATGGGTTCAGTATTTACTTTTAAAACGTTTTATTGCTACAGAACATATAATGCAACTAATTAAGATGCTAATTAGCATAGGTTTTATATTTTCTTCAAATTTTAGGTGCAGTTTAATTCCTCTGCTCCTCTCTGAAGGCCCGGCAAGCTACCGAGAGTATCTCGCCCGCATAGCAAAGCCTGACAAGCTACCCATGACGTATTTAATATGCCAAACACAGTAACAAGTCTCACAATGGAGATGTTACTGGGCCCACTCGAGCAAATTGATGAACAACGGGAGGACTGTGTTTGTTTGGTTTGTTTTCTACACATGTGTAATTTCAACCTCAAAGTAAAAAGCCACCCAATCATAAAATAAGAGGGAAAATATGAAATTAAAATCAAGCTCAACATTGAACTAAAGAGAAACAAAAAGTTGAGCTAGTGCAAAATTCTAAATTATTTTTTATTAATCTCATTACAAGTAATTCTCAACTGTCAGTATATACTCAAATTAGATTGTATTATAAACGATATTATTTTGTGGCTTTACTTTATACCTATTGAATAAAAATCTCTGGAAGGAGATCCAGAAATTGGTCTTTAAAAAAGAAAGCTTTCTAGATGTTTGAAGCAGATTACTATCGACTACATGCTGAGAACTTTGGGGTAGTTAAACTTTGAATTATATTTTTCTCATGACTTCATTCAAAAGAGATATAAAATATTTTAGTCGCCCAGTGAAACATAATAATACTATGAATTTGTACTACAGTCAAAATTTGACTATAGATAACATTAATGGAAAAAATTTGAATATTGAAATCCTAGTCACATTTTCCATATATAAAAGTCCATATTTAATATAAAATAATCTGTATTTCTGCTTTGCTATACTTGTGATGTTTGCATTCATTACATGAAGAGTTTCAGATTAGTGAAAGAGCAGAAGGACCAGGATTCTTGTGGAAAATTTGCAGACAGCATTTTATACTAAGAAACTGGATTAAGAACAGCTTAATCAAGTCTTTTAACTCTCATATGTGATTGTCATAATGGATAAGCTAAAGACATAAGAAGAAATAAATTACATCACTTAATACAATAGCCACGTAATGCCAGCAACAAAAATGTCCAACTATAGCTTAATGTATGTATATATATATATACACATATGTACATATGTATAAAAAGAGAGATACACAATAATGAAATATTATGCAGTGCAAGAAAAGGTAAAATCATTCAACTTGCCACTACATAGATAAAACCAGAAGTTGTCGTGCTCAGTAAAATCAGTGAGAAGGGAAAGGACAGATACAGAATAATTTCTCTCATATGTGGGGTATAAAGATAAACAATAAGGGAGCAACAAAATGACCAAAGGTAACAGAACAGCAGAGTTGCTCCACATTACTGAGCTTATAAGTAGAAGTTTAAGGGTGGGGACAGTTTGGATGGGAAGGTCCTTTGGGACATTGTGAGTGAAAGAGTAGCTCTTATGGTGAGTGTGACATTGAATCTATGCAATAAACTATCATTAACAAAATTCTAATTCAAAGTACCTAAGTAAAGATGGGGGATGGGAGAAATCTAGGATTGCTATAATAAATACTAGATATTGTGGAACTATAATAAAGAAGACAAACCAACTCAGGGAAAATGTGAGATCAGTTTCATCAATGGAAAAAGTGACTCCGTCCTAATTTAAGTCAAGGTATTCACAGATTTTGAAGGCACATCTATAAACCAGAACAAATGACTCTGTGAGGTGTTTGATTCCAAAGGAGAGATGGGCAAGGTGGAAGATTTCAAAACTCATCATCCAGACTCACATTGATTAATGGATAAACATAAGCCATATGTGACTGCTGCATTTGACATGTGGCTAGTGCAAAAGAGACACTAAATTTATAATTATTTCATTTATTTCAAAGGCATGCAGGTACCGGGGCTGAGATCTCCAAGCCTGCTTGGATCGGGGCTGAGCATCCTCCACCCAGATCCTCCATCTTCAAGTAGGCAGGGGTCATACCCACCAACTGACCCCCTGGCACCATGTAATCCCATCAACGAACAAGACCCAGAGACAACAAAACCCAGCTCCCAGAAGTGCGCAGTGGCATTTGCGGGTGCGCGACATCTTATTATCTCATTCTTACTTTGGACAATCAGGAAGGCTACCGAATGTAACCTGCCCACATGGCAGAGTCTGGCAAACTCCTCGTGGTGTACCCAATATGCCAAATACCAGCAACAATGATGGGTGTCATTCTCCTAACCCTGAAAGAGCCTTGAATATGGCACTTTATAGTCTCAGGGCTAGGATGAAGGAGATGTTACTGGGGCCTGCTCGAGTCAATCGACGAACAATAGGATGATGGTGATCGTGATCGTGATTTCAAACTCAATTTTGTTGTCCTAATGAATCAAACTTTAACGTTGAACTTAAACATTTCACACATAAAAAAATCTTTGAAATGTATCACAGATCTAAATTAAAATACAGTACCATGAAACTCCTAAAAGTATTAAAGGAGAAGAATCAAGAAAACCCTTTATTTGGTGATTACTTTTTAGTAATCATGGTCACGGTCCTCCCGTTGTTCATCGATTTGCTCGAGCAGGCCCAGTAACGTCTCCTTCGTGAGACTTGTTGTTACTGTGTTTTGGCATATTGAATACGTCACGGGTAGCTTGCCAGGCTCTGCCGTGCGGGCGAGATACTCTCGGTAGCTTTCCGGGCTCTCCAAGAGGGGCAGAGGAATCAAACTCGGGTCGGCCATGTTGGCTGCGTGCAAGGCAAACGCCCTACCCGCTGTGCTATCGCTCCAGCCCTTCTAGTAATCACTATATATATATATATGATTACTATATGTATAATATATGATTACTATAACATCAAAAGCATCATCCATCAAAGAACCAAAATGTTGAGCTTCACTAAAATTGAAAACATTTGATCTGTGAAAGATAAAACGTCACGGTCACAGTCCTCCCGTTGTTCATCGATTTGCTCGAGCGGGCCCAGTAATGTCTCCATCGTGAGACTTGTTACTGTGTTTGGCATATCGAATACATCATGGGTAGCTTGCCAGGCTCTCCAAGAGGGGCGGAGGAATCGAACTCGGGTCGGCCATGTTGGCTGCTTGTAAGGCAAATGCTCTACAGCTGTGCTATGGGTCCAGCCCTGTGAAAGATATAGTAAATACAATAACAAGACCAGCCACATACTGAGAAAAATATTTACAAAAGACATATCTCACAAAAGATTAATATCCAAATATACAAAGAAGTCTTGAAACTCCACAATAAGGAAACAAAAACTGGCAAAGCTAGGCAAAAAAAACCTTAACAGATGCCTTACCAGTAAAGTTTAGAAATGACAATTTTGTGAAAAGATGCCTCACATCACATATAATCAAGAAGATGCAAATATAAACAATAATAGACCGTTATATGCCTATTTGAATGGCAAAATCAAGACTGCTCACTTCTAGCACCAAATTCTGAATAAGTTATAAAGCAAAATAAACTCTCCTTAATTGGTTGTGGAAATAAAAATGTTACTTTAGAAGATGTTTGAAAAACAAAATAGCCTTCGTATAAAATTGGAAAATTGCACATCCAAATAAGTTGTAAATTTGTTTCCACACAACCTATATGCAGTGTTTAATAGCAATTCTATTGAAAACTGCAAAGGTGGGAGCAAACAAGATGTTCTTCAGTAGTTGAATGGATAAACAAATTGGTACATTCAGATAATGAAGCAACAGCAATAACTACAAATGAGTTACAAAGTCCTGAAAATCAATAACGGAAAATTAACTGCATATTATTAAGTGAAAGAAAAAAGGAGATACAGAAAGACTATACACGTTATAATTCCAGTACTATAACATTACAGGAAAAAAATATGGAAACAGTTAAAAGTTTAGTGGTTTTCAGAGTTAGGTGGAGGGAAGAATAACTATATAGAACATAATAACATAGCTCTGTATAAAATCATTTGGTAGGTACATTCATTGCATACTTAAACCATATAGCAAAAGTGAATCCTAATGATAAATTGATTTTTAATCAATTGTAGCAAGTGTGCACTCTCTTGGAACTATAAATAATCGGGGAAGGTATCCATTTTGAGGGCAGAAAGTATATGGCAAATCTCTATTTGTCTTTCAAATTTTACATATATTTGTTCAAACCAAACTAGACAATAACATAGCTCTATATAAAAACCATACAGTGGATCCTCTAAGTTACATGTCTACTAGACTCTAACTTTAAGTTTTTCCTGGGGGGGGAGGTGGTAAAATAATTCTGTAAGTAAACCACCAGATATATGGCAGTTAAATAACGAGAAAGGAGCAAAGTGTATTTTAGGTGTAAGAAGTAATGCTTCTTCAACATCTTCAACAAATAGTTAGGAAAACTTGATAAACTTTATAACCACTAGCAAATATATACAATTTGACCTCATCTCACATCATACAAAGAAATTCATTCAATATTAGACCAGAATTTATAAAATACATCAAGAAAAACATAGGCAGAACTGTCTTTAAAATGGATTTCAGGGAATATGTTGTAATAAAAGGCAGAGTAAGGCAGGACTGTCAAAAATTATTCATATCTCAAGAAATCTGCAATTGTTTGCTTCTTAATTCATTTGCTTGCTTGATTTTTGTTGTTGTTGTTGTTGTTGTTTTCTTAAGCAGGGAACACACCCAGCAGTGCTCAGGGACTCTAGGGAAACACTGGAGTTATTTGGCAACATAAGATTTGTTACTCAGTCTGGAGGTGGGCAGTGCTCAGATCCAGTGATTAGAGAGTCAGAAGACTACACCCAGAGGGCAGGATGCTGTGCAATGCCAGGGATCAAACTCAACATCCCGGCATGCTAGCTATGTGCACTACCCATTATGCTATCCCCTCTGCCTTTGCAGCATTTATACTATGTCCCTCAGAGGCCTCAGCTATTTCACCTTCTTACCATCATTACTTCATGTCATCTATTTTCTGTCTTTTTATTGTAAAATTCTTGATAGATTCAGGGATTTGATCAAGTCCCCAAATTAAATAATGCACAGTTTTAGGAGTCACCTGCATCCTAATTCAATGGAAATAACATGTAGAGATAGGACTTTATTTATTTTAAACAAAATATAACATAGCTAATTCCCCCTTCTGCAAAAAATTCTATTATTTACAATGTCTCACAAAATTTTATATAAAGGAAGACAAGGAAAACAATAATGGTAGCCAGCATGTTTTCTGATTTTGTGTATACTAAGTCCTTTACAATGCCTGGAGATTCCTTTGAATAGACAAAAATATATATAAATATAATTTTTATGTAAAATTCAGAGTATAGTTTAATATTTGTAAATAATTATCTGTTATAGATATTTATTTTTATGTTATACAAGCCAGAAAACATTATGCATATTGAAATCTTATGTATTATATTATTAAATAGTTTTTTCAAGTAAGGGCACTAAGGATTTTGGAATATACAAAGGAAACTTTTTGATTGTTGGCTTTTATTTCTTATTGCATTGACTTTACTCTACTGCTTTGGTTACTTTCTTAGTTATTCATTGCAACAATGTCTGCAAAATATTTTCATATCTGATACAACACATGAAAAGTTCATCACAGATTCACAAAATCCTTAACTCTTCCTCATCAAGGAAAACAGGAGGGGAAAAACTGCTCAGTTGGCTTTCTGAGATCTCACAACACAACATATATGGTGTTAATTCCTTAATACCAGCAAACTGTTGATGTATAAAAAACAATATTCTCCAAGTGCAGTGGGTCAAGAAGTGCAAAGATACTTAAAACGATACAGAAGGCCCATGTCTCTACTACCAAAAGAATTGCTGAACTGCTGTTTGCAATGCTCTGTTTTTGTATGTAACTTTTCTTGGCAACAGATGCAATATTTATAGTAAAGTCTATCACCGTTTATTAATGTTATACATTAGAGTTATTTGCTGCTCTAAAAATGATATGCTAAAATATGCCAAAGCATTTTCGAATAAAATAAGAAAAATGAACTGACAATTTATTAATTGCATTTCATTGTTTCATAATAGAGCATTATAAATCTTTGAATAAAACAATGTAAATATATTGATTCCACTTAGCATGATTGTGCACACCATTTATAATGAACTCTCCAGAGATGTCTTTTCTGTTTCATTTTTCCTAAAATTGCAGATAATATTCCTAACGTTCTTTCTTCCCTTCTGCCATTGTTTATAATAGCTGCTTTCTAATATTCATAGGTAGTAGATAGCAAAGCAAAACTTTAATGTGCATATGTCTCTTTATTACTGATAAATAACTTGCTAATTAAAATTTTTTAAATTATATGATTTAAAAAGAATTGTTATAGGTATGATTCATCTTGTATGTTGATTGTTACAAGACAAACTGAACCAAAGGACGTCTCAAAGCTCTAAAAGCACATTAGAAAAGGTGTATTGTTAAAAGCATGTCAATGATTTAGCTTATCACAAGAAACAATTTCTTTGTATGTTTTATATACTGCTTTAATAGTTACACAATCAACTTTCTTCAATTTTTAGAAATGGAGACACACACAGAGGAAGACCTAACTTTTTTTTCTGGCTTTTTGGGTCACACCCGGCATGCACATGGGTTACTTCTGGCTCACGCACTCAGGAATTACTCCTGGCGGTGCTCTTGGCACCATATAGGATGCTGTGAATTGAACCCAGGTCGGCCGTGTTCAAGGCAAACGCTCTACCTGCTGTGCTAGTGCTCCAGCCCCATACCTAACATCTTAATAACTTGGTTGGATGGAGAGTCTGTAGTCATATATTAAAGATCGAGAGATGCAGATTTACATGATAATTCATTTTAATGGACATGAGTTCTTAGTATGTTTATATTGTATCTTTGGTAGTTATGAGAACATTAAGAAAACAAACTTTTAGCCTTAACATAGGCAAATGTATATTTTAAATCTATGAATAAATCAGAAATAATGTTTTTGGAAGGGCAAGAGAAGAAATAGAGAAGATTGGAAGTCAGAGATGGAGTATAGTGACTAGGACACTTGCCCTGCATGTAGTTGACCTGGTTTCAATCCCTGGCATTCCATATAGTTTCCTGGATACCACCAAGAGTGATTCCTGAATACAGAGCTCGGAGTAATCCCTGAATCTTACAAGGTCTGGCACAAAAGCAAAAACAATCAAATAAACAAAATAGAGAAGAAGATATACTTGTTAATTTATAGGATGGTTGAATAAGGATACCCGCATGGAAAAGAAGTCAATCATTTTTTTTTCTATAACCACAGGATAAATTTAAAAAATTGAGAGTTGTCTGTGAAAAACAAAATGAGCAAGATACTGTAAGATACATATAAATTAACTCTTCTGACTTATGTTTCCTAAGTATAACTCAAAACTTGAAGCAATAAGCAATGGCAATTCTTGTTTAATGTTAAGAATCCTTTATAAGAAAGTAAATCAAGAAAATAAAGTGGGAAAAATTATATTACAAAGGGTAATGTTCTTAATATATTATTAGCTTTTAAAACAATAGGAAAGATTACAGGGACCATTTCTTACCTATACACCTGGATTACACACAAAAGTTTGACAGCATAATTATAACTGAGGAAGAGAACACAAAGATCATTTATGGTTTCTAAATATTATACTGAATGGGATCTACATCATTAGGGACCTACATCATTAATCTAACATTATTATATCTTTGGGTGATGAGAATTAAGATTAATTTTTGTCAGGTGGATTGAACACAATCCACATAATAAGATTGCCTTGTTTTAAAATATACTGTTTGTGTTTATAGCTGCATGAAATACATCGAACTGTACTAGATGACATATTTTGCCAAATATAATTAATATATCTCTATGTAGATAAATGTGCCATAGCAGTAGCACAGCAGGTAGGGCGTTTGCCTTGCATGTGGCCAACCCAGCCAACCCAGGTTCTATTCCTCCACCTCTTTCAGAGAGCCCAGCAAGCTACTGGGAGTATCTTGCCCCCACAGCAAAACCTGGCAAGCTACCCATGACGTATTTGATATGCTAAACACAGTAACAAGTGTCACAATGGAGACATTACTGGGCCTGCTCAAGCAAGGCAATGAACAACGGGGGGACAGTGACAGTGACAGTGATACTGAATGGAAGATTCAATGGTTTTTGTTTGTTTCATAAAGCACTACACTCTATACAAAGAGAAGCTAGCATATTATTGATCAAATCAAATGGTAATATAATAGCTAAAACTTTTCAAAAAGATAGACGGGAAGATAATAAAGCATTTAGGGTGTAGACCTAGCATGCACAACACCCAGATTTAATTCCTGGCACCACAGTCCCATGAGAATATTCAGGCATAGCCCCAGAGGCTTTTGGGCATTTAGTGTGGCTCTAGGTGCTCCTTGCACCATCAAGATGGTTCACATATCCCACACTGCAGAGTTTGAAAAGTATTGCATCTTTTGAATTTACCTTGAACCACTGGTCTAGTCGGGGCCTTGCTGGCTGAGAAGTGTGGGTGTGATTCCCAGGCCTCCTAAACTGTTCTTGGGAGGTATCTCAAAACAGATCATTAGACAATGACACAAAGAGTAGAAAGGGAGCACTGTCTGTAGCTCTCTCCCCTCATTGTTCATCGATTTGCTTGAGTGGGCACCAGTAACGTCTCCATTGTGAGACTTCTTGTTACTAGTTTTGGCATATAGAACATGCCACGGGGAGCTTGCCAGGCTCTGCTGTGTGGGTGGGATACTCTGGGTAGCTTGCTGGGCTCTCCGAGAGGAACAAAGGAAACAAACCTAAAAGGGAAGAAAATCATATTTATTTATAATTTTTGAAATTGTTGTCTGTTGGGTTGAGTAAGGAGTACCATGGAAATGAGTTCAACCAAGTAAGCCTTTTTTTTTCCACTTGATCACTTGACTTCCTGTTACTCATTGATTTGCTCAAGCGGGATCCAGTAACTTCTCCATTCATCCCTGTTATGTGCTAGTGTAGCCAAATGGCATCTGTTCATTCTAGGAAAATGAAGAGCCTCAAACTGATCATTCAGGGTCTTGACAAAGAAGTCTGACTATCTTGTAGGTGGGCGTGCACGCAGTCTTTTGACATCCCGTGAAATCCAGTCCGTAATGACTCTAGTCCAGCGGTCCTCTCCAAATCTCATTACGTGTTCAGCCCATCTGATTTTCTACACCTTGGCAAACGAGACAGTGTCCCTGATTCTTGACCATCGATGGAGGTCGGAACTCCGCATTCGTTCTCTCATTTGAGTGAAACGTGATAATCCAAGCTTAGCTCTTTCGATTCCTCCTTGGGAGACCCCAATAGTGTTCTCATCCTGTTTTCGTAGGGCCCAAGTCTCTGAGGCATATGTTAATGCAGGAAGAACAGTGGAATGGAAGAGGTGTGCCTGGAGCTGGAGGTTCTTCGTCCTCTTAGCTATTTCTTTGATGCTCTTGAAGGCATTCCAAGCCACTCTCTTCCTCCTGCGCAACTCAGGTGCCAGGTCATTCTTCATGTTGACTTCTCGACCTAGGTACACATAACTATTCCATTCAGAGATGGTCATTCCATTGAGAATGAATGGAATGTCAGGAACGAAACCATTTCTCATAAACATTGTCTTTGTGAGATTCAGCTGTAGTCTGACCTTTCCACACTCATGGTGAAAGTCGGCCAGCATTTGTGTCACTTGGCTAATGTTTGGTGTATGAGAACAATGTCATCAGCAAAGCAGAGGTGGTGAAGTTGCCTACTGTCTCTCTTCACTCCCATTCCTTCCCATTCCAGTTGTTGCATGAAATTCTCGAGGGTGGCACTGAAGAGCTTCAGTGAAATGGTATAATCCTGCCAAACCCCTCTCTTGACCTCTATGATCACCTCCCTATAGAATGGTGAGATCCTGGTAGTGAATTCATAATTCAGCTCATGGAGGATCCTGATATATTGAGTTTGAATGCCCTGATTGGCTAGGGCTTCGATGACTGCTTCCATCTCAACAGAATCAAAGGTCTTCTTTAAATCAATGAACGTTAGACAGAGCGGCATCTTGAACTCCTGAGAAACCTCAATGAGCTTGGTCATTGTGTGGATATGGTCGATCGTGTTTTTTTTTTATAAATTCTAAATTCAACACAGGGGAAGACAAATTTCAAAATATATCACGATGTTTAGTCTTCTTTAGTGTTCCAAATAAGTTTGCACCAGTTTTAAAACTTTTTTCTTTTAATTTTTTTTTGTTAATAAGTTTTATTGGATCAGCATGATATACAGTTACAAACCAGCATGATTACGTTTCAGTCATGCAATAATGGAGCACCCATCTCCGAATGTAACAGTTACGTGTACCTAGGTCAAGAAGTCAACATGATGAATGACCTGGCACCTGAGTTGTGCAGGAGGAAGAGAGCAGCTTGGAACGCCTTCAAGAGCGTTGAAGAAATAGCTAAAAGGACGAAGAACCTCCGGCTGGGGGCACACCTTTTCGACTCCACTGTTGTTCCTGCATTAACATATGCCTCAGAGAACTGGGTCCTACGAAAACAGGATGATAACACTATTCAGGTCTCTCAAAGAGGAATTGAAAGAGCTGCTTGGAGTATCACGCTTCACTCAAATGAGAGAAAGAATCCGGAGTTCCGACCTCCATTTACTTAGTGGTTCCTTCTCCATCCCAACTGCCTTTTCCCCCAGCATGTAGGGTGGCCTCCAAACTGTGGTATGATCCTCCAGTCCTTTATCTTTACTGTCCTTAGAGCACCAGTTTGTAAACCTCAATGAAAACGTAGAGAAAAGTTGTAGAAAAATAGTTTAAAATATAATATTAGAAACACATTTTCAGAACATGTTAAAAGTAGAATTTAAATCCTACTAAGACCCTAGGGAGAGCCATAATTTAAAAAAAAAGAGTGTGATGTTCTGATTACATAAGAGAGAAATTCTGTTAGATAAATGACTCAGTTTCTCTGACTAATAAAATGCATAGAATAAAAAGGGAAAGAAAGACATTTAGTTTTTGGTAATTTTAAATATAATTTAATTACAGTATGCATACTAATTGAATATACTCTGAATCTTCAAATAAAGTGTTCTTAAAGTTTATCAGATTAAAGATAAAATCTTGTCATTGCAACAATATGAAAGGATCTAACAGAACTTTCCAAATTTAGTTAACCTATTATCCCCTTCTCAGTAAAAAGAATCAGTATATCTCTGAAAATCTACCTTGTTAAAGTAAACAAATACAAAGCACCCTCTTAATTGCCTTCTGGACTCTTACTAGTGCCCCATCCTAGATGACAGTATTATCTGTTTGGGCAAACACTGGGAGTGTGTTATGGTTTTTGAAAGAAGTCAGATGGAGAAAGATAAGGGCTGTATGATTTTATACAAGTGTGATGCAAAACAACAAACAAATGAGCTAATTAAAACAAAAGCAAACTTTTATAGTGTAAGACCACACTAAGAGTTACCAGATGGGGGTATGGTGCCGCCAGGAGGACAACCTATACCTGTAGGGCAAATGTGTCATCAGCCTGATGGTGCTGTAAGACTTCATGTAACCCCCATATTGCTGCTGTGCCTTTGGCCGGATCCCAACAACTTGGCTCCAAGTTGACCAAGAAATAAAACAGTCAAAAGGTCAAAAGTTAGGTATGTGGAAGCCACACCTACAAACCATCTCTGGCTCAGCTATGCAAGCTCATTTAATTGGCCTTATTTCAGAGACCTATATAAAGAGTTCAAAAGCTGCAGTTAGGGCTGTCAGTGAGGTGTGATGCAGGCAAGCAGGCGTGCCCTGCAGGGCATAAGTCAATAGTTTATTTCTCTGGAAAAGATGGAAACAAGGGCCATGATCCAGAGACACATAAAAGAATCTCCAAACCAAACAGCTCACTGCAGAGATGCCTCTGGACTTTAAGCCAGGCCAACTTCACCGGGGGTGCCTTAGACGGGGACAGCTGCCTCCACCTGCCCCCTAAGAACTCCAGCGGCTTCCAATTTTTAGAACCCAATGAGAAGTGCCAGTGATGTTGGTGGACCCCCACAGGTGGCTCACGTGAGTGGGGAGGAAAAAAACGGGCACTTTCTCCCAATACCCCTTTGCCTGCCAGGACCCAGGGTTACTGGGTTCTTGACTTGCTTGTCAGTAGACAAGCAGTGAAGTAGAATAGATTTTATTTGGAAGTATTGAAGGGGAGAAAAGTGAGGTAGTGGGAGTGAGTGGAGAGAATGAAAGAGTGTAACACGCTCAAGAGAGAATGCGTGCTCCTCCAAGAATAGAGAGAGCCGTGAATGGGTTTTTGGGTGGGGTTTTAAAGGCTCTTTGCCGGTCATCTTGGTCTGGAAGTTCTTGAGTCTTCTCTGGGCTGAACTACCAAATTTTTAAAAAGGATTAAAAGATGCAGATGGGTCTGAGGGCTCGCCTGGTAAGGGATCAAATTACGTTAGGGTTTGCTGAAGGGCTGATCAGGTCTTGTTTCCTACCCAAAATTTTGTTGATCTAAATTTCATTGCCAAGGGCCTTTCCCTGTCTACCTGTCTACATCACAGGTACACGGGTGCAGTGAGGCGAACTCCAGGTCTCAAGGGATAGGGGATGGGCCAGTCCCTTACATCACCCATCCCCATGGGACCCCGGAGGTCATGCCCACAAACTGCCTCCAGCTGCTACTTAAGCTCCTTAATGGCCAATGATCCAGAGACACACAAAAGAATCTCCAACTGAGCAGCTCCTTACAGAGATTTCTCCAGACCCTAATTATCTAAAGTTTTAGATTTCCAGTAGAGTGTGGCCAGGACATCTTATGCTATTCATAACAAGCAATACAAAAGAGAGTATGGGGAAGATTGTCTGCCATAGAGGCAGGAGGTGGGGTGGGATGGGTGGGGGTACTGGGGACCTTGGTGGTGGTAGATGTGCACTGGTGGAGAGGTGGGTAGTCGATCATTGTATGACTGAAACTCAAATACCGGAAAGATTTATAACTGTATCTCACAAGGATAAAAATACTAGTAATAATTGTTAGGGCTTGACTGAGCCATCAAGGTGAGCCCATGTACACTGTACCATACAATGGGCAGGAACATAGGGACCCATGAAAATGAGCAAGATTTCTCTTGTGTCCTGACTGGTTTAGATGAGGTGGAACATCTTTTTCCCTTCAAACTGACTTCACTAAGTAATTTCAGTTTATTGAAAGGGGCAGTTTTCCTTTTCTCACAGAAACCTGGCTGATCTTTGCTTTCAGGTGAGGCCCAGTTTGTCTTTGGGATGTAGATTTCAGGTAACAACCCAGCTTCCTCTTTGGGATGCAAATCCAAGTGCTTGTAGCCAAACAAAGGTTTCAGTTTTTGGTTTTGTATCTTCTCTCAGGAGGCCAAAATTACTGACCTGCAAATGCAAGGAAACAATGTATGTTTTGCTGCCACAATGTTCTTTCTGTAACTTCTTTTGATGACAGCAGGCACTATATTGCTCCCTTTAGAGGTACCATGATCAATAAAAGGAGATTTCGGGGCTCTCTGCCTTTGTCACAAGTCTTAGAGAACCTGGACCCTCCATGACATAAATTTCTTTCTCGTTTCTTGTCTCGGTGCCTCCTACTGAACAAACGTTCACGCGACAAATAATAATTATTTTTTTTAAAAGCTACCAGAAAATGGAGAGGAACGGAGGTAGATAAATTGGGTAAAGCATTAATTGTGTGATATAAAAGGTGAAATTAAATTTCAGATATTAACATAACATGGCAGATGCAGATATTGATTTAAAGTATGTACTTCTAAAACGTATATATTTAAAACAAGCTTTTCTCAAATGAAAGTTTTTTAAATATATGAAACAGGTAATATATATGAATATATAGTATATAATATGAATATATAATAATAAATATATGAAATAGCTAAAGTGGTGGGCAGAGGCCTTGCGTGCACAACATCCTGCTTCAATCCCTGGTACTGCATTTCCCACAGCCCAGCTCCTCCAATGTGGCTTGGCACATGCCTCAGGCAACCACAAGGGAACGTCCCAGCTGGCAAAACAATGCAGAGAAGCCATCAAGGATGACCTCAAAGACAGGAGAGCAGCAGTGCTGGTAGATGTGGCAGAAGCCGGGAAAAGCATTCGTAATGCCCACCTGTCCTTCACCAACTACAAGACCAAGATGACTGCCCTCTGACATCCTGATGGATGTATCACATTTTTCAGAAGGGCAATGGAGAAGATTATTCATGACTTCTACTCAGATCTCTTTAATAGCCACGTCCACTTGCCCACATACCACATTCCACATGATGGATATGTCATTCCCAATGTTCTCCCTTCCGAAATCCAACACGTCATTTCGTCGGTAAAGAAACAAAGAGCACCTGGCCCAGACAAGATCAGACCTGAACACCTGAAGAACTTACCATCAGTACTCATCAATACACTGGCTCAGCTCTTCACACGCTACCTGTCTGAATGCAAGGTTCCATCCCAATGGAAAACCAGCAAGACTGTACTACTATACAAGAAGGGAGACATCCACGACATTTGGCAACTATTGCCCAATCTGCCTATTGCCTGTCATCTACAAACTGTTCACTCAAGTCATCCTGAATAGGATTAGCAGAACACTAGATGAAGGACAACCATGTGAACAAGCCGGATTCCAAAAAGGATTCAGTACCATCGACCATATCCACACGATTACTAAGCTCATTGAGGTTTCTCAGGAATTCGAGATGCCGCTCTGTCTAACGTTCATTGATTTAAAGAAGGCCTTTGATTCTGTTGAGACGGAAGCGGTCATAGAAGCCCTAGCCAATCAGGGCGTACAAACTCAATACAACAGGATCCTTTGTGAGCACTATTACAAATTCACTACCAGGATCTCACCATTCTACAAAGAAGTAATCATCCATGTCAAGAGAGGGGTTCGGCAGGGTGATATCATTTCACCAAAACTCTTCAGTGCCACCCACGAGAACATCATGCGATGACTGGAATGGGAAAGAATGGGAGTGAAGATAGATGGTCAGCAACTACACCACCTCCGCTTTGCTGATGACATCGTTCTAATAACACCAAACATCAGCCAAACAGCACAAATGCTGACCAACTTCAACCGTGAGTGTGGAAAGGTCGGACTACAGCTGAATCTTATGAAGACAATGTTTATGAGAAATAGCCTCGTTCCTAACGTTCCATTCACTCTCAACAGAAACACCATCTCCAAATGCAACAGTTATATATACCTAGGTTGAGAAATCAACATGATGAATGACCTGCACCTGAGTTGCACAGGAGGAAGAGAGCGGCTTGGAATGCCTTTAAGAGTGTTGAAGAAATAACTACGAGGACAAAGAACCTCCAGCTACGAGCACATCTCTTAGATTCCACTGTTCTTCCTGCATTAACATATGCCTCAGAGACCTGGGCCCTACGAAAACAGGATGAGAATGCTATTTGGGTCTCTCAAAGAGGAATCAAATGAGCTTTGCTTGGAATATCACGATTCACTCAAATGAGAGATAGAATCTGGAGTTTTGATCTCTGTCAATGCTCAAGAATCAGGGACGCTGTCTCATTTGCCAAGGCATCAAAAATCAGATGGGCTGGACACGTAATGAGGTTTACAGACAACCGCTGGATTAGAGCCATTACTGACTGGATTCCACGGGACATCAAAAGATCGTGTGGACGCCCAACTACAAGATGGTCAGACTTCTTTTTCAAGACCCTGAATGATCGGTTTGAGGCTCTGCATGTTCCTAGAACGAACAGATGCCATTGGGCTACGCTAGCACACAGCAGGGATGAATGGAGACATTACTGGCACCCGCTCGAGTAAATCAATGAATAACGGGGGATCAAGTGATCAAGTGAAGCTCCTCCTGAACTTTGTCCTTCATGACCCCTGAGAAATTCTTTGGGGTGGTGCTTATTAGGACATGGATTGTGATCTCCCTTTAATGACAAAGAGACTCCAGAGTCTGCAAACAGCAAGCAGGGTTTATTGTAAGACTGGCTAGCCAGGGTTGAGCCACCTACGCAGACATGCAGGTCCAGCAGGTTGGGAAAGACCCTGAGCTTCTCCAAAGGAGAGCTTATATAGGCCTTCATTGGCCATTACAGCAGAGCCTGCGCATTTCGTAGCCAATAGATTTGTAACAACACATACTTTCCAAACCAATCCATTTAAAAGTACATCACTCTTTACCCTATAATTTTCTATAATTTAAAGATCAGCATTTGCGTCAGTGCTTAGGAGTGTCCTGGTTTTTAGGGCCAACATGGGTCTTGTGAGAGACATCTTGTTATCTGGTCTGACTCCCACCCTTCTCGCGACTTGCAACTTGGGGCACCTGTATCTGAGTTCCTTGCTCAGGGGCAGAAAAACAAGTTATTTTTCAATGTGGGTTCCTGTAAAGAGGATCTGAAAAGGCTATCTAGACCTGTTCCTCACATTCTTTATCTAGGAAAGACAAGTTGGTCAGCATTCATCTGGTTCAGGGCCTCGTTCCTCACAGTGCTTATGCAAATAAATGATAAAAAATTAAACACTTTATAAAATAAAGGCAGGTTTACAGGTCAGTGTTAGAGCACTTGCCTTATATGTGTGAGGCCCTGGATCTGATTCTCAAAGCATAGAAAGAAATTTACACACACACAAAGCATAGAAAGAAACGTACAGGAATATTATGAACAGTGAACATTTAATATATCAAATAATTGCTTCTTGTGCAGGATGTGTTACAGGCTTGTTCCTGGCTCTGTGCTCAGGATCACTTGTGGTGGGATTCAGAAGGTCATATGCTATGCTGATGATTGTACCAAGATCAGTACACATAACTTCCATTTAGTTATTTTTATTTGAGAAATTGTACTGTGATTTTATGAGATGTTAGATACTTAAAATAGGTACTAAAATCTTTACACATAAAATGATAATATATGGATTTGCCTTAAATAGTAATGTAAAAAGAAGTAGAAAGGAACATAGAAGTCACAGATGGTTCATGAACTGGCATCCATTGAAGCTAGAGATGAATGCCTGGAGGCTTTTGACATTATTCTCCATACCTGTGAGTATAATTAAAATTTTCCAGTATAACTTGCTAAAGTGAGTAAAAATAAAAATATGTTTTTCTATAGGTACTATGTACCCCATTTATTCTTTACAATAACCCATAAACCTATGAAGAAGAAAACTATTTTACCCTCTTATGGAAAATTTAAAATCAGAGTCTAATAGACATATAAGTCAATTTATATTATTACCTCCACTAAACAGCTGCCACCACGCTCCACCATGCTTTCCAGGACACTCAGGCCAAGAATCATGCATGAATGCAGCCCCATAGAACAAGGGAAGCAGAACTCTGTGACCATGAACTCCAGACTCGATGGACCCAGGAACAGAGATCCTCTGCCTGCTCCCAGCAACCAAGCAGACCTCCACGACCTCCACTACCTCCACTACTCAGCCATCGCCATGCTCCAGGATGCTTTACAGACACTCGGGTAGAGACTCATGCACTAGTGCAGCCCCATAGAACCAAGGAAGCAGAACTTTGTGACCTTGGACTCCAGGCTCAACGAACTCAGAAACAGAGATCCTCTGCCTGCTCTCAGCAGCCTGGCAGACCTCCATTACCTCCACTACCTCCACTATCCAGCTGCCACCACACTCCAGGATGCTTTCCTTACCAACGGACCACAAAGTGGCTGTGCGACACATCATAAAACACTTAATACAAGATTATTGCACCATATTTGATGGGGTTCAAGTATGGTTTGAACCATAGGAATACCTGCAAGGACAATTAGAGGCCACCCTAAAAGTCTCTATCCCTCTTGGAGAGCCTGGCAAGCTACTGAGAGTGCTCCGCCTTCGTGGCAGAGCCTGGCAAGCTATCCATGGTATATTCGATATGCCAAAGTCAGTAAATACAATGGATTTCACTTTCCTGACCCTGAAAGAGTCACCAAAATGGCAGCATTAAGAAGGATGAGGAAGGAGAGGCTGATAAATTCTAAGGGCCGACATAAGCTGCCAAAACGAAGAAGGACAAAAATGACTGCCTGTACTTTCTTTTTTTCTTCTTCTTCTCCTTCTTCTTTTTTTAAATGTAGGAGTCCTGCTATTTATTCAGCCACTGATTAGGCTGATTGAATTTTGCATGAATTCCACCTTACTTTTTTTCCCCCCATTTTTTATAATTTTGTTTATTGAACTACCATGAAAGCAGTTACAAAGCTTTTGGTTTTAAGTATTGGTCACACAATGAAACACCCATACCTTCACCAGTGCCCATTCTCCACCACCAAAAACCCCAGTATAGCCCTATCCTACACCCTCCCCCTACCTGTGGGGCAGATAATTTCAAATCACTCAATACTTTGATCACATTCAATATTTCGACACCACACCCACCATTATTATTTGGGATTTTATCCCAACACTCAGATCTTCCAAAAAGGCAACAGTAGACAATTTTTTTCTATTGCTGGTCATGAATAATATATGATGTCTCGTGATTGCAGTAGTGGCTATGCAGTTTTGAAATTTCGAAATTTTAACAATTAAATCTGAAGAGATTTCCTGCCAAAACCTGCTAGGTTCCGAGATCTGTTCCTGAGTATCTGGGATCATGGCCATTAAGCAGCTTGATCAGGAGCCAGAGAGGCCGTTGGGGTGGGGAGGAAAGGGCCGGCTCCACCCCCATCCCATGAGGCCCCATATGTCTCGTCACTGCGGGCTCACACCTGACTGTCCAACGGTCTCTGGCAGATGGCGGCCACCGAGCCATCAAGGGGGAGAAGGCCAAGGCACAAAACCTATTCCCACCTGAGGTGACCCAGAGCCGGAAACCTACTGTGTGACCCAAACGCATTTCTGCCAAAAGCTGTTTGGTTTTGAGATTTATTTCTGAGACTCTGGGATCATGGCTGTTAAGTAGCTTGATCAGGAGTAAGAGAGGCTGTTTGTGGACGGCAACTCTCAGTTTTATTAGGGTGGGGAGAAAAGGGCTGGATTTGACCCCATACCTTGAGGCCCCACATGTCTTGTCACTGCGGCCCAAACCTCACTGTCCAATGGCCTGTAGAAGATGATGGCCACCAGGCCGCCAAGGGGTAGCAGGCGGAGGGGCAGCACCCTTTTCCTCCCTGGGGTGGCCTGGGGACAGTAATCTACTGCGTGGTCCAGATGCATTTCTGCCAAAAGCCACTGGATTTTGAGATTTGTTTCTGAGTCCCTGGGATCGTGGTCATTAATCAGCTTGATCAGGTGCCAGAGAGGCCGTTTGTGGGCAGTGACTCGGGGTTTCGTTGGCATGGGGAGGAAAGGATCGGCTCCACCCCCATCCTGTGAGACCCCACATGTCTCATCACTGCAGCCCAAAACCTGACTGTCCAGTGGCCTCTGGACGATTACAGCCACCGGGCCACCAGGGGGAACAGGCCAAGGCACAAAACCTACTCCCATCTGGGGTGGCCCAGCACTGGTAGCCTACTGCATGGACCGGAAGCATTTCTGCCAAAATCCGTTGGGTTTCAAGATTTGTTTCTGAGTCTCTGGGATCATGGCCGATAAGCAGTTCAATTAAGAACCAGAGAGGCCATACCTCCAACTATATAGCTGAGCTGGAGGTGGTTTGTGGGTGTGTCTCCCACATACCAAACTTTTGGCTGTTTACTTTCTTTGTAAACTTTGCCCCAAGGTTTTGGGATCTGGCCAAAGGCACAGCAGAAATTTTGGGGGTACCTAGATGTCTGAAGGCGCTGTGAGGCTGCTGATGCAATGCCTCACAGGTACAGCATGGCCTGCTGGCGGCACCATACCCCCGAACCTGCCTGTACTTTCAATGCACATACGCTGGCATCGGATGCATCCATCGAGGACCTGATGGTGCAAGTGTGAAAGATCAAGTACGACATCATTGGTCTGACCGAGACGAAAAGGCATCAATCACATCACACCGTTTTCGACACTGGGGAAGAACTTTTCCTTGGAACATGCGACAAAAGAGGCATTGGTTGTGTCAGTGTCCTTGTTAACACCAACTTAGCCATAAACATTGATTCATTCAATTGCTTAACAACCCGAATTAGATGATTACACTTGAATAGATGTGGCTCACTGCTAGCTGTTTCTATCTTTGCTGTCTACGCATCAACATCCAATTATGATAAAGAAGAAATTGAGAAGTTCTACATGGAGCTGGAGAAGTTCTGTAAAGAAGACCACACCATCTACAAGATCATTGTTGGTGATTTTAATGCTAAGATAGGACCAAAAAGATCAGCTGAAGAACTCCACATTGGGAGTCATGGCCTAGAATAGAACGAAAAGCATGAGAGACTGTCTGAGTTCATCATTTCGAACAAGACCATCCATGTAACTCATAATCCAGAAGGCCTAATCTAAACGTTGGACATGGGAGTCTCCCGGTGGATGGTTCCACAATGAAATTGACCACATCATATTCAGTTGACTGTCTTGTCTGACCCATATTGCTGTTGTCCCAAAATTCCTAATGGGATTGAGCAACCATCTCCTTCGTGCAAAATTCTATTTCTGGGATCATGGTCGTTAAGCAGTTCAAACTGCTTAACAGAGCAGGAAGAAAGGGTTGCAAAGTTTCAGAAGAGAAGTCCCAGAACGACCACCAACTGAGAGCTCTTTGGCACTATTGCGGCAACATGGGAAGATGCCATCATTGGCAACATTGACAAGTAAAATGAACAACTGGTTCAGCACCTCCATGATTGTGAGAAGAATGCTGAGAGAGAGATAGCCACAAAAAGATGCCTGTCTTCGAAAACTCTCAAGCTCATTCACCAACGTGGATTGGCACAAGCTTCAGACAACCACATGTGAATGTCCAAGCTCGCAAGGCAGTGCAGAGAAGCGATACAGGAATGCCTCAAAGAGAGAAGAGCAGCAGTGCTGGCAGATGCGGCAGAAGCTGGGAAAAGCATTCGCAATGCCAGCCTGTCCTTCGCCAACTACAAGAACTAGCTGACTGCCCTCCAATGTCCTGATGGATCTTTCACCTCTTGAAGAAGGGCAATGAAGAAGATCATCCATGACTTCTCAGATTTCCTTGATAGCCACCTCCACCTGCTCACATACCAAATTTCTCAGGATGGATATGTCATTCCCAGAGTTCTCCCTTCCAAAATCCAACATGCCATTTTGTCGATACAGAAGCAAATGGCACCCAACCTAGAAAAGGTCAGACCCTGACACCTGAAGAACCTGCCATCAGTACTCATCAATACACTGGCTTGCTCTTCACACACTACCTGTCTGAATGCAAGTTTCCATCTCAATGGAAAACCAGCAGGACTGTATTACTGAACAAGAAAGGAAACATCCACAACATTGGCAACTATCCCCCCATCTGCCTATTTTCTGTCATCCTTAAGCTGTTCACTCAAATCATCCCATATAGAATTAGCAGAACACTAGATGAAGGACAACCATGCAAGCAAGCCAGGTTCTGAAAAGGAATCAGCACGGTCGAACATATCCACCTGATAATCAAGCTCTTTGAGGTTTCTCTGGAGTCCAAGATGCTGCTCTGTCATTGATTTAAAGAAGGCCTTTGATTCTGTTGAGATGGAAGTGCTCTTCGAGGCCCTAGCCAAACAGGGCACTCAAACTCAATACATCAAGGATCCTCTGTGAGCTGTATTGCAGATTCACTACCAGGAACTCACCATTCTATAGGGAAGTGATCATTGATATCTAGAGTTGGGTTCTACAAGGTGATACCATTTTTCCAAAACTCTTCAGTGCCACTCTTAAGAATGCCATGCAGCGACTGGAATGGGAAGGAATGGGAGTGAAGATAGATGGTTGGCAACTACACCACCTCTGCTTTGCTGATGACATCATTCTAATAACACCAAACAGCAGCCAAGCAGCACAAATGCTGGCCAACTTCGACTGTGAGTGTGGAAATGTCCTACTACAGCTGAATCTCATGAAGACAATGTTTAAGAGAAAAAGTCTCATTCCTGACATTCCATTCACTCTCAATGGGATGAACATCTCCAAATGCAACAGTTATGTGTACCTAGGTCAAGAAGTCAACGTGACAAATGACCTGGCACCTGACTTGCGCAGGAGGAAGAGAGTGGCTTGGAACGCCTTTAAGAGAGTCGAAGAAATAGCCAAGAGGATGAAGAACCTCCGACTCCAGAACCTTTGATTCCACTGTTTTTCCTGCATTACCATATGCCTCAGAGACCTGGGCCCTACAAAAACAGGATGAGAACGCTCTTGGGGTCTCCTAAAGAGGAATCGAAAGAGCTATGCTTGGAGTATCACTCTTCACACAAATGAGAGAAAGAATCCGGAGTTTCGACCTCTGTCGACGGTCAAGAATCAGGGACTCTGTCTTGTTTGCCGAGGCATCGAATATCAGATGGGCTGGACACATAATGAGATTTGGAGATGACTGCTGGACTAGAGCCATTACTAAGTGGATTCCACAGGATGTCAAAAGATAGCATGGCTGCCCACCTATGAGATGGTCAGACTTCTTCGTCAAGATCCTGAACAATCGGTTTGAGGCTGTTTGTGTTCCTAGAATGAGTAGACTCCATTGGGCTACACTAGCATGCAACAGGGACGAATGGAGATGTTACTGGTGCCCACTAGAGCAAATCGTTGAGTAATGGGATGTCAAGTGATCAAGTCCCTGGTCTTACTGAATTGGGGCCATAACTTGGAATAGATAGACTTTATCTAGTGTCTTTGACCACTCTAAATTCATCAAATTTTATGCCCATGTTAGGTGATATCACAGATAATCTTTTATAAATGAGATAATATTCATGGGATAACTGTCTCTACGTAGTGTATTATTAGTTAAATGGGAGTATCCTGTAATCTTATAAGCAAGTTCTAAAAATGAAAAAGCTGTTGTAGGATTATTTTAACAACTTTCCCCTAGAACAAACACTTGCCAAAAATTGAATGAACTTCATTGTTGCTTCATTAATAACTTCTCTGAATAAATGAATAGAAGTTACTATTTCTAAAAGTAGTGTGCCATTTAAATTATGTAGCAGCTTTGGCACCATCTTTAGGTGCCAAGGGAACAGACTAAAAGGTAAACATTGGATTATATGTGATTTCAACTACTGTTATAAAAAGACTTATGTCCTAGGAGAAAAGAGGGACTGGGAAAGAAGAGGTGGGTATGATTTACAATATGATTGTGATGGGAGAGAGGGAAGATAGAAAGTAAACGCTCAATTATAAAGGACTCCAGATGGTGTGTCATAGAAAATATATAGCTCAATATGAATACTCATTTTTCATTGTTTATAAAAGTAGACCTGAGAAACATTATGAACATTTTCTGTTAGCAAAGGTACTCAAGATTGGCAGCAGAAATGTTTAAAAAAATGCTACAATCAATCAATGAGCAAAACCACTAACAGAACATCTGAAATTTTTGTCATATGCTATTAAACATCAGTTATTTCCTGAGACATTGGTTTCATTCTGATTTATCCTGGTCTTTCCACATAGTTTGTAAATATTCCATTCTGTGGTTAACACTAATAACTCTCCTTGTCATCAACCCAAGCTTGGTTCCCTAAAGCATTTTTAAATTTCAAAGTTAATTGAGCTTCAGAGCAAAGTCATGCACAGAATTTTAATTTGCAGGAGAAAACCTACAACATGCCTGATGATGTCTCCCTGGAGACAAAGCATCAGGTAGTTTTGTCAATCAAATCAAAGTCATCGTGTTCTCTTCTAATTTATTATAGTTATTAAATGTTTACTTATGTCTTCAAGGGAGATTTGATTATGAATTATTTACTGTTGTTATTCACTTGTAATGCACCAATCACCACATCGAGACCAATTTAGGAATGATGCCTGCAAATTTTCAGATAAAGAATACTAAGCAATTTATCTGATAAACTAATGATACCATGAGGCAGAAAAATTATTTCAGATAAGATTTCTTTCTCAATTTTCTCAAAATCTTAACAATATTTGAAAAATCTAGTTTTTTGTGCTGATAAATAAAACACTCTTTAAATATTCTTATTTATACTGATAGTTTACAATTCAATAATAAATATTTCTTATCCCAAACATGTTATTTTATTCATAGAATTTTTTTTTATCTAACTTTCAGTGAGAAGTGACATAAATGAAGGCAATGACAGGTGACATAAAATCTAATACTAGGTCTGAGCAGCAGGATAACAGATAAGGAAAAGATTGAAGAGCTCCAAGATATAGGAGAGCTATAGAAAGCAATAAATGATTAAAAAAAGCTTGAAGAAAATTAATAACACACCTTAAGAACTACAGGATGGGGTCATCAGAGTCTCTGAAGAACTAAATTCAATGAAAAAACACGAGTTGAATCAATCACAGTTAAGGAATTCCCAGAGTTGAGGAGTTCAGGAACTGAGATTCAGTCGGCCGAAAAGATTCGAGAGGAAATAGATACAAATAGAAAAACTTCAAGATTTGTTATAATATGAATGACAAAAAAAACAAAATTAGAGATAAAATATTGAAAGAAGCAAGATAAAAGAAAAAAGTAACTTACCTACAAGGAAAATCCATAGCAGTCATAGCAGATCTATCAAATGAGACTCTACAAGCCGGGAAAGAATGGTGAGATAGAATTAAAAAAAAATCATGAAATGAACAAACATTCCATCAACTATATTTCATCCAGCTAGATTACAGTTCCAATTTTAAGGAATAAAATAGACCTTCACTTAACAGTCAGTAACTTAGGGAACATCTTAGGAAATTCATAGGATTAAAACCGTTTTGCAAGAAGCATTAAAGGAATTTCTCGAAAAGACAAGACAAACTTCTCACCACTTTGTCAAAGAGTATGGCGTTCACTCATGGAGCTTATGGTTGCCTTCTACTAAGTGAGTAGCAGTCTATGTAGTTCTAGCTTGCTAATGGATTTTACATATTTTTAAACAATGAATAAACATTTCTTTGATATTTAATAATCAATTTCAATTCAAGTGGCTTTTATATCTATATTTTATTGTAATTATTTACTTATTAAATAAAAATAAGTAAATGCATAATGCAGATAATTATGCATTATCTATGATATAGAATCATCTAACATGAAATCAAGATTCTTTTAAGGATAAAAAACATTTTTAGAATTCTCATTTCACTCTATACATTGTAAATTTATAGTATTTTTAAATATAATGTAAATTTTAAAATGTATCAGCAATTGATTTTAAATTTATGCACGTACAAGAAAGAAAGATACACAGTTTTTTAAAATTGTCATCAATTTATCATTGCTTTACCATTAAATGAAACTTTTAAAGTTTAGCTTTATTAATCTACATGTGTATAGGTATCACCATCTCCACAGTCACCTACCCAGGCCTCAGGAGAAAGCAGTCAAGAACAGCAGAACCTGACCACTAGAAAGAGTATTATTACTGATATACATCAGACTCAGTTGCAAAGCAAAATTCAATTGAACTAGTAGATAGTATCAAAAGCCTGGGAAGAACCAAGCATAAAAATTTTCAACATTCCCCTGAAGACTTTAAAGTGACAATGGGTAGGCTGTTCAAAAAAAATAAAGAAACCAATTGAAGAGAGCTCCAACAATGGCAAAGAAAGTATACAAAAACTTCAAAGATAACTTACTTAACTGAAGAGTCACTGTCACTGTCCTCCCATTCATTGATTTGATCAAGCGGGCCCAGTAACATTGTGAGACTTGTTGGCATATCAAATATGTGTTTGGCATATCAAATATAAATTTTAATTTTATAGCACAGCGGGTAGGGCGTTTGCCTTACACGCGGCCAACATGGCCGACCCGAGTTCGATTCCTCCGCCCCTCTCGGAGAGCCCGGCAAGCTACCGAGAGTATTCGATATGCCAGACACAGTAACAACAAAGTCTCCAATGGAGACGTTACTGGGCCCGCTCGAGCAAATCGACAATCAACGGGAGGGCCTTTACCTTTACCTTTTATATCAAATATGCCACGGGGAGCTTGCCAAGCTGCAGTGTGTGGACCTGATACTCTCGGTAGCTTGCCGGGCTCTCCGAGAGGGGTGGAGGAATAGAGCTCAGGTCGGCCTTGTTGGCCGCATGCAAGGCAAACGCCCTACCTGCTGTGCTATCGCTCCAGCCCAACTAAAGAATATAGAACTGAATACAATAGAGGAAAGAAGTTGCAAACTCCTACAAGAAAAGTGATGTATTATTGTACTCAAAATCAAAATACAATAAATAACCCAAAAAAGAATAGATGAAAGAAAAAGTATAGAAAACAACCAAGAAAAGGCCATAAACAATATCCAAATCACAGGAGTCCAGTAGAAATGGAAAAAAGAAAGCAGAATAGTTTTAATAGAAGAAATTATAGCTAAGAGTCTCTCAGTTTAAGGGTCAATTGATACATTCACATACAGGAAGCCCAGAATTTCAAGAAAAATAAACCCAAGTTGAAAAACAGCAAGACACATCATAATTAAAATAGTAAGAGCCATTGATAGAGATATAATCCCAAGATCAGCAAGAGATGAGCTAAACTATTACCTATGAAAAAGCCTCTTTAAAATTTATAGAGGATTTCTCAAATATCTAGGTAAGAATTGTATGACATAAACAGCATAAAACTTAGGCACCTAAAGAATACTTTGTCACACCAGGTTATTCTAGTTCAAAAGAGAAACACAAAACGTTCCAGACAATTATCAACTAAAGAAATTCATGCTTGCTAAACTAGCACTGAAAGATACATTGAATGAACCCTTATAGATGACAAATGAATGTCCAAACAAAGGTTACACTAACAAATAGAACCAAATAATGTCTACAAGCATTATATTTGATAGTTTCATTTCAGATCAATAGTCAAAGCTCATTAATCAAAAGATACAGAAGGGCTGGATGGATCAAAGGAATTGAGCCCAACATTCTGCTGCTTATAAGAGAAACACTGAAATATTGTGATTAATAGGAGCTCAAATTAAAAGCTAGAAAACCATCATATAGGTAAACAGCATATTTTATTTATTTTTTAACTTTTTTATTGATTGAGATTCTGTGACTTACATAATATTAATGATGGTTTCCTGTGTACATAATTCAAATACCACACCAATCACCAGTTTATCAACCTCTCTCCAAAACACCTCAACACCCTTTACCAGCCTCAATTATGTGCATGATTTTTTTCCATTGTAATGTTTTTGAGCCTTTTTTTTGCTATTGTGCAATGTATCTTTAAGTCCCATATATGAGAGAAATCATCCTGTATCTACCCACTTCCTTCTGACTGATTTCACTCAACATGAGATCCTCTAGTTTAACTCATGTCATGGAAAATTGCATGATGTTTTCCTATAGCTGCATAGTATTCTGCTGTGTATAGACACCACAACTTCTTGATCCATTCATCTGTAGTTGAGCACTTGGGTTGTTTCCATATCTTTAACTACTGTATATGTAGGCATGAGTATACACATTTGAATTAATGTTTTTGTGTTTTAGGAATAAATTCCAAAAAGTGGTATCTTTAGATTAGATGGGAGTTCTTTTCCTATGTTTGGAGACATCTCTCTATTGCTTTCAATAGAGGATTAATCAGATGATAGTCTTACCATCAGTGCACAAGGGTTATCTTTCTCACCACAATCCCAGCAACACTGACTTCAACAGCAGATTTTGGAAGACAGAGACAGTCATATTTGTATTAGACCAAATATACTTTAAATTTTAAAGGTAATAAAAGATATTTATGGCTATTATATTATAGTTAAAGAAACATATTGAAAGGAAATTCACACCAAGAAGTTAAAACTCATTAACATATCCACACTAACAAAGAGAGTTTTAAGTTTTGCAAGCCAACTACTATCAGGTCTGACGAAAAATATTAACAGAAACTCAATAGTTTCAAGAGATTTTAATACCTCTCTCTAACCATTAGACATACAAAGAAACAATAAGAAAACAGAGGCACTGAAGGAATAAAGAGTTGATCTTAATAAGTATGATCATGGATCTCCTCAAAGTTGCCTATATATTCTTATCCAGATGGATCATTCTGCAGGAAAGACCACATGCTGAGTCATAAAATACATGTACGTAAAAATTAAGATAATGTAAAACCATATTAAGTATAACCAAACCATGTAGGATAACATTGTTTTGTCCTTCCTGCATAGCCTCAAGTAATTTAGGTTTATTGGGTTGCTCCCATCACAATGCTCTCATTTCTCTATGTTTATTTATAACTTCTTTCTTTGTATTATATTTGCTCGAGCGGGCCCAGTAACATCTCCATTGGAGATTTTGTTGTTACTGTGTTTGGCATATCGAATACATCGCAGGTGGCTTGCCAGGCTCTGCCGTGTGGGCGAGATACTCTTGGTAGCTTGCCGGGCTCTCCGAGAGGGGCGGAGGAATCAAACTCGGGTCGGCCATGTTGGCTGCGTGCAAGGCAAATGCCCTACTGCTGTGCTATCACTCCAGCCCAATTACGGATATGTTCTATTAATTTGTAAGTATTGCTTTTATTTGTAAATATGTTCTATTAAATTGTAAATATTGTTTTTCTCTTATCCTTCAGTCCTTTGCATAGTTAGTTCAGAGCAATGTCCTTTTGTATGGACACAAGAAGACAGTAAATGCTATGCTTTTGTAATATGGGATTTTATTGACTCTCAGTGATATTTTCCTCCTGGGCATCTGTACTCTCACCTAAGCCTCAGCTGCTCTTACTTCCTAGCACCCCCAAAGGCAGGGTCCCGAAGAGGGACTGGATAGAACCAGGGCAAGCGGTAAGCTATGTGCCACCCTGGTATCGAGATGGACCTGACCAAAGTGCCTAATGCTTAACTATAAGTTAAGAGCTTGCTCATGGACAAAGCTGTCATGATCCAAAAAGTAATAACTAGATTAATACCCTGCTAGGGTGAGGAATGATTAATTTGGCCAGAGCTCAGTAGTCTGCGTCTGTGGCAAAATGATCCCAGGAGAGCTGCCCTACAAGCCTCAATGCATGGACTTACTGTGTCCATACAAAAATAACTAATATTAAGATATTGATTGAGTTATTGAACTGAGGAAAGGAGAAAAACACCTTAAGAGGTATTTTGCCCTCAGGAAGGGCTTTCTTATGTTGATTTTGCTACCTGATTGGGGGTGTCAGTCCAGAGTGCTGGGGAGTTAGAGTGACAAGAGAGCTGGAGAGAGGGATAGAGATGGAGAGAGTGATAAAGAGCAGGGCAGCAAGATGGAATATGGAGAGACTAGCAAGAAGGGCAGAGAGAGAATGTAGAAGAATACAGGAACAGGCACGTGGAGAGAGAGAGCCCAGGCTGCGAGATGGATTGAAGAAAGATGAGCGGGGAGACAGGAGGAGACAGGAATGAGGGGCAGTGTTAGACTAGAATGGGTGACTCAGAGAGACTGGGGCAGGCACTGGGGTAGAATGGAATAAATGGCATCTGATCAATCAACCAGCTTAGCCCTAGTTTCCTCCACTCTCTACCCCATGGCCCAGGCCGAAGCGTCCCGGGGGCCCCAAACCCATGGGGAGAGCTGTCAGGAACTCCCCTGGCCACTTGGATATTATTATACACGCTCAGATCATAAAGAATTGATTATGGAAATTAATTGAACAAAAAGAATAAAGTTCAAATATCTGGACATTGAAAAGCACATTATTAAATTACACTATTAAACAATCACTAGATAAAAGAAGAAATCAAAGAAGATATGAAAATATTCTCAGTTTCAAAAGAGAATGAATATATAATCAGCCAGAACTTACGGAATACAAAATTGGTACTTATAGTGAAGCTCATAGTATTACAGGCTAACAAAGTACAATATTAAGTGCAAATAAATTACCAAAGTCATACTCCAAGAAATTTTTTAAACAACAACAAGGAAGTCTAAAGTAAGTAGAAGAAGGAAATAATAAAAAATCAGCACAAAATAGTGATATAGAAATAAAATAATGCAATACAAGAAATCAAAAATCAATAACATTGATAAATCCCAAGCTAGTCTCAAGAAGAAGAGGAGAGATCCTGATATATCAAACCAGGATGAAAGTGTTCTTGAAATAAAATCCTTTTAAATGCAAAAGATAATATGAGATTATTGTGAAAATATTTATTCCACTAAATTTGGACAATCTAGAAGAAATATTTTTTTCCAATCTAGAAAAAAATAATTTTCTAAAGTGCTACCGTACCTCAAGACTGAATTAGACAGAAGTAGATACCCCAACAAGATATGTTACGAGCAACAAAATCGAGGCAGTAATCCAAACTTCCCCAGCAACTAAAGCCAATGGCTAAATGGATTCACTAGTGAGTTCTTCCAAACCTTCAGTGAGGACCTACTGCACATCATTCTTAAGCTCTTAAGAAAGAGGAAAGAACAGGAATTCTCTTAGCCAGTTTCTATGAGACCCATATCAACTTGATAACAAAATCTGACAGATGCTTCAACATAAAATACAAGTGTTAGACCCATATCCTTAATGAACATAGCTACAAATGTCCTCAATAAAATCCTGATTAATCAAATAAAACAAAAAATTAAAAGCATTATACATCATCATCAAGTGAGTATATCCACTTGATATATGATTTATCCATGGTTGTATGGATATGTCAATATTTACAAATCAATATAATACACTGAATTAATAAACAGAAGGACATAAACCATATAATCATCTCCATAGATGAAGATTTGACAAGATTGGTATCTCCTTTTCCCCACCCTCCACACTTCTCAGTTCTGTTGATCATGTCTCAGAGTTTGTTTTCACTAAGATTGTCTAACCCCTTTCTTTGTTTCTTTTTACTCCTAGTGTGAGTGAGATCATCTGGTATTTATCTTTTACTTTCTGACTCACTTTATTTAGCATGATACTCTCCAATTTTATTCAAATTGTAGTATTCTGTTATGTATATATACCAAAATTTCTTATCCATTCATATGTTGTTGGGCACTTGGGTTGTTTCCAGATTTTAACTATTGTAATTAATTCTGAGATGAACACAGGATTGCATATGTTCTTTCAGATTGATGTTTTTATGTTCCTGGGGTAAGTGCCCAGGAGTGAAATTGGTGGTCATATGGAAGTTCTATTCATAATGTTTTAAGTCTCCAAACATTTTCCAAAGAGACTGAGCCATGCAATAGGCCTACCAACAGTGAACGAGAACTTCTTAACACCATTCTTGATGGTAAAAGGTGATATTTCATTGTCATTTTGAACTGCATTTCTCTGATAATTAGTGATGAATATATTTTTGTATGCCTATTGTCTCTCTCCATGTCTTCTATAAGGAAGTGTCTGTTCACCTACCTCCCCATATGTTGATTGTGTTGCCTTTTTTATTGTTGAGCTTTGAGAGTGCTTTATTTACCTGGTATATCAGCCGTTTAATTTGTGGTGTGCAAATATTTTCTCTCAATACACGTGTAGGGGTATTATCCTATATTTTAGGACTGATTTCTTTAACAATACTGCTTTTAATTTGACATAATCTCATTTGCTTATTTATGCATCTGCTTTTTTTCTAATGAGGTCACTTTGTTGAAAACTGCTGTGATTGTGATCTTAAAATTATCTGCTTTTGGTTTCCTCAGTGCATTTTATAGAAACAGGTTTGATATCAAAGTGTTTAATTGAGTTCTAATTTACCTCCATCTGTGGCATCAGATTTGTTACATCTAATACCTATTTCTAGCCAATTTCCCCAGAACCATTTTTGAAGAGGTTCTTCTTTGCTTCAACTAGCTTCTTTGTCATAAACTACCCTTATATTTGAGGGTTAACGTCTGGGCTCTCAATTCTATACCACTCAGCTAAGAGTATCTCTTTGTTATGGTACCATGTTGTCTTGATAACTGTAGCTATGTATTAAAATATGGAATGCAATACTACTCATCTTCTTCCTTTTTTTTGCAGATTTGCTCTATTTGGGAAGGTTTATGGTTCTATATAAATTGTTTGTTATGTAAAGTAAGTTAAAAAGTGAAAGATGATTTTGTTGCTTTCGTTCATATGTGGACTATAACTTACCAAATCAAGCAAACTGGCAAAACAGAACACAAATAATATTTAGACTATCTGAGATACTTAGTGATTACCATAGGGGAAACACGTGTATATCAGTGATAACCAAAGGAAATTAATCTCTGAGAAGAAAGTTTTGTGAATGTCATTCTGATAGTGTGATGGTGCAGAAAATTGGTGCTAGGAATAAGGAATATTTACACATTCGGGAGAATGGTTCTTGATCACTTGATCACTTGATCACTTGACATCCCGTTACTCATCGATTTGCTCAAGCGGGCGCCAGTAATGTATCCATTTGTCCCTGTTGCATGCTAGTGTAGCCCAGTGGCATCTGCTTGCCCTAGGAAAGCGAACAGTCTCAAATCGATCTTTCAGGGTCTTGACGAAGAAGTCTGACCATCTCATAGGTGGGCGGCCATGTGATCTTTTGACGTCCCGTGGAATCCAGTTGGTAATGGCCCTAGTCAAGCGTCATCTCAAAATTTCATTATGTGACCAGCCCATCTGACTTTCGATGCTTTGGCAAACTAGACCGTGTCCTTGATTCTTAATCATTGATGGAGGTCGAAACTCTGGATTCTATCTCTCAAATCAGTGAAGCATGATACTCCAAGCATAGCTCTTTCAATTCCTCTTTGGGAGACCCCCAATAACGTTCTCATCCTGTTTTCGTAGGGCCCAGGTCTCTGAGGCATATGTTAATGCAGGAAGAACAGTGGAATCAAAGGTTCTGGAGTTGGAGTTTCTTCATCCTCTTAGCTATTTCTTTGACGCTTCTTGAAGGCGTTCCAAGCCATTCTCTTCCTCCTGCACAACTCGCATGCTAGGTCATTCGTCATGTTGACTTCTGGACCTAGGTACACATAACTATTGCATTCGGAGATGTTTGTCCCATTGAGAGCGAATGGAATGTCAGGAACGAGATAGTTTCTCAAAAACATTGTCTTCATAAGATTTAGCTGTTGTCCGACCTTTCCACACTCACGGTTGAAGTCGGCCAGTATTTGTGCTGCTTGGCTGCTGTTTGGTTTTATTGGAACGATGTGATAGGCAAAATGAATATGGTGTGGTTGCCAACCATCTATTTTCACTCTTATTCCTTCCCATTCCAGTTGTCGTGTGATGTTCTTGAAATGGCACTGAAGAGTTCCGGTGAAAGAGTATCACCATGCCAAACCACTCTCTTGATGTCAATGATCACCTCCCTGTAGAATGGTGAAATCCTGGTAGTTTATCCTTAATACAACTCAAAGATGATCCTGATGTATTACGTTTGAACACCCTGTTCAGCTAGGGTTTCAAGGACCTCTTCAGTCTAAACAGAAGCCAAGGCCTTCTTTAAGTCAATGAATGTAAGGCAGAGCAGCATCTTGAACTTCAAGAAACCTCAATGAGCTTGGTTATTGTGTGGATATGGTAGATCGTGCTGAATCCTTTTCAGAAACCATCTTGCTCACATGGTTGTCCTTCATCTAGTGTTCTGCCAATCCTACTCAGGATGACTCGAGTGAACAGCTTGTAGACAAGAGACAACAGGCAGATCAGGAGATAGTTGCCAATGTCGTGGATGTCTCCCTTCTTGTATAATAGTGCAGTCCTGCTGGTTTTCCATTGGGATGGAACCTTGCATTCAGACAGGTAACATGTGAAGAGCCAAGCCAGTGTATTGATGAATACTGACGGCAGGTTCTTCAGGTATTCGGGTCTGACCTTGTCCTGGGCCGGGTGCTGTTTTCTTCTATACTGACGAAATGACATGTCATATTTCGGAAGAGAGAACACTGGGAACGACATATCCATCCTGCGTAATTTGGTATGTGGGCAGGCTGATGTGACCATTGAGGAGATCTGAGTCAAAGTCATGGATATCTTTTCCATTGCTCTTCTGGAAGATATGATAGATCCATCAGGACGTCGGAGGGCAGTCATCTTGGTCTTGTAGTTGACAAAGGGCAGGCAGGCATTGTGAATGCTTTTCCCAGCTTCGGCTGCATCTGCCAGCACTGCTTCTCTTCTCTTTTTGAGGTATTCCTTTATCACTTCTCTGCACTGCTTTGCAAGCTCAGACATATGCTTGCAGTTGCCTGAGACTTGCGCCAAGCCACGTTGGCGAATGAGCTTGAAAGTTTTCAGACAGGCGTTTTTGTTTGTTTGTTTTTTTTTTTTTGTGTGGCTATCTCTCTCCAAATGGGATAGAGGCTTTTAGGGCAGCCTTAATCATCCTGTTAGGCATTCCCGTGGTTCAAACCATATTTGAACCCCATCAAATATGGTGTAGTAATATTGTAATAAGTGTTTTATGAGGTGTCGTGTATCTGCTTTGAGGCCGTGCCATTCAGAAAGCTTCCTGGAGCGTGTTGGCGGCTGGATAGTAGAGGTAGTTGAGGTAATGGAGCTCTGCCGGGCTGCTGGGAGCAGGCAAAGGATCTCTATTCCTGGGTTTGTTGAGCCTGGAGTCCAAGGTCACAGAGTTTCACTTCCCTGGTTCTGTGGGGCTTCACTCATGCATGAGTCTTGGCTCAAGTGTCCAGAAAGCTTCCTGGAGCATGTCGGCTACTGGGTATAGAGGCGGTGGAGATAATGGAGGTCTGCTGGGCTGCTTGGAGCAGGCAGAGGATCTCTGTTCTCAGGTCCATTGAGCCTGGAGTTCAAGGTCACAGATTTCTGCTTCTCTGGTTCTGTGGGACTTCACTCATGTGTGAGTTCGGCCCAAGTGTCCAGAAAGTGTTTTGAAGCATGACAGCGGCTGGGTAGTGGAGGTGGTGGAGGTACTGGTGGTCTGCTGGGCTGCTGGAAGCAGGCAGAGGATCTCTATTCCTGGGTCCGTTGAGCCTTGAGTCCAAGGTCACAGTAGAATGGTTAATTAAGAAAACAGAAGAACGAAAATTAGAAAATTGTATTGTTACATATGTAAATAACATCAAATACAAAAATTTATAGCTCTTCTATTTAACTTAAGCATAATTTTTAAAGGATCTTATATTTTAGTTAAGTTCCCTTTGATTTCTGTGGAAACCAAGTATAGAAATGTAAGGTTAGTGGTAGTGTTTCTGTGGCAGTTCCTTTTAAACAAAGGGATGTGTGTTCTACACAACTAGAATTTCTTGGCTATCTTTATGTATATATACATGGCAGATTATAATTTCTTTTTAGTTCTAAACATTCTTTCAAAATTTTTACATACTCCTAGCAATTTACACCCCCCTCAATCCTATCCTTTGAGTCAGGGTAATATATCACTGGCCCCAACCAATAACATTCTGCACAAGAGGAGCTGGAGAGAAAGTACAGATTCAATCTCCAGCATCCTATATGGTCCCCCCAAATTCTCTAGGACTGATCTCTGAGAGTTGAGCCAGGAGTAAACCCTAAGCTTCACCAAGTGTGCCGCCCTATACAAACCAAAAGTTTCAGAAGAGACTGTTATTTGTGTGTGCATTTAAAAATTTTATTTGCACTAAATATTAAAGCATCTGGCTGGAGCGATAGCACAGCGGGTAGGGTGTTTGTCTTGCACGCAGCCAACATGGCCAACCCGAGTTTGATTTCTCCACCCCTCTTGGAGAACCCGGCAAGGTACCAAGAATATCTCGCCCGCACAGCAAAGCCTAGCAAGCTCCCCGTGACATATTTGATATGCCAAACATAGTAACAACCAAGTCTCACAATGGAGACAGACGTTACTGGGCCCGCTTGAGAAAATCGATGAACAACTGGAGGACAGTGACAGATTAAAGCATCATTATTTAAATAGTTGTAGTTGAGTTTCAGGAGTACAATGTTCCAATTCCAATCCCACCACCAGTGTCAACTTCCCTAGACCAATGTTCCCTGGTTCACTCCCACCCACTTCCTTGGCAAGTACATTTTAAATTTCAGTTATTGTAGTTTAGATCTCATACTTGAAGTATTGTTGGTTCTGTAGTTTATATTTTTATATATCCATGCCTATGTTGCATGTATATATGAGACTTATTTTTAAGACTAGGTCATAAAAGGTAAAATTCGTATAAGATCATTTAATAACTTTAATAGATTGATTTTATATCATCTCCATGCTGCATTTGAAACCTTTAAACTCCCAAAGCCTTAGTTACATACACAAGAAAAAAATGGTGGCAAGTGATAGAGTTGATATGACTTGATCTGTATGATTTTATCTAATTTAACTCTAGCAACAGGAAAGCTTAAACATTGATTGCATTCCAGTAATTTTAGTAATATTTTATTAGTAATCACTTAATCACTTAACTTCCCGTTAGTCGTCGATTTGCTCGAGTGGGCGCCAGTAACGTCTCCATTTGTCCCTGTTGCGTGCTAGTGTAGCCCAAAGGCATCTCTTCGCTCCGGGAACATGGAGGGCCTCAAACCGATCGTTCATGACCTTGACAAAGAAGTCTGACCATCTGGTAGGTGGGCGGCCACACGGTCTCTTGACATCCCGTGGAATCCAATCAGTAACAGCTCTAGTCCAACGGTCGTCTTTAAATCTCATTACGTGACCAGCCCATCTGATTTTCGACACCTTGGCAAATGAGACAGCGTCCCTGATCCTTGATCGTCGACGGATGTCAGAACTCCGGATTCTTTCTCTCATTTGAGTGAAACGTGATATTCCAAGCATAGCTCTTTCTATTCTTCTTTGGGAGACCTGAATGGCGTTCTCATCTTGTTTGCGTAGGGCCCAGGTCTCTGAGGCATATGTTAATGCAGGAAGAACAGTGGAATCAAAGAGATGTGCCCAGAGCCGGAGGTTCTTCGTCCTCTTAGCTATTTCTTCGACGTTCTTGAAGGCGTTCCAAGCCGCTCTCTTCCTCCTGCGCAGCTCGGGTGCCAGGTCATTTGTCATGTTGACCTCTCGACCTAGGTACACATAGCTGTTGCATTCGGAGATGGTCGTTCCATTGAGAGCGAATGGGGCGTCAGGAACAAGGCTGTTTCTCATTACTATTTATTTTATTAGTAATTTGGCACTATTTTCATTAAATATTGAAGAGACCTGTTTAATATACTTTTCTCATAAAAAGCAGAAAAAAGGGGATGACACCTGCAAGAGATTAGTATGAGTCAAGCTCATGAGAGGATGAAACATACAGAAAATAAGCTTAAATAATAAGAGGAAATATTGCGAGTATAAAGGGAAATTAAAGCATTAAAAGTTAGCCTTTGTCTTAATATAGTTGAAGACAAAAACTCCAAGCCACAGTCATTGAAGAGGTTCATTGGAGTCTCTAATACTGAGAGTTAATAAGTTGCCAACTAGAGTTCAAAAGTGTTATATGTATAGTCAAGGAGCTTAGGAAATCTATGTAGAGAATAATGAGAGTGAATCAGTTGCCAGAGCTCTTTTTTTGTGAATCTGTATTTATAAAGACTGTTTCTTTACAACCACCCATTTGTCTGTCAAACTCCTATGTCTTTTTTTCAGGTATCAGCTCAGATCTCAGACATTTTCTGAATCATTGCCTATGAATCATGTAAAATTAATTCCTCCAGACTCCTGATCTTATAGAATCTTATTCTCATCCAGATTATAGCTTTATAGCTTTTTGCAGACTGAACTGTGCCTATATTTTTATAAATACTTATCCCCTTTAGACTATAAACATCTCAATAGTAGCCATAGGTCACATTTTCTTTTGTAAGCTTCATAGCATATATAGATTCTGTCAAGTATCTAACTTACAATATTATCCTCCTTTTAAAGCTAAATGATGGATAATAAGCAACAATCATCAAGAGAACATACAAGAAGAAATTATTAATTATCATTCAAGAAAGAGTGGCTGTTCCACATCATGAATTGGACCTCTTTCAGACCCCAAGAGTTGGCCTCTTCAATCAGCAATCAGCCAAACAACAGTCTCAGGATATTTTCTCCATCCAAAGTGGTCCCTACAGAAGAAATTCCATATGGTGTGGTGAATAGAGTTGACAATGCTAGAGGCTGGTGTGGATAACCTTCGTAGCTGGTCAAATTCAGTTGTTTCATATACTGTCATTATATTCAAATCTCCCCAAAATTCTTGTGCTCCGTACTTAATTCTCATCCTATCATTTTCTAGGTTACAATAAAATCTTTCCAAATGTTCCTGGGAATCTTTGGATATACTCTGCCACTTTTGAAAAGTTGTTCTCCTGATCTGCCAATGATAAGGCAAGATGATGTGGTGCTGCAAATAATCCCTGCCATAAATACAAGTGCTTTGCAGAAAGTCCATGTAAATTTCAAATCCATTCTCTTGGTGAGTGTGATACTGTGACTGGTTCACCAGCTCAAACACCAGGTCGAGGGCAGTCTCCTCACTTTTGTCCTCAAAGAGCTCAGTACTCAGCTTGTCACTAGTCTTCAAAATGTACTGGATTATAAAACCATTGTCCTGGAAACCCCCTGGAAAACAATCCATGACTTTGTCTATATAGTCCGGACTAGCAGGGACATCACTAGAAACTGGGTGCAAGAGGTCAGTCTGGAAGCGCCCAGCTGTAGAGTCTGCCACTGTACCACTGATGGCTTCTGAAAGAAAGCTGCTATCCTGGACTAGAACCATCTGCTCCGCAGGATTAGTGGAAGAGGGCGGGGGGCTTCTGGTATTTGGCCCCTGCCATCTGCCCTGTCAGGAATCGGTCAGGCATGCTGCTCTGCGGGGGGGTGGGGGCGGGGGGGAGGGGGGAGCACACAACTTTTTGCTCTCCAGGGGCTTTTTCACCATGGGTTCGTGAAAACGACTGTAATCCGCACCCTGGTTTCTGGTTCTAAACACCCCATCCAGCAGTCGGACTCCAGCATTGAGTTCATTATGGGTCTCTGGGACCTCAGGTTTCGGGTGCCTAACCTCTTCTGGTCCTTCTTCTTAAAACAGGTCTTAAGGGGTGCAATCTTCCCGAGGAGCTGCATCTGGCAGGGTAAGTTGCAGGGAGGTGAGGGGAGAGGCACGGCACAGTCGGGCTCGGGTGGGCTTGGGTTCTGTGGTTTCCGTTTCTATGATGCTGAGGAGTTCCAGTCACTCTGCAAGTCTGAAAACCATGAGGCGCTGCCGAGGGGCTTGGAAGAGGGACACCCGTGCCAGGCTGTTTTCACTCCTAGTGCCCCAGAGAGGGGTGAGCAAGACCCCTCCCTGCCCAGGGGACCCAGCCCCAGCAGCCAACCTCGACTACCGAACCACTGTCACTCTCCAGGCTGCTCTCTGGACCATGGGGCCACGCAACACATCATAAGGCACTTCCTACCCATTTTCCATAATTACCACACCATGTTTAATGGAGTTCAGACAATAGACAATAAATAATAGAGAAAAAATCTATCTATCTATCTATAGATATAGATATGCCTCTCGGAGAGCCCAGCAAGCTACTGAGAGTACCGTGCCTGCATGGGCAGAGCCTGGCAAGCTTCCCATGGCATACTCGATATATCAAAACCAGTAACTATAACAGGTCTCATTCACCTTACCCTGAAAGAGCCTCCACTCATTGGGAAAGGTGAGTAAGGAGAGGCTGCTAAAATCTCAGGGCTGGGGTGAATGGAGATGTTACTGGCACCTGATTGAGTAAATCCACGAACAATGGGATGACAGTGATACAGTGATATTCAAGAAAGAAAGAAGAGTGTCTAAATGAAATTAATTGAACAATATTTTCACTGATCATAGAACTGCACATAGGGCAAACTTGACTGAGAAAAAGCATAAGTTGTGAAGAGGTGTACTGCATTCAGAAATCATATGAATTTATTGTTCATTCATTTAGCAGACTTTCAATGCACACTTATCTTTCCCAAATATTGCACCAAGTGTAGGGACAAAGAGAAAACAAAAATATTGTTGCAGCTATAATACTAGGAAAGGAAAATAAACATGGAAAAAGAGAAAAATAATTACATATTATGGAATTATTATTGCAGAAACACGAACCAAGTCATGGGCATATAGAGACAAGCAGAGAGAATACCAATACATGATACTTGACTGAGGTCTCTTGTGTTGTGAGATTTACCAAGTACTTCAAGGTGGAGAATGAAGAAATGGACTTCCTATAAAATAAGAAACATCTTGGGATAATATTTAAGAACAGTATTATGGACTTTTTTGTTTCAATTTAACAAATAACAAATGTTCTTTTTTGGACACACAGACTATTAGATATTTAAACTAGAAAGAGACATCATGGGGAAAATTAAGAGGACATGATACTTGCATATCTGTGGAAAATGCGGAATGAAAAGGCTGGGAGAATGGACAGTAGTTAGGAATCTCAATAGATCAAATAAGAGGTACAGAAGAGAGAACACTAGATAGAAAAACCATGTTCAAGAGACTATAGCTTGGAACATAAAGAACTGATCCTGAAATAAAGTGTTAGAATATATAAGGGTTGGAGCGATAGCACAGTGGATAGGGCATTTGCCTTGTACGCAGCTGATCCATGTTCAGTTGCTCCATCCTTCTCGGCAAACCTGGCAAGCTACTGAGAGTATTCTGTCTGCATGGCAGAGCCTGGCAAACTCCCCGTGGCGTATTTGATGTGTCAGAAACAGTAACAACAAGTCTCACAATGAAAACGTTACTGGTGCCTGCTCTAGCAAATCGATGAACAACGGAAGGACAGTGCTACAGTGCTATGTGATTTAAATGTTGAAGAAAAATAAAATGACTGGATATAATTTTCATTTTTGAAAGGTATATTTTATAGCACTGTGAATGTTAGCTTAGAAAGACAAGAGACAAAGGCAAGATAATCTATTTGGAATATATAGCAAAGACAGTGAAGAATTTAAAATGGAATTGTGAAGAAGAAATTGACAAAAATTAAACCTGATATAAGAAGTATTTCCTCTGCTTAACTAGTCATTTGTAAAATCATTTCTCAGATATCAAGCATCCAGCAATTTGTTGGCACTGAGACTTCTAAAGTGAACAAATAAATAGCCCTCTCCAGAGCATATGGTTTTTTATATAAAGAAATTATTTAAGCGAGTAATTATAAGAAGATATAAATGCTATATTTCAAAAGTAGAGATTGTTACTGAAATACATATCCATAGCACTCAATATGGTATAGAGAGTTAGAAGATGGTGATATTTAATCTACAGCTGAAAGAAGGAGCTGCTTTAGCTAGACCAAATCATCCTGGGAAAGATAATTTTGAATAGGAGGTAAACCATGTGGGTAATTGCATTACTGCAGTAAGTAAACCTAGCAAAAACAAGGAAATGAAAAAACAAATATTGAAATAACTGTCTCTAAAGATTGCTAGAGATATTTTATCAGAAAGTTGAGGGAAAATTAAAATGGAATCTGCTTTTTTGATTTTTAATATACTTGTAGTAAAATTGTTTATTGTAATCTTATGCTAAAATTTTAATATATTTACATATGTGGTGGGCTGGAGTGATAGCACAGCAGGTAGGGCGTTTGCCTTGCAAGCGGCCAACATGGGCCACCCAAGTTTGATTCCTCTGCCCCTCTCGGAGAGCCCGGCAAGCTACTGAGAGTATCTCGCTTGGCAAAGCGTGGCGAGCTCCCCATGACATATTCGATATGCCAAACACAGTAACAATTGTCACAATGAAGACGTTATAGGGCCCACTAGAGTAAATAGATGAACAATGGGAGGATGGTGACAGTGAAATATGTGGTACCATAATGTTGAAACCTATATGTCCATTCCATATAAAGAATAGTTCTATCATCCTAGAAAGTTTCCCCCATCCTCTTCTAGCTTTTATTCCTAGGACATTTTAATGTCTAATACTATAGTTTAGCTTTCTATTCCACAATTTTATATAACTGGAAGTACGTAGTATGTTGTCTTTTCTGTATAACTTACAGCATTCAATATAAGATTATTAATACTTAGCTAGTTTTTTTGCATCAATAATTTGTCAATTTGTATTTCTGATATATTCTATCATGTTAATATCTCATACCTTGACTATTTGATGATAAACATTTGATTTTTCATTTTGAAATGTCTTTATATTGAAATTATTTTTAAAAGTCTTTTATAAACATCTTTTGTTATGTAGGAGTACTGCTATTTATTGTCACTGATTAGCTGATTGAATTGGGCATAAACTCCACCTTACTTTTTTTTTCATTTTTTTATAATTTTATTTATTGAATCACCATGTGATCAGTTACACAGCTTTCAGATCTAAGTCTCAGCCATACAATGAAACACCCATACCTTCACCAGTGCCCATTCTCCATCATCAAAAACCCCAGTATACCCGCATCCCACACCCTCCCCCTACCCGTGGGACAGATAATTTCCATATTAGTCTCTCTCTACTTTGATCATATTCAATATTTTGATATCAGACCCATCATTACTTTTTGGGATTTTACCTCAACACTCAGATCTGTTGAAAATGAAACAGTAGACAATTAGTTTTCTATTGCTGGTTAAGAATAACATATGATGACACATGGCTGCAGTAGTGGCCACGCTATTTTGAAATTCTGGAATTTTAACAATTAAATCTGGAGGGATTTCTGCCAAAACCTGCTGGGTTCTGAGATTTGTTTCTGAGTCTCTGGGATGATGACCATTAAGCAGCTTGATGGAGCCAGAAAGGCTGTACTTAGGGGGTGACTCGGAGTCTCATTGGGATGGGAAAGAAAGGGCCGGTTCCACCTCCATCCCATGAGGCTCCACGTGTCTCGTCACTGAGGGCCCAAACCTGACTGTCCAGTGGCCTCTGGAGAATAGTGGTCACTGAGCAGCCAAGGGGGCGCAGGTGGAGGGACAGAACCTTTTCCCCACTGGGGTGGCCTGACGACAGTAAATTACTTCGGGTCTGGACACATTTCTGTTAAAGCCACTGGGTTTTGAGATTTGTTTCTGAGTCTCTGGGATCATGGCCATTAAGCAGCTTGATCAGGAGCTATAGAAGCCGTTTGTGGGGGGGAACTCGAGGTCTTGTTGTGGTGGGAAGAAAAGGGTCAGATGCACCCACATTTTTTGAGGCCACGCATGTCTTGTCACTATGGGCCCAGACTATCCAATGGCCTCTGGAGGATGGTGGCCACTGGGCCGCCGGGGGCACAGGCCAAGGCACGAAACCTATTCTGACCTGGGTTGGCGCAATTATATAGCTGAGCCAGAGGTGGTTTGTGGGCATGTCTCCCACATACCTAACTTTTGGCCATTTACTTTCTTGGTAAACTTTGCCCCAAGTTTTTGGGGTCTGGCCAAGGGCATAGCAGCAATTTTGGGGTACCTGGAAGTCTGAAGGTGCCATCAGGCTGCTGATGCACTCGCCTCATAGTGTACCTATGTGTACCTGTATGATTGACCTGCTGTCAGCACCATACCCCCATCGATATCATTTTTTAACAAAACTTTGACTAGTGCTTTGTCATTTCTAGGTGTTTATTAGAATTGGTAAGGAAATGTTTTACAATTTTTCAAAGAAGTTTATCATTTATCTTCAGTGAATGTCATCCTTTGACATTTTCCATCTTTGAGAGACAATATTTTTAGTCTTTAAAAATTTTAGTAATTCTACCATGACATTAGTTTTTAATTCCTAGTTAGTTAATAAATATAAGCACTTCATTTACTGTTTGGTTGATTATTATATATACTACTTGAAAAGTACTGTTTAGTCATTTTTATAATTCAGTAAAACACTCAGCTATTAAAATATAAAAAAGCCTGCTATTTGCAATAACATGATCACTGGATCACTTGACATCCTGTTACTCATCAATTTGCTCGAGTGGCACCAGTAACATCTCCATTCGTCCCTGTCGCATGCTAGTGTAGCCCAATGGTGTCTACTTGCTCCAGGAACACAAAGACCCTGAAATTGATCATTCAGGGTCTTGACGAAGAATTCTGACCATCGCATAGGAGGCAGTCACGCGATCTTTTGACGTCCCGTAGAATCCAGTCAATAATGGCTCTAGGCCAGTGGTCATCTCCAAATCACATTACTCCAGTCCATCTGATTTTCGACACCTTAACAAATGAGACAGTGTTCCTGATTCTTGATCATCAACAGAGGTCAGAACTCCGGATTGTTTCTCTCACTTGAGTGAAGCGTGATACTCCAAGCATAGCTATTTCAATTCCTATTTAGGAGATACAAATAGCTTTCTCATCCGTTTTTGTAGGGCCCAGGACTCTGTGGCATATGTTAATGCAGGAAGAACAGTGGAATTGAAGAGATGGGCCTGAACCTAGAGGTTCTTCAACATCTTAGCTATTTCTTCAACGCTCCTGAAAGGGATCCAAGCTGCTATCTTCCTCCTGCACAACTCAGGTGCCAGGTCATTTGATTTCTCGACTTAGGTACACATAACTTTTGCATTTTGAGATCTTTGTTCCATTGAGAGTGAATGGAATGTCAGGAACGAGACTGTTTCTCTTAAACACTATCTTCATGAGATTAAGCTGCAGTCTGACCATTCCACACTCACAGTCAAAGTTGGCGAGCTTTTGTGCCGCTTGGCTAATGTTTGGTGTTTTAAAACAATGTCATCAGTGAAGCAGAGGTGGTGTAGTTGCCAACTGTCTATCTTCATTCCCATTCCTTCTCATTCCAGTCATCGCATGACATTCTTGAGGGTGGCACTGGAGAGTTTCGGTGAAATGGTATCACCCTGCCAAAACCTTCTCTTGACATGGATGATCACTTCCTTGTAGAATGGTGAGAACTGACCCTGGTAGTGAATCCTTAATACAGCTCATGGAGGATCCTGATGTATTGAGTTTGAACGCCCTATTTGGCTAGAGCTTTGATGACCGCTTCAGTCTCAACAGAATCAAGGGCCTTCTTTAATCAATGAACGTTAGACAGAGCGGCATCTTGAACTCCAGAGAAACTTCAATGAGCTTGGTTATCGTGTGGATATGGTTGATCATGCTGAATCCTTTTTGGAACCTGACTTGCTCACAATGTTGTCCTTCATCTAGTGTTCTGCCAATCTATTCAGGGTGACTCCAGTGAACAGCTTGTAGACGACAGACAACAGGCAGATAGGGCGATCATTGCCAATGTCGTGGATGTCTCCCTTATTGTACAAAAGTACAGTCCTGCTGGTTTTCCATTGGGGTGGAACCTTGCATTCAGACATGTAGCATGTGAAGAGCCGAGCCAGTGTATTGATGATTACTGATGGCAGGTTCTTCAGGTATTCGAGTCTGACCTTGCTCTGGGCCGAGTGCTATTTGCTTCTTTACCGACGAAATATAGTGTAGAATTTCGGAATGGAGAACATTGGGAACGACATACCCATCCTGAGGAATTTGGTATGTGGGCAGGTAGACATGGCTATCAAAGATATCTGAGCTGAGGTCATCAATGATATTCTCCATTGCCCTTCTGGAAGAGGTGATAGATCCATCAGGATGTCAGAGGGCTGTCATCTTGGTCTTGTAGTTGGCGAAGGACAGGCAGGCATTGCAAATGCTTTTCCTGGCTTCTGCCACATCTGCCAGCACTGATACTCTTCTTATTTTGAGGTCTTTCTTTATCGCTTCTCTGCACTGTTTTGCAAGCTCGGATGTTCATTTGTGGTTGCCTGAGGCTTATACCATAGAGCAGGAACAGGGATAAGGTGCTTGTTTTGTGTGCAGATAATTTCCATCTGATTCCAGGCACATGGTTACCTGAGTACTACTGAGTGTTGTCCAAAAAACAAACAACTGAAAAGAAATGACCCAACATTCTTTATTCAGAAGAGTCACTTGCTTTAATTTTAGTCATGTAATATAATTAATGTCATTCATGTTTGGGATTCACACATGTATGATAGTGCTTTGAATTCATGGAAATGCAATGGTCTTATTTAAATAAACACTGGATAACAGTATTCTGTGGAAACCTGTTTAGCATTCGGGTAACTTCAGAACCAGAAAAGATTGGTTTGTATTGGAAAAAATGTTTAGTTAATTAAAACATGCTGTCCAAGATTTTCTGGATGTTCTCAGAGTTATCCTGTCAGTACTAAAGACCAAATGTTTCTGACATTCTCTCCAACATTATTAGAAAAAAAAAGTCACCTATTGCTTTAATAGAGATTATACTAGTTTTATGATAAGGGTTACGGATCACAAGTTTTCATGCATTATCTGTTTTTTCCCACAAATTTTGCTATATTTTCTTTCTCTATATATATTTGTAACATATCTTTTGGAGCTTATATTTCTGCATTTAAATATTCTCACATCTCTTAAAATATATAATGTTTGGGAGATTAAATATTTTTTGAAACGATTGAAACAACATTGGTTTATAATTTATATAATTTTCAGGTATTCATCTTTATATTTTGATATCTAATTTATTAATTACATTGCAATTGATTTAATAAAAATATATGAAAAATAAATATCTATGTATATGTATAATTAGCGATTATCAAAATTATAAAAATGTTATTTCTTTTAGTTGGTCAACAGATTCTAAGGTAAAAGAATGAAACTGTTAGTGTTTGAATTTAATGATAATCTAGTATTTTCATTTTAACATCTCATAATTAGTGGATTTCTATTAAACATTTCATATATATGTGTATGTTATGTAGAAACTGATAAAACATAATTTCTAATCTAAAATTCTAAGCCTGATTTCAATGGCAATAAACCTACATCTAATATAATCCACAAATAAAAGTGGTAGACAAAATTGAAGTTAAGGATTTGTTTCAGTTAGCATTTACTTTCCTAGACAACTTGATTTGCCCCAACTTCTCCCACAACTATATCATAAAATCGATACCGAAGTGTTAGTTGAGGTGTTATTTATAGCTGCATGCAGTGGACCACAAAAAAATAAAGTTTCACAAGTACAAAGTTCGACTGCTTTTGCGTTTCCTTCCTTCTGTTGCAAAGATTATTCCAAAAATCAAATGAATAAAGAAGAGAATATAGTCTGTATTTTAGGATTGTTAAAGGTTTTTATGTTTCTGACAGTTTGGCTTTCTTTTGTCATTTTCTCACTTAAATGTTGTAAACTCAGAAAGTGCTAAGCTAAGATTCTTTATGTAGTGTTACACATGCCATAAGACAATATTATTTTACCATGTCAAAGTTGTTTGCACCATTTGGAGCACATCTATCATCAAAACTCAATTAAATGGAGTCTTTCTATCTTCAACTAAAACAAACTGTTTACTTAGATTTGCTCAGTGTTTACTTCGCAAGAGGTAGAAGACCCAAATAGCGCAGTTACATAGGTGTCTGGGGATATACTAGGGGTCAAAAAATTTAACCTAAAGAAGGAGACCTTCTTCTTTGGTTGCAACAAGAGACTTTCTTTTCCTTTTGCCAAGTAAATGGCAGCATTATAATGTTATTCATACCTCACTGGTGTCCTAACAATTCCTCTATTCAAACTGAAAAGGGATATATTCTCTTTGTTGCAAAGTATTAAATTTGTCCCTAGAGATTAGTGTGTAGGCAGTTTTAAAGGATGAAACAGGATTAGATAAGATTTCTTTACTGAGAAGGAGTTCTGAAACAGTATAGCAAAAAAAAAAAAAATTGAAAAAATTCTTTAACACTTCAAATCATAAATCTAAGTTATTACATGTTAGTTGACAAATGTCTCTTTGTCATGCTCTTTTAAAGGTAGGTAAATAACAAATAGAAAAACAAACACTTCTCTTAATTGTATTTGAAATTTTGTCTTTGAAACTCTCTAAGGCATTTAGAATTTAAATGACTTCAAAGTTATAATATGAAAAATTTATAATTTTTGTGTAATTGTATTTATCTACTTAAAGATTCAGAGTCTTTCTCTCTTACTGCTTTTTAGAAGAAATAAAAATTATATTAAATACCTACTGTAGTTAACCAACATTTTTTAAGTTTGAAAGTGTCAAAATTATATTGAGGGAAGTTCTGGAAAATTGGAAAATACACGAGGATTCAGTTGAGTTTAGTTACTTGTTACAGTTAATAATGTATACCACAGGAAACATGAATGACTATTATTAAGTTTTCTAGAGAAACAGCAAGATATGTTTTCTTCAGAAAGGAAGAAAATAGTCTATAATAACAAACTGCCTTTTTAGCAATAAAATTTAGAAGTTGCACAGCTTTCCTAATTACTAGTGAAACTACTCTGAATATATGCACTAAAAGAATTTGTGGGATTTTTTTAATATGTTGGAACAGAAAGTATGTATAGCTTAGTAAAATTCATTTTTTAATCTTATAACATTTGCATAATTCCACAATTCATGTTTTTATTGAATAAAACTAGCCACAAAATTTTGTTAAAATATCAGGAATATCAGGATGTACAATTATAACTTTTTCTCCATTTCTAGTAAAAGGTCTTAATAGAGGGATGACTATGTTTAGCATGGGTACAGATTTTAAAGTTTAGGATAAAAAAATAATTGGGAATATAAGATTTCTGCTAACAAAACATAAAAAAAGAAAACTCTCTTTGTGCCGTGATGGCACCTTGTCATCTGAAAACCAGGAAACCTTCTGCATACACTTCCCCTTTTCACATTGCTGCCAGGTTATCAATCTTCCCATGGCACAGCTCTGCTTATGTCAGCCCATGCTTGCAAAGTATTTGCAGTTCCTCACTGTCTCCAGAACAAAATCCAGACTCTTTGGCTTGCTGTTCAAAGCCCTCCACAAATCCTACTCTAAACGTCCCATCACCACTTTTCTGAGTTAACTGTGTTCCAAGCTCATTGACAACCACTATCTAGATTCCTTCTACACAACCTTCTTAGCAGTGTTCCACATGCATATATCACCGTGGGCTTTCACAACATCATTTATGCTGTTATTTCTAACTACCCATCGTTGAAGTTTTGGTTTGACAGAATGTCCTTGCATGGAAAAATTTAAAGTGGCAGTGGTTATATGAAAACTTCTTAGTTAACTCTCAGATATTGAACTAAGTCCTCTACCCTTATATTCTCCCAATTTTAAAGTCACAAAAGTGTAATCATGTGATTTAAAGACATTAGAGAAGTTAAACTGAATTATATCAATTTCTATTATTCTCTGTCTCCCTCCCACTTTCTGACTGTTTCCCATAATTTTTTAAAAAACATAGTGCATTTAAGTTATAGTTTTTGGTGTGAAAATAATTCTCAGCAATAGATTTAAGGACATTGAAACACAAATAACACGAGTTTTACAAAGTAAGTGGATGGTGAATGATATTGAAAAAATAAATATTTAAATAAATGAATACAGCGGGTAGAAAGTAACACTTTTTACTCTCATTCGCATAGGCTCTCACTCACACTCTCACTCTCATTTGCTACTATGAGGAGGACAGTTCAGGAACTGGCAGGTGGAGGTAACTTCTTGATGAAGATGCTGTTGTTTGTTTGCTCCAAATGTATTTTAGCACTTCAAGAGTCATGAAAGCCATAAAAGATAAAGTTCAAGTCTATTGACACTTTCAGATATAATTCTACTTGATTGTTTCCATACAATTCTACATTTAAGGAAAATCTATGTAAAGTTATATGATGTAAATATTTCTGAATAATTTCAGGGCTTTGAGAGTCAAATGTGCGATGTCTCTTACATTATCCGATGGGCATGAACCATAATAAATTGACCGTATGGATGTGAAAGATCTTCTGGATATAATTCAGTTTAGCTAACAATAGCTAAAAATAGCCCAAAGCCCAAAGTAAAAAATATAGATATTTTACTATACCCAATATGGGTTATATTTATGGTAAACTTGACTATATATTCAGCCAATTTCCCTCCTTCCAGAGTTATTTTCTATAACTGTGTAGCAAGTTCTCACTTAGCCTGGACAGGATCTTAGAAGTGAAAGAAATCAATTATAATATAGGCTAATGGAGATTAGTGAACGTTGTGTTCCTGTGGCATAACATCACACATAGAAATGTCATGAAACTTCCAAATAAACACTTCTAAAATCAAGAAATAATTTAGATTCATTTATCCACTTGGTCACATTTTAACCCATTTTCCAAGCTGAAAGTTGCATGTGGTCAGAGTTTATCCTAAACTGGAAGCTCAGGGAGAAAGGCAGAAACAAATTCTGAATGGAATCCCTTTCAATTGTAGGGCACAGTCACACATACATCCACATCACTCACACTGGGATGATGTAGACATACCAATGGACCTAACCTGTGAATCTCTAGGATGTGGAAGCAAAGCAGAGTGCCCAGAGAAGAGCAAAACACGACGAAAATGATCACGAATATGGGGTACACACAATCCACACATTGTGACATTGGCTAGGAATTGGTTTTTTTTTTCTCATCAACATTAGAAATGTTGATCAAGAAAACATTACTCAGAAACCTACTGAATTTGAAATCCACTTTGATCAACCCCAATAGATTATTGGGTTCAGTTTAGTTCTGTGTGGTTCCATGTGGTTTTTGTTTTGTTTATTTAGGCTACTCTCAGTGGTGCTAAAGGCTTACTCTTAGATCTGTGCTCAAGGATCAGTCCTGGTGGTGCTTGGGGAACAATCTGGGGTGCCAAGGAATGAAGTCAGGTCCACTGCAGGCAAGGTAATCACCCTATCTGTTGTACTATCTCTCTGGCTTCTATTATATCAAAGCTTTTTGGTCAGATAAAGATGGTTCCTATAGGCATGTTATATAAATTTTGTGTATAAAATGATTGATCTATCTGATTAGGATTTAGGAATATACAGCATATTTGAGAATCTATATTTTATAAATAATCAAATATGATATTTAAAATATTTCCATCATCCAGATGCTTTTATATGGTGGTAACCAATTGATTTTTAATCAGAATGGCACCTACTACTTATTGTAATGAAAGTGCCATATACATTGGCCTTATTACATGCACAAACTTATTTCCTCATTTAAATTTCATCATTTCATTATTTAATTCATTTAAATACTAACCAGTGTTAATACTTTTACCCACATCTTGTAGTTTCAGAGAATTCAATTACTGTGTTTAAAGTAGTGTGGTTATAACTCGCCATTTAAGTGAATTAAATCCAGGTGCTGGTAACTTAAAATTCAAGTTCTGTATTTCTTAAAATGTAAGAGTAATATCCTCTACATAATACCATAATATTAATTAGTAAAGATTTATACTATTATCTCAATTTTCGTGTGAGAATAAGGAAAAAATATATAGTGTCCTCAAAAGTAGTTTGGTTAAGAAGCAAAAAAAAGCTGGCTTTCAATCAAGGAAGACCCTTTTCCTTGAATGAATAATTATTTTCCAAGTATTTTAGTCCAAAAAGAACAAAAAATGTTCTTGAACAAATAAGGCCAGAATTTTAGAACCTTAGAACAAAAGAAGATAATTTCTCAGTCATATTACAGCTATTTCTCTGTTCCGATGAATATTATCTGAGTTAAATAACAGGCAGTCTACTAACCAGAACTGGACTGATGGTAAAGGGGTGTAAAAGACAGTGATAATCTAACAATGACTTTAAAACTTCTATTTGAAGACACTGTAGACTCTTCTGAATCCTGTCACATTGGAACAAATGACCGTCGCAACATGACTGATTTCAAGATGGAAGCATGGGACAGTGCTACCATGATGTGTGTGCATCTAGGCCTGAGGTGACAGAAACTATGTATTTTTGAATGCCTCTTCAGATAATCTTCGTTTTTAAATTATTGAGAAAAGTACAGGAGATAGTGAACAAACTTTTAAGAGTGAAGTAAGAAAAACTTCAATAGACTAATATAACATTATTCTTCAGTATTTGAAATCCACAACTTCTGCGAAGGAAAAGTATTTATTTGTTTGTTTATTCATAATAATTGTAGAAACTAGTTAGAAAGCACACATATGTAAAAAAAGAAATGAAAGAAATATCACATCACAAAAGCAATAGAAAAATGGTAGTTATAAGAATATATTAAGAGGAAAAGTTATAAATAAAAATACTTAGAGAGGGGATATGGTGTTGCCAGCAGGTCAATCTGTACCTGTGAGGCGAGTGCATCAGCAGCCTGATGGTGCCTTCAGACTTCCAGATACCCCAAAATTGCTGCTGTGCCTTTGGCCAGACCCCAAAAACTTGGGGCAAATTTTACAAAGAAAGTAAACAGCCAAAAGTTAGGTATGTGGGAGACACACCCACAAACCATCTTTGGCTCAGCTATATAATTGGAGGCATGGCCTCTCTGGTTCCTGATCAGACTGCTTAATGACCATGATCCCAGAGACTCAGAAACAAATCTTGAAACCCAGTGACTTCTGGCAGAAATGCGTCTGGTCCCTGCAGGTAACCAGCGCTGGGCCACCCCAGGTGGGAATAGGTTTCGTGCCTTGGCCTGTTCCCCTTGCTGCCTAGTGGCCACAATCCTCTAGAGGCTGCAGGAGAGTATGGTTTGGGCCTGCAGTAATGAGACACATGGAGCCTCACGGGATGGAGGTGGAGCCCATCCCTCCCTACCCCAATGAGACCTCGAGTCGCTGCCCACAAATGGCCTCTCTGGCTCCTGATCAAGCTGCTTAACGGCCATGATCCCAGAGACTCAGGAACAAATCAGTGGCTTTTGGCAGAAATGCATCCAGACCCCACAGTAGGTTACTGTCAACGGGCCACCTAAGGGGGAAAAGGGTGCTGTCCCTCCTCCTACTCCCCCTTGGCAGCTCGGTGACTGCCATCTGCCAGAGGCCATTGGACAGTCAGGTTTGGGCCCTCAGTGATGAGACACGTGGGGCCTCACGGGATGGGGGTGGAGCCAGCCCTTGCCCCCCCAACCCCAATGAGACTCCAAGTTGCCTCCAACGAACAGCTTCTCTGGCTCCTGATCAAGCCATTTAATGGCCATGATCTCAGAGACTCAGAAACAAATCGGGGAACCCAGCGGATTTTGGCAGAACGCGTTCAATCCCTGCAGGTTACCAGCTCTGGGCCAACCCAGGTGGGACTAGGTTTCATGCCTTGGCCTGTTCCCCCTGGTGGCCTGATGGCCGCCATCCTCTAGAGGCCACTGGACAGTCAGGTTAGGGCCCACAATGACGAGACATGCGGGACTTCACGGGATGGGGGTGGAGCCGGCCCTTTTCTCCCCACCCAACGAGACCCTGAGTGGCTACCCACGAACAGCATCTCTGGCTCCAAATCAAGCTGCTTAATGGTCATGATCCCAGAGACTTAAAACAAATCTCGGAAAACAGTGGTTTTTGGCAGAAATGATTCCAGACTCCACAGTAGGTTACTGGTGTGGGCCATTTCAGGGGGGGGAAAGTTACTGTCTCTCTACCTGCTCCCCCTAGGAGGCTCTGTGGCTGCTATCTGCCAGAGGCTATTGGACAGTCAGGTTTGGGCCCACAGTGACGAGACACACAGGGCCTCATGAAACAGGGGTGGAGCCGTCCCTTTCCTCCCCATCCCAACAAGAACCCAAGTTGCCACCCATGAATGGCCTCTCTGGCTCCTGATGAAGCTGCTTAACGATCATGATCCCAGAGAGTCAGAAACAAAGTTTGGAACCCAGTGGCTTTTGGCAAGAAATCCCTCCAGATTTAATTGTTTAAATTTCAGAATTTCAAAATCACGCGACCACTATTGCAGCCACACGACATCATATGTTATTCATAACCAGCAATAGAAAACAAACTGTCTACTGTTAATGTTTCGGTAGATCTGAGTGTGGGGGTAAAATCCCAAATAATAATAGTGGGTCTGGTGTCAAAATATTAAATGTAATCAAAGTAGAGAGAGAGTAATGTGGAAATCATCTGCCCCACAGGTAGGGGGAGGGTGTGGTGGGGATATACTGGGGTTTTTGGTGGTGGAGAATGGGTACTGGTGAAGGTATGGGTGTTTCATTGTATGACCGAGACTTAAACCCGAAAGCTTTGTAACTGCTCTCATGGTGGTCCAATAAATGAAAGTATAAAAAATGGAAAAATAAAAAAAGTAAGGTGGAGTTTATGCACAATTCAATCAGCCTAATCAGTGGCTGAATAAATAGCAGTACTCCTACATTTAAAAAAAAAAGAATGCATAGTCACCAGGATTCCATCGGAAGAAGGTGGGGCAACAGCACCTACCCCATCTGGATCTCCTGGTGATATCAGCTCCGTATGCGTAAGCGGCCGCGAAACATTTCCTGATATGAAAAGTGATAAATGGAAAATAAATGATCAGTGTTTGTTCCTGAAAAAAAAAAGACTTGAATGGTTGTGGGGAAATCTGAGCAAAATATAATGCCTAACCAAAATGCATCTGGATTGTGCATTTAAGTATGGAGTTATGCTGCCCTGGGAGGGAAAGGGTGTCTGTCCCTTCGCCTGTCCCCCCTTGTGGTGGTGACACAGTGGCCTGCATCTTTTAGAGCCCAATGAACATCCAGGTGTGAGACTGCATTGACGAGGCATGTGGGGCCTGGTGGGATGGGGAGTGGAATCGGCCCTGCTCCCCACCACGACATTGCTCCAGATTGCCACCCTCAAATGCCTTCTCCAGCTTCTGAACGACCATGATCCCAGTGGCACACAAACCAATCTCAGAACCCAGGGACTTTTGGCAGTAATCCCTCTAGGTTTATTACTAAAATATAAGAAATCCAAATTCGTGTGGCCACTACTGTGGCCACACAGCATCCTATGCTCTTCATAATCAGCAATAGAAAACAAATGATCTAATAATGTCTTTTGGCAGGTATGAATGTTGGGGAAAATTCCAAATAATAATGTTGGGTCTTTTGTCGTAAAATTGAATGTGATCAACAGAGAGAGAGAGAGACAGAGACAGAGACAGAGACAGAGAGAGAGAGTAAAGTGGAAAGCTGCCACACAGGTGAGGGGTGGGTGAGGGGGTGGTATACTGGGGTTCTTGGTGGTGAAAAATGTGCACTGGTGAAGGGGACTGGTGTTTGGTCATTGTATGACCAACTGAGACTTGAACTGAAAGGCTTTGTGACTGTTCTCAGGGTGATTCTATAAATAAATAAATAAATTTAGAGAAAGATATGTCTACTACCTACTGCCTACTACTTACTGCATTGTGTTTAATAGAAAATTAATGGAACAATTTATATATCCAATAATATAAAAGAGGTAAAATGATAACATTATTTATAAGTGGAACTCTATACATCCATGCAAAGTAATTAAAATACAATATGAAAACCTACAGTAGAAGCAAAAAATAATACCACTATGGACATATTTGATAAAAACATATATTTTATATAAACTGTATTAGAAAAATTATCAAGATCTCAATTTTTATCAATAGGTAATACTCTAATTATTTGTGGTTTTCAGATTTTAAAAAGATGAGGGATTGTTTACTTTTCTCATATTTTCTACATTAAATATTTAATGCATTAAATATTCTACATTAAATATTTATTGAATTCACAAATAAATTAATAAATTGTAAAGAACAACAGCCAAAATAATAGTCTAAGGAATACTGGTTGCCTCCTCTCTAGCATGCCAAGACCAAAAAAAAAGGAACAACACTATGTTTAATCATAAAGAAAACCTTTAATCACTATGTTTAATCATAAAGAATACCTTAATTCAGATAACTTGCTGATATGTAAGATCTGTCATGAATCAATTAGTGATTCTTTGATTTAATTTTTATATTTTTAAATTTTCTCATATTATACCATTTTAGGGTGAGCGAGAGCACAGTGGGTAGGGCGTCTGCCTTGCACGCAGCCAACATGGCCAACCCGAGTTCGATTCCTCCGCCCCTCTCGGAGAGCCCGGCAAGCTACCGAGAGTATCTCGCCCATATGGCAAAGCCTGGCAAGCTCCCTGTGATGTACTCGATATGCCAAACACAGTAACAACAAGTCTCACGATGGAGACGTTACTGGGCCTGCTCGAGAAAATCGATGAACAATAGGAGGGCAGTGACAGTGACAGTGATACCATTTTAATTCATATTTTGTGGTTTTTTTTGACTCAGGGGAAAAGTGTAAGGTTTTGTGCAAAGATGAGTCTAATAAAACACATTTACTCATTATCTCATGCTTGTGGTAGTAGGAAGGCATACTTATTCCTCTTGATGTCACCTAAAGCATCATTTCTTGACTAAATGCCATATGGCCCCTAGAATATTCTAATAGGGTCAGGTTAGTAAATTATATAATGAATGCCTACAATGTGAGACAAGGGGTCAGCCAATAGGATGGAGGTGACACAGGAAGGAAACAAAATCATAATGGGTCCACAGTTGGAAAAAGGTTCAGAAACACTGATCAGGAGGTTAGTCTTAATTATTACATTTTTCTTCTCACTTATCTATCCTCCACAGAGTGCCTTTGGTTGAATGAAAATTGACATAGTACAATATATTTTGAAGGTTCTTCATTGTTAGCTTTTCTAGGATTTGCTTAGCTTTTCTAGGATTTGCTTAATTATAGATATGCCATAAATATCAGGACCACACAAAAACAAAAATATATTTCCTTTTCATATTACAAATAAGATGAAGAACAGTTAAATTCTGTTTCTCACTGTACTGTACTGTTCTCCTGTTGTTTATCGATTTGCTCGAGCGGTCACCAGTAACATCTCCATTGTGATTCTTGTTGTTACTGTTTTTGGCATATTAAATACGACACTTGGAGCTTGCCAGGCTTTGCCGAGCTGGCAGGATACTCTTGATAGCTTGCTGGGCTCTCTGAGATGAGCAAAGGAATCGAACCCAGGTCAGCTGCATGCAAGGCAAACGCCCTACCCTCTATGTTATCGCTCCAGCTCTTTTTAATTCTACTACACTGCAAAAAATAAAGACACAATAATACAATAACTCTTACACTATCTGCTTAGATGTGATTTAAATCACATAGGCTTTCAGACATTGGAAAAGAAAGCTCTATGGCCAATCCTGGCATCAATGGCAAAATTTACACACACACACACACACACACACACACACACACACACACACATACACACACACAGAGTGCAGTGATTTATTCTATTACAGACACTAGAAATAGCTATAAGTATATTCTGCCAAAAAGACAAATAAAATCATTTTCTTTTCATTTTTACTTGAGATGAGGAAAAATTAGTGGTACATAGTAACTTTTATGATATAATGAATGCTTGTCTGCAAGAAAAAAATAAATTTTAGAGGTTAGTTTTGACAAAAGTCAAATCAAACACCATAACTTTCTACCGATTTTATGTGGTTTGAAAAATTGAATCGGTGCTCAAATTAATGGGAAAATATTGTTTACCTTGACAAGGATGTTTTAGATAATTACAATTTATAGGCATTACTGTAACTATGTATTTTTAAAGATTAGAAGCATTTCTTGATAAATATTGAAAATTCATATAATCCTATAGTAGTTTATGAAACAATCTACATTTTCTAATAGTAAGGAATTATGTAGTCATTTTCTCTACCTCAATAGAACCTAGGAAGCTCCCATATAATGCTAAGCTTAATTTCTTAGGATTTTTTAATATTGAGTGATATTTGTTCTTCTTACTGACCAGAATCCCAAGAATTACAATTCTTTCTTTGATATTTAATTTTCAAAACAGTTTTAATTTTGCTCATTATATTTCTAGTTATTTAGTGAAATTTATGTCTATGGGCTTAAAGTTAGGTCATTTAACTTGACAAATATACTGTATTGGAAATTATGCAGGAAACTTTAAACACACATACACACATGCACACATCTGTATGTATAATTATTTTTTAAATCATTAAAACCCAAAGTATGAGACACTTTTAAGAGTGCAGTGTTACTTCACTTAACTACAGTAATTTCATCTAAGATAGGTGATATCTTTAAAAACTGGTTTTAAAGACTGGGGAAATTTATTTATAATTACCATATAAATTGTTTGTTTATGTACATGCTGCCAAAGTATTTAGTGCTGCTTGAGAATAGTTTCTTTTCTTAAATAAATTTATTTTAGTGTTTTATTTACATTTACTACCCTGGTAAAACCTTTCATCTTAGATCTAGGAGAGACACTGGTTTTCACATAATTGAAAAAATACAAGCAAAGCTGTTATTTTGCATGACACAGACAAAAGAAAAAATACTCAGTTTCTTTTCAGTATCTGAACATTATAAAAAGAAGGCCTATTTAAGATCTGCTGTATTTATATGTGAAGGAAAAGTCTTTCTTTCTGTATTCCTTGGTAAAATATTTGCAAGGAATGAAGATCTAAATAAACACTTATCTACATAAACATCTATATAAACACATATATGGGAGGGGGTGAGAGATAGTTATATGTATAGTTGTAGATACATATGTAAATATAAGTGTAAATGTATGTATACTCCTATAAATATAGATATCAAGATATAGAGATTCATAAGAAATGATTTTCTTTATTTATTTTTTTTATAGTTAAGCCTCTGACCGGAGCTATAGCATAGCCGGTAGGACATTTGCCTTGCATGCAGCAGACCCGGGTTCAATTCCTCCACCCCTCGCAGATTGCCCAGCAATCTACCAAGAGTATCCCACCCACACAGCAGAGCTTGGCAAGCTACCCAGGACGTATTCAATATGCCAAAAACAGTAACAACAAGTCTCACAATGGAGACGTTACTTGTTCAATCGAGCAAATCGATGAACAACTGGAGGACACTGCTACAGTGCTAGTTATGCCTTGAACCTTGTCACTTTTCTTTTTCTGGAAAGATTGTTCAACATATAAATGTAAATTTGGGAGAGAACTAAAGTACTGGGTACCTGGAACTCTGACATCCCTTACTCTGAGTAAATAAAAGCATATCAGACAGTTAAACTGATCTTTGCAGATAATGTCTCAGAGTGACACCAGTCTCTCAAAGCTGACTATTGACCTTGACTACACTCAGCAGTTATTCACTGTCATTTTGTGTATTTACAAAATATGAGAAATAGGTCGTGGTTCACATGCTGGCAATCTTATGTGAAGATTATAAAAAACAAATAGAGCTTTCCTTAAAAAAATACTACAATCTTAGATCATAAACCCATAATCTATAATATCATGATGATCAAATAAGAATATGCTGCCACATTACTTAGTATAATTTAGTTGTCTACACCATAAAGAGTATATTTAATAGTTCTGAGTTAGTTTTTCCACATTTCACAGAAATCATAAATTTAAAGGCAGGCCACAATTTTAATTCAGCACTGGGTGTGGTCCACAACCCCCCCCCCCCCAATTTTAACTTCTGTTTTGAATAATTAAAAAATGCTTAAAGTGTTAAGATTAATTCAGAACATTTTTTTGCTTCCTTTTTGTTTGTCAAAGTATGTCAGCTATAAGTATATCAAACTCCTATTTTGTTTGCTAACTTGGTTCAAGGATACTGCTGCCTAGAATGATCACTTTGAATTGAAATATGCTAACTACACTTCAAGTTTTAAAACAGCAGTGTTTTTTAGGCAAGGTGAACACATGATAACAGTCATTCCATAGTTGTAAATTTCTTAAGTTAATAGTTGCATGTTACAAACAGTATCAAGTACAAGCCAAACTTTTTATATTTTTTGCATTAAACATGAACTGGGTTACTGTATAATTTCAACATATGACATCTCCTTTCAAAAATTATTTTCCATAGGCAGTTATTTATACTTTTAGGCATTTTAATTTCTTGAATTAAAGGACGCAGTGTAGGTAAAGATATTCCTATATTTTCAAGTTCTCTTTTGATTGGTAAGGGACAGTGCAGGCCCATCTGTTTTGCAGCAAAGAAAGCCCCAAACCATCTGTGTAGAACCACATGCCAGCTAAAACACAGAGATATGCACAGTTTTTTTGTTATGAAAAATTTTGCAGTATTTTTTTCTGTATTAGTGTGAATAAATTAGCAACAACTAAATTAAAGAAATCTTTAGAGAACATATTAACTTTCTAGTGCCTACAGTAAATTTTACCCATTTAGAAATGATAAAAGTTGCATTTCCCCGTATGTATTTATTTTAATTATTCTAGTTTTGATATTAAAATCATTCATCTTCAACAAAGTAGAATAGCTTCATTGTTGGTAATGCAATTTCATATTAATTGTGTTGCTTTGAATGAGCAAACCTTTGACTTTCAAACAGTAATTTTGACATTCTTCTTCAGCTGTAAATAGTGATACAGTAAAATGGATAATATGGTATAATGTATTTATTTTATGTGCAATATCTTTAAAATATAATGCATGTGAATGTTTTATGACATCTTTTGATGAACTTTTGTTTTCCCATTTGTCACAAAAATAACTTATTTTCTTAGATTCTACTAATTGAATATATCATTAAGCTGCAAGGTTTTAAAATCAACAATGCTGAATTTATTACCTAGATTTTTATACACTTTACATTTCTAAGGTTGTGAGAAATATAATAACATTTTTAGAGTACTTTATAATGATGGTATATGCCTGAATTTAATAATAGGGCTTTTGCCTACACAAATTTGGCTATTCAAGCTGTTTTTCTCAAAATCAGACCAACAAAATCTAAAAACATCACAAAAATTACTTCCAGATCTTTTCGAAAGTCTTGTGTCTTTATCTTGCTTTAGTCTATTAATCTGTTAGAAGATAGTTAGACGATAACAGATAACAAGCAGATACGTAACTGCATGTCAGCTCCTTAACGTATAACAAGTATCGGTGAAATATGCCACTTACTCTGAGATCTTTTTTTTTATTATGTTTTACAGTGGTATTGAAAATGCTTATTATTTTGTTTGAAAAACATTAAAAGCTTTAAATTCAAGCAGCTCATTTTTCATTTTGTTAATTGCATAACATACTAATGTTGCACTAGGTTGTTTTTTTCAGTGGTATAATGATGCAACAATATTTACATACCAACTCTGGTTTTCCTTTAATGGTTTCTATAACAAGATCATAATTTCCTTTAGCGTAATCACTGGCAGATTTATTTGGCGTCCCATCTTTGCTCCTCTCTGGCTTTGGGGGCCTGAGAGAGAGCACATATACTTTCTTTCCCTTTTATCGTTAAGTAAACTCTGCTCAACTGTAGCTGTTGCAGGTCTGGGCTACACTCTTGTCACATATTCATATTTTAAAAGATTTTAAGATGGAGAAGCAATAAAAATTAAGGATTCCTCTAAATTCAACGAAAAGTTTCAGAAATTTATTTGCAAACCTAATTCTATTTCATAGAGAAAGGTACATATGCAAAGTGTATGGCTGGAGGAAAAATTCACTGAACTTGTTTCTATAAACTCAGAGGAGAGATGACTTTATGAAAAAGAACATTCTCGTGTGGAGGATTTTCTATAATATAGTGTTCGTTAAGCTAAATCCTGATTCGGAAAACCACAGTTTCAATTCAGACCTCTCTCATATTGTTTTATTAAGTCTTTGTGACTTGTCATCCACCCTCCATGAGCAAGACATGCTTTTATCTATACACCGACACAAGAAATATAAATTAATCTCTTGAATTTTTAATTTTCCCACTCAGAACAACAATAAGGTGTTAGGGTTTGTCTGGCTATTTTGTTTAACGTGCCTTGGAAGCAGATGAAAACATCGTAACATGACATTCCAAATTTAGCTCCATTTGTCCTGCATGGAGAAACAAAACCAAAAACTGAAAAACAATTTCAATCTGTCTCCTAAATTGAGCTGGTTTTAGAGAAAAATACCATTAATCGGAGCACTACAGATTGGTGCAACTTGTTCTTTGGATGACACCGTATGAAATAACTACAAACCTCTCATTATGCTCCAGAGATAGTTTGTTAAATGTCTAAATTCTTTTTAGTTAAGTGCAAGTGACCTGTTTTAAAGCATGGTAGTGGCAGAGTTCTGAAAAGAAAAACTCTTCACACATGATGGAGTTGGGTAAAGCTGTGATTTTCTGCTTGGCTGGAAGACAGTCTATGATTCAGTTATAAGGTTAATCAATCTGAACTAAATGCAATAGGATATGCATAAAAGATAGATGTAAAATAGTGTCCTTAATATTAGAGAGGAGCATAAATTTATATGACTTCACAGTGCTGACTCAAACTAATTTCAATCCTATCATGAGACAGATAATGGCTACCTTGAATGTTGTTAATTTAGTATGCTGGTGACATCCCTTTCTGAAGATAATTTAAGAATATGAATCAAAACCTATGTCATAGCTTTGTAAGAAATTCTATCATACTAAAAATCCATAGATTTTAATCTATGTGGTAAGAATACACTGAGCACAGCTAATATTTTATTAAAATGTTCATGTAATAATTTAAACTGAGAGCAGAGTTTATTTCAATTAACTTGGAAAGAAAAATAAATATTGAACTTATTTAGCATTCCACAATTAAGATGCATAATTTAAATGAGATGTAATTAGTTTTTCTCTCTTCAACAAAACTGAGTGTTCCACATGGTGTGGACCAGAGATTAATTTTACATTACTATATCAAGGGGCCACTTGTTTTAAAAGATATCTCTTTTTTTTCTGATTTTAATCTGTTCAAAAAAGTGTCAAACTCAACTGCTCCAATACCTGCGCAGTCAAGACTTTCTTCTATTTTATAATGTATGTCTGCTTATTAAAGTCTTCAAGACATCCTAGACTTAGGCAAACAGTGTCCAAATGTACCATATTTAGCTTCTATCTCAAAATCTCCCGAGCTGTCAATTTAGGTGTTAAAGAGACCATTTGTAAAGCTTGGCTGGGAATTGCCATTATTGACTGGAATGTGTGTTTATCATTACATTCAATGATGAAAGTGGAACATGTAGCATATGAATAAATGTCAGCAGATGTTTCTTTTAAATGGCCTGATTTCAACCTCCTGTTGTTTGTCTTGAATACAAATATTAAAAAAGGGAAAAAAGGCAGAATTTTTATGACATAAGTGCAAGGGTAGTTAGATTTTTTGAAAAACAACAAAAATAATGGCTAGAGTATCAGACTGAGGGAGTAAAGTAGAATTAAGTTAGTTGGCTAAGCTCAGCTACTCTTGTGGGCTTCCAAATAGATTTAGCAAAAGGAGAGATTCAGTAAGTAGTTACAGCAAAATTTAATCTCAAACATTTTTTTCTTTAACAACTGTTACTAATGCTTTTTTTTTAATAGCTGAATTTGACTAGATTGTGAAGGGTATTTAACTTGGGTAAGGGTCCTTAAAAACCTTTATCTCTAATTTCGAATCAGTGAATGGAAATATTCTATAGCAAACGGACACTGTTTTCTTTCAAATACCTAATCTGAAAGATAAATAATAAAAAAATTACATTTACATATTTTACTGAGCAAAACACAATGGAAAATCTATGTATGCAAACAAGATAGACATTTTAGACGAAGAGTCACACACTCATCCTTTCTTCATGTCTACAGCCATTTTTGTGAATGTACGACATTTAGTGGAATCCTGTGTGTTTGGGGGGCTGTAAATGTTTGGTGTCATTTTAAGAGGTATAAAATGACTAAGACAAGTCCTGGGTGAGCTTGAAGAGCAGCAAGTGTAACTTTAAAAAATCAGGCACTTCTTTTAAATTTCCAACATGATTGGTCTGTAATACTCAACAGAAAATTTTCAAATATAACATATCTTAGAATAAAATAGTTCAGAATTTGTCACCATTTCCACTTTATTTAAATGAAAATAATTTGTACTTCATCTTATAAGGAGCACTACAGACTAAAGCGTACATCTGTCAAAAACAGAGAACTTTTGAAGCCACTGAAGTTATGAGCAGCATGTTCAAGCTTTAAAAAGGGCAATGACTGGGGACCAGCTTTTTATCCCCTAGCATTCAGTTTGGTAGCAGGAGTTTTTGTAGCCACTGTAGTAGTGGGCACAGATATTGCATACACAATTAGCCATTTTCTCTTAATTTTGAGTGTAAATGCCTAATTGCTTGTGCAATTAAAGGAAGCACAAATTTTCTGCCTGTAAAATAGAAGGCTAGGGTGGAATGTAAATTAAAACCATTAGTGTAATTTTCTGACTTGCATATCAACAAATTATATATGTTTTCCTATATGTTTAGTATTTCCGTAGTATTGATCAAAAAGCTACCGTTCAAAATGGGATACGCTCTCACATAATGCTTAATTACTGCTATGACAGAGAACATTTTGACAGTCATGCTAATCAAAATGTCAAGTTTAATATTTAACAATCAAGCCCTTTAATATAAAAAGGAATAAAGTATTCTATTTACTGAAGCAGCATTCTGGAGGAATAAAGCAGCAGTTATTTTGATAACCCCTTTGAAATATAAAATTGAACCTAAAATTGTTTTTTCATTAGTTGGCACATATATACCATTCATTCTTGCAGGTCAAAAATAGCAAAACTACACTTAGCACTTTTGTCAGTTTGTCTGAAAACATGCTCCCACCACTATTCCATTTCTAGTAGATACTTTAAAAACCAAACACTGTCTCATCCTTGCACACACTTGACACATTCCTTCAGTAGAGTTGTTTGCATACCCTGTTTTCATTGCAACTATAAATAGTAATTTTCTTCTGAAAAAATGTTGGAACCTCTACTTTCACCTTTCTTCAGTCTTCTACTTTTTTGTTTTAATTTTTTTTCCTTTTTTACTTTGTTTGTTCCTTTCTAATCTGTGCACATATACAGGCACCCACCTTACTAGATCTATTCCAGGGCTCACCTCATCCACAGAACTACTTGACATACAAAATATGACTGCCTATTAATTAACTCTGCTTCACTTAACTATGCTTAACCATGATCAAAATTATGCTCTATGGCTCTATTATGATGAAAAGGAATTATTAACTAGCTGAAGAGTTCTCCTGGTGATTAGAATGTGAAAGGACCTGAAAATGCTGGGGGTTAGCTATACCTTCTTTGCCACATGAGGAAGTGGGGTACTGAGACAAGAAAGGGCTCATGTTGTGATGTGGAGACAAGGGTTAAAACTCACATTAGTTATTTGGGTAGCATCCATGTGCCATGGCAAAGGGAAATCTTGCCCCCAATTCTTTGGTGTGTCCCTGGCCAAGGGATGCTAAATGTAGCTATTCTCAACCTCTGTTGGCTGTTTCAAAAATGCAGAGCTAGGCACAAAAGTAGGAGCCAACACAGAGTACTACACATTACAAATGTAAATAATGAAATAAGAATCTATTAGAAATGAATTGAGCTAATATTATCTACTGAGAAATACATTAAATCTACAAAAAAAGGAAAATGATCTACTAAGTTAAATAAATGTTAAATAAATAAAAATATATTTATTTTACAATAATACATCTATTGTGAGAGCAGGTCAAAAAAATACGTGTTTATGACAGGCTGCCTTCACTCTCACTAAATTGTATGTAACTACCAATAACAATTAATTCTATTTTGTGATTCCACAAAAGACAATGACTTTTTAAAAAAGGAAATCAATTTGATAGAAATCCAAGGATTTTATGACATTTATTCCTCTCACTATAAGTATGGGATTTGTTAAGAATGGGGTTGTCATAAAAATTTTAAAGTTGCCTTCTCCACTGCAGCTTCTATGTTTTTCAAAATATGTTCTAAAAAGTAGTTGTGAGGAAATCTGGAATAGATACTATTAAACAAACTTCATTTTCTAGGATTTCACCTTGTCACTGTCCTTTTGTGTCTTCAAGATTAGGGGTCTGAACAGTGGGCCAAAGTTCATAGCAGATTTCAAACACATTCAACAGTTTTCTCAGTGCAGCTCATTGTACCAATATTCTGGGAAATTCTTTGTCCCTTATATAAGTTACCACTCCAAGACTATGAATGATGTCTAAAAAGTCAAAATAAAGTGGGCTACTAGTAGGTTACACTTAAAACTTTGAAAGATCAGAGGGCTCCAACCACTCTCACAGACTTTTGTTCACCCTGTGATCTTGGTTCTCACATTTCTTTTTTTCTTTTATTTTTCAATTATTTTCCTCACCTAGTGTGATATTAGGAATAGTTTATAACTTCTAGTAGTTTAAACTTCAACTCTCTTACATTGATAATGGAGAACAGCAGCGTTTAAGCTATAGTGAGCAGCAGGGAAGAATCTTTCAAAAATAGGTAGTACTCCATTGAACATGAACATTGAACACCCACTGGTTTGAAAAGCTCTTCTTGCCCAGGGCAACAGCAATTCTAATCACCTGGGGATAGACTGAGGGGGGAAAAGAAAAGATGGGAAAAGAGACAAAATATTTTAGTACCTTCTATGAAAGAAGTAGACTGAGTACTTCATAATAAATTTTCCTTATTGACCAATTACTTAAGAAATTAGGTAATTTTATCCTAATTTTCCAGAAGGAAGATAAAATGCATTGCTTTTAGGAAGAAATATTCAAAGGACATGTTTATCCTCAGAGTTATCAACATGATCATGCAAGTCATAGGGCCAGAGGGTTGGAGAGGTGCAGAAGGGGAAAAGAAGGAAATTAAACATGCACACTGATGTAGATTTTTTTTCAATTACTGAAACCAAAGGAAAACAGAATTTTAATTCTTCAATAATATCCTTCTAATTGATATTAAAGAAAAAATAAAGATAGGATTTTCATAATGATTAATGCTTAGTTTTGAGGAGTATTAAGAAATAGAAGATAAAGGTTTTCAAATAACTTCAAGTATTAGCATTGGCCAATTTAGCTAAGTCTGAGATTATAAAGAAAATTCTTGATGGTTTAAGAGATGTCAAGTTCCTAAAGGGATCCTCAGTTGATTGCACTGATGTATTTTGTCAGGAAGTTTATTTCCTTTGTCCAAGATTTAAAAAACAAATTAAAAACATTAAAAAGTTTCTGTGGGCAAAATATTCCAGAAGTTTCTCAGTAAGTCAACCTTCCGATACTTAAACATTCTTTAAAAAAATGCTTTTAATGTTGTTTCATATACTAAGGAAGTCTGCTATGAGTATAAGTTTATTTCACTTAAAGATCTTTCAAAATGATAATAAAAATGTTTCACTAAAATTTGTGTATTTTTAAAAAAGCATTTATCATTTAAATTCAAAATATAGCATTTATTATAAAGTTGCTAAATACAAATTTTATTTTTTACTCATATTACATGACTGAGAAATAAAACTGTACTTAATAACCTTAAATCCTATCAAATAAGACATTAACAAATTAAAATGTCACTATAGCAATATTACTATCTGACTCAATATCTTTATATACTAACGTTGTCACAGTTAAAACACTATCAAATATAGGAACAGAATGACACACCATGGATGAGCCAGATATGATCAGATAACTTTTAATCTATGCAATTGTGAATCACATATTAATGAGGGAATCCACGTCAGAAATTAGTAACAGGAGGTATCTTGCAGATGGATGGTGATAAAAAATTCCAATTTAAAATGAAAGTAGCAGCAATGCAAATTAGTGCAACGTGTAACTTTTGTTCACAAAAAATTAAGGTCAAATTGCACAGATTTAGAATTAAGTGTGTTAATTTCAGACATTGTCAGCAGTCAGCTTTTAAGAACTTAGTCACATATCTTTCTGAGAGGATTATAAAAGTTATTTTAGACAAGTGATATTTTCTAGCTGGTGCTTTCCTAGTCATACCTTGACCTGTACTCATATACACTCTCAACTACTCCCAAGTGGGAAGCTCCAGTCTAAAATCATATTTTTAAGAAAACCATTTTAAAAACAAAGTTCAATGCCTAAGAAGCTGAAATATTCTGTGTGAATACCAGTCCTGGACAGAAGATTTTCAATGAGGAAATGAGAGTTTTGAAGCATTTGGGACCAAATGAGAAGAATATTTCCTCCCAAACACTTCCAGCTTAGAATATGTGGTGAGGAAACTGGAATTTTCAAAACTTGGAAAAAAAAAGAGAAACATTTTGGCTGATAAGATGCTCCTGAATAAAATATTATCTGAAACAAATGTTTAATTCAGAAAACACCTGCCAATGTAGATGTGCCCTTCAATAAATATGGCATCTCCATCCTTGTTTAACATGTTACTTAGCAATGAAATGTTGGCATTAAATTTAAGCATAAGTTCAGTATAAAAGAAGCATATATCTATATCTATGGACACGATGTTATAACAGCTAGACCAGGGAGTTTGAATATTTTAAGATAATAACACTACATATAGGCCATAATTAAGTGGCAAAGTGACTAATAATAAATATAAGAGAACGTGACCTATGTGATAATAAACTAGCTGACAATTTTTGTTAAAAGAACATAAAACTTATAATAATATTGATATAATAACATTTGAGGAGAAAGGCCAAGCACAAGGTATTCTAAGTTTTATCTTCTGGATATGCAAAAATTCTTAAAATTTTTCTTTACGTATGTCAACTCATGATCAGTTATTTTCTATAGTAATAAATAATGACATCCTTGAATATTAAGATAAATATATGTTACTTAAATTATATAATAAATTAGGTATATGAATAAAAATGAACTCACCCATTTATAAGTTATATACTACCTAAAATAAAAATAGAAAATAAAAACCTGCAATTTCCATTAACAACATCCAATGGATATTATACTTGCAAACTATGAAAACTGGCAGACACTATGCAAACTTAATTTGAAGAATAATGCAAAAAGTACTGCAACGAGGAAATTGTGATTGTCAAAATAAAGAAAACCAGATGCTACCTTGGTTGAGGGAAAAGTTTCAAATGCAAGAATATCTTAATTATTGTGACAGTTGCACCATATCCTCTAGGTTTGGATTGGTTTCTGGGAGTAAAAATTTTGGAAGTTGTTCTAATCTATATGTTTATAACCATAAAACTATTTTAAAAGATTCAGTAAGTTCTTAATAAGAAAGACAATTTTCCTTTAAAAATATATACATATAGCAGAATATTATTGAGATTGGTTTTTGACAGATATTATAAGTCTTTTCAAGAAGATATGTTTAAACTATCCCATTTGAAATATTTATATTATTATTAATATATTAACTTGTAAGATCAACTATTTGATACACAGACCTTTGGAAATGGAAAAACAGTTCAGATAATAAATGGGAAAATGGTAATAAAAAAATATGGAATTATAGATAATGAAGATGTAGAAGAAATATCAAACATAATTTAGGTGGTGTACTTAAGATAGGTCTTTGGTTCATAAATTAGTTGTATAGCACAAAAATGGGATAAGCACAGCAGTTTCAAAATTACTTTACCTTATTTTCCTAATGTCTGGCTCTCACATAATCAATTAGAGTTCATCTCACTTGCTTTATATTCAGCATGTATGCTTATATAAATGATTAACTAATTGAAAGTTATGATTCTACAAATTCATTCTAAAATATTCATTATATTCTTGAATGAATTGCTTTAATACAAGAGAATAAGATTATTAAGACTACTTAAATCTTTTATATATGCTTATACCCCCAAACCAAATAATGATTAGCATGCATCCAAGAACTATGATGTTTTGAGGGATATTTTCTTGCTATTTTATTATTTCTTTATAACTCAAGTGTCATGTTCCAAAATCCTGAAAAATATCATTCACATATCTTTTCATATATTTTAATAATAATAGAAAATATATCTAATTGAATTCACTATTTCCAAAAGGTTGTTCAGAAAGGATCTTCAAAAGTAAAACATTGAAACTTCACATGGTGATAATATTTTAATTATTTTGTTACTATCATTATATTTTTAGTTTTGGGATCACACCAGACTATACTCAGGGCTTACTCCTAAATTTTCACTAAGGTATCACTCCTAGAAGTGTTTAGGTACAGTGCTGAGGATGTCACCTAGGTCAGCTGTATGCAAGTAAAGCACCTTATCAAACTGTTCTATCTTTATGGCTTTGAATAATTTGTTTTACAGCAAATTGTTACATGTGAAGTATCATTCAATAATGAGCAATCTCATTATCCCCAAAAGAAACTAAATAATACATAAGAAATTACTATAATGCCTGCTGTTACAATACTTGCTTGTAATAAATCAATGCTCTTGGTGAGAACAGTAGGAAAAGTTGAGTAGCATAGAAAAACAAAATCTTGTATGTATTGGAGAACTGCCTACATATCCAGGATTTTAGAAGAAACCTTCAGGGAAAAAGATTTCCAGGACAAGCATAATATTTGAATTGCCAAAAGAGGCAGAAATTTTAGGGACATAGAATTTCCCTTCCTGAATCTTCTCTTCACAGAAGTTTCCGTATAAGGTGGGGAATTACTTTTGTGGGTGGGTATCAGATCCCACCCACAAAAGGAACCAATCTGATTTCAGTAATTCTTTCAAAGATGGGGTTGGGTAGTTAAATCAGATTTAAGGTCTTTCCATTTTTTATTCAGATTAAGATAATTGGACCAGGATGCTTAAACATCTTAAAACTTTCCTCTTCTCATTCTAATTCCTTAAAGCTGTTGAAGCAGTCCAGGATGGACTTCCATCCAACACCTACAAAGGGTCCATGGAGGTGGTTCAACCTATGATCCAGACCTTTTTCCACTCTTAGCAGGAAGTAGCAGATGATCTCTTCCTCCATAATACTCTGCCAGAGTTGAAGTCCCCTGAAAAAAGTAGGAACAATGATAGAGTAACACAGGGACAGGGAAACTGAAGTATTTTTAGATTAAAAGAGAAATAGATATAAAGAAAGGAGTTTCCAGCACGTGCTATGAGGGTAGGCCCAGAATTTGCCCAATAACCTGTATACCTGGATGATAGAAGTTAATATTTCAACATGCTACCCATTATTTTACTATTCCATGTGCTCCAAACTCAATGAAAAGTGTTCAACCATCACCGCACCCCCCCACACATTCACCTTAACAAAAATGAGAAAGTTTTACACTCTTCACTAGAATTCTTCTTCAGGAGACCATTTTTATGATTTGGCATTTTCTCTACTTTCTTTCTTCATTCCTTTTCATTCTCTTAAAGTCTTTTCTAAATATTGCCAAAAAATTGGAATGATTATCAGGTTAGAAAACAAGGAGAATGTGACTGAAAATGGTTAGAAAACTAATTTTACCATGGTCTTTAGACTTATTTAAGAATCTTGGGAAATTGTACCTTATAAGGAAATAAAGAGGAAGTAAACTAAGCCTTAGAAGACTTAAAATCATTTTCCAGTCTTCTCCGCATTTTACTTGATTGATAAAAACTACTTCTTTGCTACCAGCTAGAGAATGAGATAAATCGTGTCTAATAAGTAAAAAAAGGTCTCATAATTAAACAACTTAAAGAAAACCTATCAAAAGAGCAAGTACTAGAAATATCATAAATATTATAATTGTCACAAATTTTAGAATTGTATGTTTAATTCAAGATAATTTGATATACATTTAAGAAACTAAACTCATCAAAGAACATTCAAAATAACAAGAATATGAAAGAATGACATTTTAGAATTAGACCTAAAGTTTAGCTGAGAACTCAATCTGGGCTCCCTGTATCTTTATATGCAAAGTATTTCTCCATTCATTGAGCTATCTCTTGGAAAAAGCTCAAGAAGACTTTATGGTGTTTGGGCAATAAGTAATATACCATAAAATACTTGGAGCATAAAGTAAGTGAAAAGAACAGATATGCACATATGCTGGATCGGATGCATCCAACGAGGACTTGATGGTGCAAGTGTGAAAGATCATTGTTCTGACCGAGACGAAAAGGCATCAATCACATCACACTGTTTTCAACACTGGAGAAGAACTGCTCCTTGGAACATGCGACAAAAGATGTGTCTGTGGTGTTGGTATCCTTGTCAACACAAGCTTGGCCATAAACATTGATTCATTCGAATGCCTAACAACCCGAATCGGATGATTACACTTGAATAGATGTGGCTCACTGCCGGCAGTTTCTATCTTTGTTGTCTATGCACCAACATCCAATTATGATAAAAGAGAAATTGAGAAGTTCTACATGGAGCTGGAGAAGTGCTATAAAGAAGACCACACCATCTACAAGATCATTGCTGGTGATTTTAATGCCAAGATAGGACCAAGAAGACCAGCTGAAGAACACCACATTGGGAGCCATGGCCTAGAATGGAACTAACAGGGTGAGAGACTGTCTGATTTTGATCAAGATCATCCATGGTAACTCACAATTCCAGAAGGCCTAATCTAAACGTTGGACCTGGGAATCTCCCAGTGGACGGTTTCACAACGAAATTGACCACATAATATTCAATCAATGGTTTTGCCTGACTGATGTCGCTGTTGTCCCAAAATTCCAAATGGGATTGGACCAACGTCTCCTTCGTGCAAAATTCTACTTCACAGAGTGGGGAGAAAGGGCTGCAAAGGTTAAGAAGAGAACTCCCAGAATGACCACCAACTGGGGCTCTTTGGCACTATTGCTGCAACATGGGAAGATGCCATTGTTGACAACATTGACAAGGAATATGATCGACTGGTTCAGCATCTCCATGATTGTGCGAGGAACACCAAGATTGAGAGAGCCACAAAAAAAAGACTGTCTTCAAAAACTCTTGAGTTTATTTGCAACCTGGCTTGGCGTATGCCTCAGGCAACTTCAAGCGAATGTCCAAGCTCGCAAAGCAGAGCAGACATGCCATAAAGAAGACCTCAAAGAGAGAAGAGCAGAAGTGCTGGTAGATGCAGCAGAAACCAGGAAAAGCATTCGTAACGCCCACCTGTCCTTTGCCAATTACAAGACCAAGATGACTGCCCTCTGACATCCTGATGGATCTATCACATCTTCCAGAAGGGCAATGGAGAAGATTATCCATGACTTCTACTCAGATCTCTTCAATAGCCACGTCCACCTGCCCACATACCAAATTCCACAGGATTGATATGTTGTTCCCAACATTCTCCCTTCTGAAATCCAATATTCCTTTTCGTTAGTAAAGAAATCAACAGCACCTGGCCCAGACAAGGTCAGACCTGAACACCTGAAGAACCTACCTTCAGTATTCATCAATACGCTGGCTCAGCTCTTCACAAGCTACCTGTCTGAATGCAAGGTTCCGTCCCAATGGAAATCAGAAGGATTGTACTACTGTACAAGAAGGGAGACATCCATGACATTGGCAACTATCGCCCAATCTGCCTATTGTCTGTCATCTACAAACTGTTCACTCAAGTGGTCCTGAATAGGATTGGCAGAACACTAGATGAAGGATAACCATGCAAGCAAGCTGGGTTCCAAAAAGGATTCAGCACCATTATCATATCCACATGATAACCAAGCTAATTGAGCTTTCTTGGGAGTTCAAGATGCCGCTCTGTCTAACGTTCATTGATTTAAAGAAGGCCTTTGATTCTGTTGAGACAGAAGTGGTCATAAAAGGCCTAGCCAATCAGGGCATTCAAGATCAACACATCAGGATCCTCTGTGAAATATATTACGGATTCACTACCAGTATCTCACCATTCTACAAAGAAGTGATCATCGATGTCAAGAGAGGGGTTTGGCAGGGTGATGCCATTTTAGTGAAACTCTTTAATGCCACTCTCAAGAACATCATGCAGCAACTGGGATGGGAAGGAATGGGAGTGAAGTTAGACAGTCGGCAACTACACCACCTCCGATTTGCTGATGACATCGTTCTAATAAGACCAAACATTAACCAAGTGGCACAAATGCTGGCCGATTTCGACTGTGAGTGTGGAAAGGTCGCACTGCAGCTGAATCTCACAAAGACAAAGTTTATGAGAAACAGCCTCGTTTCTGACGCTCCATTCGCTCTCAATGGAATGACCATCTTTGAATGCAACAGTTATGTGTACCTAGGTCGAGAATTCAACATGACAAATGACCTGGCACCTGAGTTGCACAGGAGGACAAGAGCAGCTGTAACGCCTTCAAGAGTGTCGAAGAAATAGCTAAGAGGATGACCTGGCACCTGAGTTGCGCAGGAGGAAGAGAGCGGCTGTAACACCTTCAAGAGCGTCAAAGAAATAGCTAAGAGCAAGAAGAACCTCTGGCTCCATGCACATCTCTTCAATTCCACTGTTCTTCCTGCAGTAACATATGCCTCAGAGACCTGGGCCCTATGAAAACAGGATCAGAATGCTATCCAGGTCTCCCAAGGAGGGATTCAAAGAGCTATGCTTGGAGTATCACATTTAACTCAAATGAGAGAAAGAATCCAGAGTTCTGACCTCTGTCGATGGTCAGGAATCAGGAACACTGTCCCATTTTCCAAGGTGTCGAAAATCAGATGGTCTGGACACGTAATGAGATTTGGAGATGACCGCTGGACTAGAGCCATTATGGATTGGATTCCAGGGGATGTCAAAAGAACACGTGGCCGCCCACCTACCAGATGGTCAGACTTCTTTGTCAAGACCCTGAACGATTGGTTTGAGGCTCTTTGTGTTCCTAGAATGAACAGACGCTATTGAGCTACACTAGCACGTGACTGGGACAAATGGAGATGTTACTGGCATCCGCCGAGCAAATCGATGATTAAAGGGAAGTCAATTGATCAGGTCAAGGGTCTTGGCCCTTGATGGGATTTCACGGCACCGGGGCAATTGGTGGGTGTAAACCCTACAACCTGGGAGATGGGGAATCTGAGTAGAGGAGGCCCAGTCCCAAACCAAGCAGATTTGGAGATCTGGCAGAAATTCCTTAGATTATATATTCTTCGAAAATTCTTCAAAAATAAAAATAAAATACAAAACTTGAGAAAGCATATGCTTATAATAAGGAGAAATGTTACCATAGATCATAAAATATATGTTGAAAACTTTAAACCATAAAATGTAATTTTATTCGCAGTTCGTATATCTTTCAAAAATAAAGACAAAATAAACACAAAACTAAAATAGAAAACTTAAGAAAATACAAAACTTTAGAATGCATATACCTAAAATAAGGACAAATGCTATCATAAAATATATATTTGGATATATTTGAATGTTATAAAAATTTTTTAGAAACAAACATAAGAATGCATAAATAAATGATAAAAAAATCAAAAATATTGATAGATGTAAATTATACATAATAATCTGCAAAATTAACCATTTTAAATGTATAATCATTGTCCTCTATCACTGTCCTCCCGTTGTTCATTGATTTGCTCGAGCAGGCTCAGTAACATCTCCGTTTTGAGACTTATTGTTACTGTGTTTGGGATATTGAATACATCATGGGTAGCTTGCCAGGCTTTGCCGTGGGGGCAAGATACTCTCGGTAGCTTTCTGGGCTCTTCAAGAGGGGTGGAGGAATCGAACCCGGCTCGGCTCCTTGGCTGTGCGCAAGGCAAAGGCCCTACTGCTATGCTATCACTCCAGCCCAAATGTATGATAATAATAAAAAAATAAATAAATTGGTAAGCAAAAATAAAGTGTCCTTTGTGCTTCAAAGTGTTCAATAAGTGATAAAAATACAAATTTAAAGCAAGAATTGTGATATATATTCATTCATTCATTCATTCATCATCCCGTTATTCGTCGATTGCCTCGAGCAGGCCCCAGTAACGTCTCTTTCATCCTAACCCTGAGATTATATTCAAGGCTCTTTAGGAGAATGAGACCCATCATTGTTACTGGTATTTGGCATATTTGGTAGGCCACGGGGAGTTTGCCAGACTCTGCCCTGTGGGCAGGCTACATTCGATAGCCTGCAAGTTTGTCCAAAGTAGGAATGAGATAATAAGATGTCATAAAAAGATGTCCTGATAAGATGTCGCGGCCACGCGGTTCTGGGAGCTGGATTTTATAGTCTCTGAGTCTTGGCCGCTGATGGGATTACACGGTGCCAGGGGGCCAGGTGGTAGGTATGACCCCCGCCTACTGGAATTTGGAGGATCTGGGTGGAGGATGCTCAACTCCAATCCGAGTAGGCTGATATATATAAACAATGGAAATAAGAAAAGATAAAATCTTGCAATTTACAACAACATGAGAGAGACTGGAGTGTCATGCTAAGTGAAATAAGTAAGGATAAAAACAAATACTGTATAAAAACACTCAGATGTGGTATTTGGAGAAGCAAAACAAGGAACATTACCAACAAAACCAAATTAAGGCAATCCTTTGAATTTTGAATACAAGTGAAATTTTGAACAGAAGCAAAGTTACCAGAGGGAAAGAGTGAAGGGTGTTAAAGGAAAATGGAATCCAATGAACTGTGGTTAAGGGATTTAGTAATGTTTTAGTGGATATAGTATGGTAAAGTATGTTTAGAAAAGCTATAAAATTGTAGCCCTAAAGTAAATATAGTTTTAAGAATGAATGTTTTCTCAATTTTAAAAAATGAACAAAACAAAATTATGCTAATGAAGAAAGAATATTGTTATAATCTACAAAGTACCATAAAGTAGAAGATCCAAACTAGCTATAAAGTAAAGAGAGGTTAGATGGATTACTAAAAATATTTGATTAGTGCAAAGTAAGGAAATAAAGAAAAATAAAGTATATAATGCAAAACTGGTGGAGGAAATAGGGAACAAAAGAGGCATGGTAAGTATAAGTTCAAAATTTGTTATCAAATAATAAAGCATAAATGAACTATTTTTGCTAAAAAAGAAATATAAAAAAATAAATGTCATAATTTTTAATTTAAATTTATTTTTTATAACCTCAAATGGGCTGGAGCGATAGCACAGCAGTAGGGCGTTTGCCTTGCACACAGCCAACATGGCCGACCCGAGTTAGATTCCTCCACCCCTCTCGGAGAGCCCGGCAAGCTACCAAGAGTATCTCGCCCACATGGCAGAGCCTGGCAAGCTCCCCATGACGTATTCGATATGCCAGACACAGTCTCATGATGGAGACGTTACTGGGCCCGCTCGAACAAATCGATGAACAAAGGGAGGACAGTGACAGTGACAACCTCAAATATCACAGAGTGGCTGAAACAAAGAATTTATTATATCTTGAAAATACTAAGCAAAAGAAAATGGTTTGGCTTGTATCATAATCAACCATAATAATAGACATGGATATGGATGTCAAAATAAGAAAAGGAACTTTTTTGCACTATTGCTGGAAGCACAATTGTTTCAACAATTTTGGAAAGTGTTACAAAGTTTTCTTGGTAAACTAAATATTGAGCTAATCACATAACTCCATCATCATATTTTGTATATCATTTGAATAACACAAATCATTAACACAAAAATAATATTGATCCTGATATTTACTGTAACGGGTGGAGTGATAGCGCAACGGGTAGGGTGTTTGCCTTGCATGAGGCAGACCCAGGTTCAATTCCTCCATCCCTCTTGGAGAGTACGGCAAGCTACCAGAGTATCCCGCCCACACAGTAAAGCATGGCAAGCTCCCTATGGTGTATTTGATATGCCAAAAACAGTCACAACAAGTCTCATAATGGAGACATTACTGGTGCCCACTCGAGCAAATTGATGAAAACAGGAGGACAGTGTTACAGTGCTATTTATTGCAACATTATTTAAAATAACTAAAATGGGAGCAGTCAAGCTGCTTATCAATGACTTTACATATAAATGTATATGAAATATAGGAATATATATATCAATGTAGCACATTTTATGTATGTTATATACACAGTAATGTATTACATTTACACAATGGAATACTAGTTAGCTATAAAAGTTAAATTTTGGATCCTCTGCCATTTAAATGGTCCATCTTCACAGTTTCATGCTTAATTTTGGAAGAGAAACCAAGCCAATGAAACTCACAGGTACATGGGACTTTGGGCTGAAAACTTGAGACTCCTCAAGATGGGGACAGGCTGAAAGTGATTCCAGTTCTACGTATCTTGGAATTTAGTCCATCCAATGCCTCCAAATTTCACAATACTGATAGGCATAGCCAATTAGATGGGAAAGTAACATAAAAGCAAACTAAGTTTGGTAAGCAAAAATAGTAACATAGTAGGCTCAACTAGTAACAAAATATGCTCAGTAAATCCTCAGACAGTAACTGCAATAACACCACTGTGAGTATAGCAATCTTCATAAATTTTCTCTTAATGAACAATTTTTGATAATTCCACATACCACTAGTTGTAATGAGAAATAAAAAATAAATTATGTTGTGCTGCTATGGAATAGGCTTGAGGGATAGGTGAAAAATGGGACTATGGTAGAGAAAAGGTCACACTGTTGTTGAGTATAGAACATCAGTGTGAAACACTGACTGCCCCCCAAAACTGTATTATGAACAACTTTGTAAACAAGGGTATTTAAATAAAATTAGAAAAAGGGGAACAAAGAAAATAAATTGAATTTTGCAATTTATAACAAATTATATGGCAAAAGAGGAAACTAGACAAAAGGAAATAAATTAGAAGCTAATAGACAAGGGTTGGATTACTTCAATCATATGTGCAAATTATAACACTGCACTATATAGCACTGTCCTCCCCGTTGTACATCGATTTGCTCGAGCAGGCCCAGTAACATCTTCATTGTGAGTCTTGTTACTGTGTTTGGCGTATTGAATACATCAGAGGAGCTTTCCAGTATTTGCCTTGCGGGCGAGATAATCTCAGTAGCTTGCTGGGCTCTCCAAGAGGGGTGGAGGAATCCAACCTGGGTCGGCCAGGCTAGCCGCATGCAAGGCAAATGCCCTACTACTGTGCTATCGCTCCAGCCAAGATATAAAATTGAGAGTAAGGTAAGGTAAAGGCCCTCCCGTTGATCGTCGATTTGCTCGAGCGGGCCCAGTAACGTCTCCATTGGAGACTTTGTTGTTACTGTGTCTGGCATATCGAATACTCTCGGTAGCTTGCCGGGCTCTCCGAGAGTGCAAAAAAAAAGTAAAAGAACAAATCATGGACATTTATAACAAAACTATGGTTGCCTGAGAAGAACATAGTGCATGAAAGCAGAGAAAGTGAAGAAAAAGTGATTGCTTTAGCATAAATTAATAAATATACAAAATTGAAGAGACACAAAATACTGACATAAAAAAAGTAGACATATAAGAATGTAATCTTGTTGTATAGAGAGGGTTTTATTTTAAAGATAATCAAAGGCCAATAATTAAAATATTTATAAAATTGTAATGATGCTTTAAGATATATCAAGAAAAACAAGAGTGACATAAAAAATGTACAAATCAACAATGATAAACAATGCTTATGGTTTTTAAACTTGCCTGTTCTGTGAATATGATAAGTATGTGTAGAAGGAAATGCAGTATAATGGCCTATGGATAGCAGTAGAAGATTGCAGTTCCAGGCCTGCAATTTTTATTTATAATATTTTCAACTTATAGTCACTTTGTCATAAGATTAGAATGTCCTAAGTCCAGCCGGAGCAATAGTACAGCGAATAGAGCATTTGACTTGCATGCAGCCAACCTGGGTTCAATTTCTGGCATCCATATAGTTCCCTGAGCACAACCAGGAGTAATTCCTGAGTGCAGAGCTAGTAGTAATCCTTGAGCATCACCAAGTGTGACCCTAAAAGACCAAGCAATTTTTTAAAAAATTTTTTAAAAATGTCATAAGTCAAGTAAGATCTGTATATCCTCTAAAGTCCACATGCAATAATACCAAAATTGGCTGCACTTTTTTAATGTTGTCATGTAGTCAGCAAATTTCAAATAATTAAAACCATTGGGTATCTTCTAATCACTTTTTTTAGATAAGAAGCCAATCTTCTTAAAGGTGATTGAAAGTGCATGGATTTTCTTTTGTAGTCAGGGTCTGGGCCATAGGATCATGCTTAGGGCTTACTCCTGACTTTGGTCTAGGATTACTCCTGGTGGTGTTCAAGGGACCAAACAGGGTGCTGGGTGAAGAACCTGGGTCAGCCCTTTGCAACACAGCTTTCATACCCTCTATACTATCTCATCTTCACAGATGTTTTAAAATTTCAAAATTAGTATATGAATGCAAAAATATTGCAAAAAAATCAGTACACTTTGCAAAAGATATTAATATATCATTAATTTGTTAATATATGTCTATGTTCAAACTACAGAAATATAAATACATACTGATGAAACAGAAACTTTTCCTCTATGATAATTGAAAGTATCCATTACCACACATTTTATTTGTTATCTAGACAAACTATTAGAAAGAAGATGCAAACGGGGAGGTTATTATTTGTAGGTAGCAATATATATCAAGGCAAATGTGTTCTACAGTAAATTAAGATTTATTGATACATCTAAGAAGATAGCAGATTGGTCCATAAAATTATTTTTTCTATATACCAATAACAATCTGAAAGTGGAACTTAAAATATACATCTTGGGATCATTAAGATAGTACACTATGTAAGGCACTTGCTTTGTATGCAGCTAACACAGGTTTAATCTTCTGAACCCCATATGATATCCTAAGCTATCAGAAGTGAGTAAGCCCTGAACACAGTCCATTATAGCCCCAAAACAAATATTTCATTTGGATATACCTATATCTATACCTACATCTATGTCTATATCTATATTATCATCTATCTATAAGCAATAATATGAAAATTGATAAGACTTCTCTTATACTGCAAAAAAATGAGAAAATAGTGATGACTAAAACAAAAATGCAAAAACATTGCCATGCTATGAAAATAAATCAGTCATAAACATAACCTTTCTCTCAAAAATTATATATTAATTCAATAATACATAGATTTTATATAAAAAATTTTTAGTTTTATTTCAATGTGGATATCATATCATTTTAAATGCCAAAATATAAGAACACACAAGATCGTCTTGAACATCAGAATCAATGGGTACAGATTGCCAGAAATAAAGACTTAAGTGCAGATTATGATAATAATAATATAGTATGATATTAAAAAAATTTTAAAGATCTAAAGACATCTAAATTTGTACATGGTTACTTAATTTATGACAAGGTGACATTATAGAGCAATAACGAATGAATTTAGTTCAGTAAATGGTGTTGGAGTAACTGTATAAATAAAGAAACCAATCATCTATTTCACCTTTGGCACACAGTAAAATCAATTCATGCACACCATAAATATAAAAATAAATGAAAAAATTAATTTTAAAAATAAGGGTTTGTTATCCTACCTTGGAGTAGATAAAGCTGTCCTTAATAAGACATAAAGTCTACAAACTCTAAGACAAAGACTATATCAATATTGAGATACTATTCTTCCAAAGACACCATTAGCTAAGAGGAAAGCTAGTACAGGGTTAAATTGCATGCAGTTGAACCAATTTTCGTCCTGGAAGACCACAGGCACTGCAGGGTAACTCAGGAAATATCTAGCACCACAGAACCTGAGCACCACATTCTCAGATCCTCACTCTGAATATCAACCTAGTAGGCTGAAAATCTTCACGAGGCCCCAACCTTCTGAGTGTGGAAGCTAATCTCCTTATGATAAGTACAAAATTCTAGATAGCTTGCAAAACATATTGCTTACCAAGGACATATATGCAGCATACACCATCTATGACAAAATAATAAGAATAAAAGGATAGATAACTCAGAACAAAAATAAATGGCAGCATCACTTAATCACTTAATCACTTAATCCCCGTTATTCATCGATTTATTGGAGCGGGTGCCAGTAACGTCTCCATTCATCCCGGTTGCGTGCTAGCGTAGCCCAATGGTATCTGTTCGTTTTAGGAACATGTAGAGCCTCAAACCAATCATTTAGGGTCTTGACGAAGAAGTCTGACCATATTATAGGTGGGCGTCCACGTGATCTTTTGATGTCCCGTGGAATCCAATCAGTAATGGCTCTAGTCCAGCGGTTGTCTGTAAACCTCATTACATGTCCAGCCCATCTGATTTTTGATGTCTTGGCAAATGAGACAGCGTCTCTGATTCTTGAGCGTTGACGAAGATCAGAACTCCGGATTCTATCTCTCATTTGAGTGAATCGTGATATTCCAAGCATAGTTCTTTCGATTCCTCTTTGAGAGACCCGAATAGTGTTCTCATCCTGTTTTCGTAGGGTCCAGGTCTCTGAGGCATATGTTAATGCAGGAAGAATAGTGGAATCAAAGAGATGTGCTCATAGTTGGAGGTTCTTTGTCCTTTTAGTTATTTCTTCAATGCTCTTGAAGGCATTCCAAGCCGCTCTCTTCCTCCTGCGTAACTCAGGTGCCAGGTCATTCATCATGTTGATTTGTCGACCTAAGTATATATAACTGTTGCATTCGGAAATGGCAGCATACACATTAAAAAAGAGAATAATCAGGGGCATAAGTATAAAATAAAAGAGTTGAGTACATGCATTGCATGTAAGAGTTCCATACTTTATCTACAGCACCAAAAATTCTCCAGAGTACCACTGAAAACAATCTACAAGCACAGATCTTGAGAGTAGCCCGTAAGTACCACTGGTTATGGCCAAAAAATCAACAATGAAAGAATATTCAGTGCTAATAACTACATGCAAATTTGGCCTTACCCTTTGAGTTGTGAGAAATTTAAAATACAAGCTATAACCACATACCCACCAAAATAGCTAAAATTGGCAAAAAATATCAAAACCTTAAGAGGCCATAGATTATTATCAGGTATTGCTGGTAAAAGCATTATATAGCACAATCTTTTTAAAACGTTGTCTATATAATGGAATACTGTGAAGCCAAAAGGAAAAATAAAGTCATGAAATTTACTTCTACATGGATAGACATGAAGAATACCTGAGTGAAATGAGTTAAAGAGAGACAGATCTAGAATGATAGCATTCGTTTGTGGAATAGTAAAAAAAAACATAGTATGAGAATCAAACCCAAAGCCAATAGATATGAGAGCCAGGAGGACTGGTCCATGGTACAAAGCTTAGGGGGAGCAGGAAGTGCAATTAGGATAGAGAAGGAACCACAGTGACACTGCTAGTTGGAAATGATCACCCCTGATAAGACTTGGGTACTGAAAGGAGGTAACGTGAAATGCATGATACCCTGTCAGTAAAAGTATTGCAAACCACAGTGCATAAAAGGAAAGAAGAAAAAGAAAGAGAAAAGCAGAAGAAGCAGCAGCAGAAGGAAGAGAGAAAGAAGAAAAAGAAGAAGGATGAGAAGGAGAAGGAGAAGGAGAAGGAGAAGGAGAAGGAGAAGGAGAAGGAGAAGGAGAAGGGAAGGAGAAGGAGAAGGAGAAGGAGAAGGAGAAGGAGAAGGAGAAGGAGAAGGAGAAGGAGAAGGAGAAGGAGAAGGGAAGGAGAAGGAGAAGGGAAGCAGGAGGAGGTGGTTGTGGTGGTGAAGGAGGAGAAGAAGGAGAAGGAGAAGACAAGAAGAAGAAGAAGAAGAAGAAGAAGAAGAAGAAGAAGAAGAAGAAGAAGAAGAAGAAGAAGAAGAGGAAGAGGAAGAGGAAGAGGAAGAGGAAGAGGAAGCGGGAGAGGGAGAGGGAGAGGGAGAGGAAAGAAGAAGAAGAGGAGGAAGAAAGAAGTAGAAAAAAGAAGAAGAGGAAGAGGAAGAGGAAAGAAGAAGAAGGAGAAGGAGAGGAAGAGGAAGAGGAGGAAGAGGAAGAGGAAGAGGAAGAGGAAGAGGAAGAAGAAGAAGAAGAAGAAGAAGAAGAAGAAGAAGAAGAAGAAGAAGAAGAAGAAGAAGAAGAAGAAGAAGAAGAAGAAGAAGAAGAAGAAGAAAATTCCGTAGTTTTAGGTTTGGGAGGAGGGAATAAGGAACTGTGCTGGTGGGAAAAAAATAATTACTAGGTCAAATTTAGCTGAACATCTTATTTTCCTGCATTTCTGATTTTATCTATCTAGCTAACAATAAAATGTATGTTTATATGTTTATATGGTGGTGGAGGAGGAGAAGAAGAAGGAGAAGGATTTTAAGATGACAATTTTAAGAGAACAATTTAAGATGACACAAAGCCAATATTTGAAAACAATGAATGCCCATCAAAAGTAGAAATAAATGATTTCTTTCTTTCTTTCTTTCTTTCTTTCTTTCTTTCCTTATTACTAATTTATTTATTGAATCAGCATGAGAACAGCTACAAAGCTTTCAGGTTTAAGTCTTGGTCAGACAATGATCAAACACCCATCCCTTCACCAGTGCATATTTTACATCACGAAGAACCCCAATATACCCTCCATCCCACCCCTCCCCGTGCTTTGAGGTAGATGATTTCCACTTAACTTTCTCTCTACTTTGAATACATTCAGTATTTCGATAAAAGATGCACCATTATTATTTGGAATTTTCCCCCAACAATCAAACCTGCTGAAAAGGCATTGTGAAATAATTTGTTTTCTATTACTGGTTATGAAGACCATATGATTTTGGATTTCTGATATTTTACTAATTAAGTCTGGAGGGACTTCTGCCAAAAGCCACATAGTTCCGAGATTGGTTTGTGTGCCTCTGGGTTCATGGTTGTGCTAGAGAGCCACTCGTGGGTGGGGGGGGAACTTGTGGTCTCAGAGGGGCGGGAAGGATGTGCCAGATTCTCCTCCCATCCCATGAGGCCGCAGCTGCCCCATCACTGCCGACTCATACCTGGCTGTCTAATAAGCTCTGAGGCAGTGGCCACCATGCTGCGGGGGGCTGGGGGGTGCAGAAAAGACAGACACCCTTTTCCTCCTGGGGGGCACAATGCCATAGCTTAATGCATAGTCCAGTCACACTATTCAATTTTATAAGCAAGGCAAAATGAATAAAAAAAAGAGCTAAAATCCATGTGGGTTTTTAATAAAAGAGGGCTACTATTTCAGTATTTGCTTTGTAACTTTCCAGGTGATCCAATTTCTCCTCATAACTAACCTACCAAATACAGGCTCGTTTTTCTCATGACTACCATAATGTTCAATGGAGTAATCTATGAATATTATTATCAGGCATAATATTTTGGACAGTGATCTACATCTCTCTCCAGAACATTTGTTTTAAACAAAGCTGTTTCAATTCAGATAGAGAGACTGACATGATAATCAGCAAACAATATCTTATATAGTTCTACTCTTTCTCAACAGGAGAGCAGTTGCATTTCCTTTAAATAGAGAGCTCATGTCCCCTGATTCAAAGTTCTGATAGCTGCCTCAGAGAGACAGAGTCAGAGAGAGAGAGAGAGAGAGAGAGAGAGAGAGAGAGAGAGCTTCTTGTTCACAGAGGAACTGAGATGGTTGCATCTATATATAAATTTCTATGTAACATATTCAAAAGAAATGACAATAACTTAAAAAAATCTAGAAGGTGTCCTGATCATAGTATCACTTATCCTCCTGTAAACAAGACATTTCTGAATTGATATACTTGAACAAGTTCCCTCACATCACTGGGATCACATTAGTCTATAAACTTTCTTTGTTTCAGGTCACTTTCGGTATCAACTTCCTTAGTAAATAGTGAGTTCTAGGACTGATCTCTAGCTGTGATTCTACTTTTTTTTCTGTTCTATTTATTTATTTATTTATTTATTTATTATGATTCTACTTTTTAAACCTAAAGATTGTAATTTTTTCCTTAAAATATTTTCATTGTTATAGTTAATATAACCTGTTCACTATACATAATACATAATACAGTATTAATACGATGGACTTCATGTGCAGTTAGCCACACACCAACAAAGTGTCCATCTTTTTAATCACAGTAGCGGATCTAATATCAAGTAAGTATAGTGTTAAATCATAGAGGTTCTTTATGTACATTGTTTTATGTTGATCCTTTTATATAGTTATTTGTCTGCTATATTTAGGCACTATAATTTAAAGTATTCATAGTTGAACTTCAGGTAAACAATTCTGCAACATTTGTTACATCACTGATATCAACTTCTCCTCCACCAATGTCTCCATTCTCCACCCCATACCTTCCACTCCTTGCCCTTGGCCAGCCTCTTTCGTTGACAGGCATATTTTTGTGTTTTGTTATTGGAGTTTGGATGTTATACTTTCAATTCTGATAGCACAGTGGTAGGGCGTTTGCCTTGCATGCAGCCACATGGCCGACCCGAGTTCGATTCCTCCGCCCCTCTCGGAGAGCCCGGCAAGCTACTGAGAGTATCTCGCCCGCACGGCAGAGCCTGGCAAGCTCCCCGTGACGTATTCGATATGCCAAACACAGTAACAACAAAGTCTCCAATGGAGACGTTACTGGGCCCGCTCAAGCAAATCGATGAACAACGGGAGGGGAAAAAAATTAAATAAAACACTGACTCATAAAAGGAGGTTTTCAAAGAGTTACATGGTTCAAATCATTACAGTAATCATTTATCGGTCCTGCACCACATATATACATCAGATACTGAAGGGAAATGTAACTTAGTTCATTATAATTGTCATGAAATCCAGGATGCAAATTTTAGTTGAATAATGTTTCCTTATTTTCTTTTCTTCGTTTTCTTCCCTCCTTCCCACCCCTACCTACCTTTTTTCCTTCTTTCCTTTCTTTCCTTTTCTCTTTCCTTTCTCGCTCTTTCTTTTTTCTTTCTTTTCTTCCTTCTTTCTTTCTTTCTTCCCTCCTTCCTCCCCTCCCCTCCTATTCCTTCTTACCTCCTTCCTCCCCTCCCCTCCTATCCCTTCTTCCTTCCTTCCTTCCTTCCTTCCTTCTTTCTTTCTTTCTTTCTTTCTTTCTTTTTCTTCCCTCCTTACTCCCCTCCCCTCCTATCTCTTCTTCCTTCCTTCCTTTCGTCCTTCCTTCCTTCCTTCCTTCCTTCCTTCCTTCCTTCTTTCTTTCTTTTTTTCTTTCTTTCTTCCTCCTTCCTCTCCTCCCCTCCTATTCCTCCTTCCTTCCTTCCTTCCTTCTTTCTTTCTTTCTTTCTTTCTTTCTTTCTTTCTTTCTTTCTTTCTTCCCTCCTTCCTCCCATCCCCTCCTATTCCTTCTTCCTTCCTTCCTTCCTTCCTTCTTCTTTTTTCTGCCACACCCAGAGGTGTTCAGGACTAACTCCTGGTCCTGGATTCACAGAGCATTACTGGTGAGGCTCAGGAGAATCTGTGTGGAATTTCTTCTGATTTTAAGTATTATGACCTTTCAAACATTTACAAATATATTAGCAATTAATATCACCTCAAAGCAATAAATTATGTGTGATTTCGGAGCTTTAAAACTTCCACTATCTAGTTAATTTTCTTTCTAGTTTCTGATCTACAACTCACTACTTCTATACTTGAAAATCTACAATTTTCTACTGTTTCCATTTTTTCCATATTTTTGAACTAAATTACCTTACTAGATCGAGATTGATATTCTTTAAAACAAAAGAACTCTCCTGAAGAATTGAGTCCAAAATTCATAACTGATATCAGATGAACTAAATACTTGTTTTCTCATCTTTGCTTATTATGGATTTTTCCTTCCACATCTAATTTCAGCCTCATCAGCTATTCCACTCAATTGGAGGGAAAAAATTTCACTGTCACACATATCATGCACATAGCACAGCGGTAGGGCGTTTGCCTTACAAGCGGCCAACATGGCCGACCCGAGTTCAATTCCTCCGCCCCTCTCGGAGAGCCCGGCAAGCTACCGAGAGTATTCGATATGCCAGACACAGTAACAACAAAGTCTCCAATGGAGATGTTACTGGGCCCGCTCGAGCAAATCGACGATCAACGGGAGGGCCTTTACCTTTACCTTTACATGCAGACAAACACATAATTTTTGGGATATGACTTTGTTGCTTTTAAGGAAATGATTCTGGAGATTAAACTGAATTACTAAAATATTTGACACTACCTTTTCAAAATGTTAGGACTTCATATGGGCCTAATATTTTAGGATATAAAATTGCTTATGATAACCCTTACCTAAAATTGTAAGACGTGACGAAAAAAACTTTATTCTTGGTTATTATAAGAACACAGTGCTGTGAAGTTTGATTCCAGAATTTAACAATATACAAAGAAAATAATTTTCCATTAAGATTGAGAATGGTTAATTTTTTTCTTTTCATTTTTCTTAGTTACCTCACTGTTCTCAAAGGCCCTGGGGCAAGACTGATAGAATACTGTGCCACAGGGTCACTCCCAGAAAGCTCAAGTGTAATGCAAAATCTAAGATTATACCTATGGTTCACACACATGTGGTATGTGCTTTTCCATTTTAGCCATGACGATAGCACACACTTCAAGTTCTTATACTTCTAATATTCACTCACGAAGATGATTACTGAAATAATGTCCTTGAACAACAAATAGCTTTCACTTGATCGCTTGATCACTTGACATCCTGTTACTCATCTATTAGCTCAAGCGGGTGCCAGTAACATCTCCATTTGTCCCTGTCACATGCTAGTGTAGCCTAATGGCATCTGCTCACTCCAGGAAAGCAAAGAGCCTAAAACCAATCGTTCAGGGTCTTGAAGAAGAAGTCTGATCATCTTGTAGGTGGGAGGCCACTCGATCTTTTGACGTCCCGTGGAACCCAATCCGTAATGGCTCTGGTCCAGCTGTTGTCTCCAAATTGCATTATGTGTCCAGTCCATCTGATTTTATACACCTTGGAAAATGAGACAGTGTCCCTGATCGTTGATGGAGGTTGGAACTCTGGATTCAGAAGAACAGTGGAATCAAAAAGATGTGCCCAGAGCTGGAGGTTCTTCTTCCTCTTAGCTATTTCTTCGAAGCTGTTAAAGGCGTTCCAAGCCGCTCTCTTCCTCCTGTGGAACTCAGGTGCCAGGTCATTCATCATGTTGACTTCTCAACCTAGGTATACATAACTGTTGCATTCGGAGATGGTTGTTCCATTGAGAGCAAATGGAACGTCAGAAACAAGACTGTTTCTCATAAAGATTGTCTTAGTGAGATCCAGCTGGAGTCTCACTTTTCCATACTCATGGTCAAAGTCTGCCAGCTTTTTTGCTGCTTGGATAATGTTTGGTGTTATTAGAACAATGTCATCAGAAAAGCTTAGGTGATGTAGTTGCCGACCGTCTATCTTCACTTCCATTCCTTCCCATTCAAGTTGGAGCATGATGTTCTCGAGGGTACTGAAGAGTTTCCTTGAAACGGTATCACCCTGCTGAACCCCTCTCTTGACACCGATGATCACTTCTTTGTAGAATGGTGAGATCCTGGTAGTGAATCCGTAATACAGCTCACAGAGGATCCTGATGTACTGAGTTTAAACGCCCTGGTTGGCTAGGGCTTCTATGACCACTTCCATCTCAACAGAATCAAAGGCCTTCTTTAAATCAATGAACGATAGACAGAGCGGCAACTTGAACTCCTGAGAAACCTCAATGAGCTTGGTTATTGTGTGGATATGGTCAATGGTGCTGAATCCTTTGTGGAACCCAGCTTGCTCGCATGGTTGTCCTTCATCTAGTGTTCTGCCAATCCTATTCAGGATGACTAGAGTAAACAGCTTGTAGATGACAGACAATAGGCAGATCTGGCGATAGTTGCCAATGTCGTGGATGTCTCCATTCTTGTATAGTAGTATAGTCCTGCTGGTTTTCCATTGGTATGGAACCTTGCATTCAGATAGGTAGTGTGTGAAGAGCCGAGCCAGTATATTGATGAGTACAGATGGCAGGTTCTTCAGGTGTTCATGTCTGACCTTGTCTGGGCTAGGTACTGTTTTTTTCTTTCCCGACGAAATAGCATGTTGTATTTCAGAATGGAGAACGTTGGCAACAACATATCCATGCTGTGGAATTTAGTATGTGGGCAGGAGGACATGGCTATCGAAGAGATCTGAAAGGCGGATGTTGCAAATGCTTTTCTGGGCCTCTGCCACATCTACCAGCACTTCTGCTCTTCTCTCTTTGACATCTTCCTTTATCTCATCTCTGCACTGCTTTGCGAGCTCAGACGTTCACTTGCGGTTGCCTGAGGCATATGTCAAGCCATGTTGTCGAATAAGCTCAAGAGTTTTAGAAGATAGGCTTTTTTTTGTGGCTATCTCTCTCTTGGCATTCCTCGCACAATCATTGAGGTGCTGAACCAGTCAATCATATTTCTCATCAACATTGTCAACAATGGCTTCTTCCCATGTTGCAGCAATAATGCCAAAGAACTCCCAGTTGGTGGTTGCTCTGGGAGTTCTCTTCTTAAATTTTGCAGTCTTTTCTCCCCGCTCTGTGAAGTAGAATTTTGTATGAAGGAAATGGTGGTCAGATCCCATTTGGAATTTTGAGACAATAACGACATCGGCCAGGCAAAACTGCAGATTGAATATGATGTGGTCAATTTCGTTGTGAAACCGTCCACTGGGAGACTCCCATGTCCAATGTTTAGATTCGGCCTTCTGGAACTGTGAGTTACCATGGGTGGTCTTGGTCGACACGATGAACTCAGACAGTATCTCATCCTGTTCTTTCCATTCTAGGCCATGGATCCCGATGTGGAGTTCTTCGGCAGACCTTCTTGGTCCTATCTTGGCATTAAAATCACTGACGATGATCTTATAGAAAGTATGGTCTTCTTTATAGAACTTCTCCAGCTCCATGTAGAACTTCTCAATTTCTCCTTTATTATAATTGGATGTTGGTGCGTAGACAACAAAGATAGAAACTGCCAGCAGTGTGACACATCTATTCAAGTGTAATCATTCAATTTGGGTTGTTAGGCATTCGAATGAATCAATGCTCATGGCCAAGATCGTGTTGAGAACAACACCAAAACCTCTGATGCTACTTTTGTCGCATGTTCTGAGTACCAGTTCTTCTCCAGTGTTGTAAATGGCATGATGTGAATGATGCCTTCTCATCTCGGTCAGACCAATGATGTCGTACTTAATCTTTCATGCTTATACCATCAGGTCCTCGATGGATGCATCTGATGCCAGCTTACGTGCATTGAAAGTACAGACAATCATTTGTGTCCTTCTTCGTTTAGGCAGCCTAGTTCGGTCTTGAGATTTTATCAGCCCCTCCTTCCACATCCTTCTCAATGCTGCTGTATTGGTGATCCTTCAGGGTCAGTGGAATATAACTCATTGTATTTACTGGTTTTGGCATACGAATTCACCACCCAGCCACTGTGATGCTCCAGGATGTTTTCCGGACTCTCAAGCTGAGACTCACACACAAGCGAAGCCCTACAGAACAAGATAAGTGGAAGTCTGAGACCTTGTACTCCAGGCTCAACAGAGCCAGGGACAGAGATCTCACACCAACCTGCTCACACCAACCACAGGTGACGAAGGGATTAAAACCAGGAGCCCCACCCTACCCTGCCTTGTCTGCTTCCACCAACTGCTGGAGACCCAGGGATTGGATTATGCACAGAAGACCCACCCTACGGGTACCAGTTAAATACTTCACTGGCAGACCGACACTACCTCCATTGCCTGCACTACCTAGTTGCCACCACACTCCAGGATGCTTTCTGGACACTCAGGCCGAGCTCACGCACTAGTGAAGCCCCACAGAACAAGATAAGCGGAACTGAGACCTTACCCTGGTAATTTTTATTTTTCTTGGATAATTAAATTATCTTCCAAAGCCATTTGTAAAATTTCAGAAGCAGATATTAATAAATAATTCATTCTTAATATTTATTATGCTATCTTAAAATGAATATTTTGGGTTGGTAAGTTTGTCTCTATCACCATTGACATGCTATAAGCAAAATTTGAAATAAAAGACTGTAATGCTATTTGTTTACTGTTTTTGGCATATCAAATACGCCATGGATAGCTTGCCAGACTCTGCCATGCAGGTAGGATACTCTCGGTAGCTTGCTGGGCTCTCTGAGAGGGATAGAGGCTTTTAGGGCGGCCTCTAATTGCCCTTGTAGGTGTTCCCATGGTTCAGACCATATTTGAGCCCGATCAAATTTGTTGAGACTAAAGCAGTCATCAAAGCCCTAGCCAAACAGGGCATTCGAATTCAATACATCAGGATCCTCCCTGAGCTTTATTAAGGATTCACTAACAGGATCTCACCATACTACAAGGAAGTGATCATTGACATCAAGAGAGGGGTTCGGCAGGGTGCTATCGTTTCACCGAAACTCTTCAGTGCCACCCTCGAGAACGTCATGCGACAACTGGAATGGGAATGAAGATAGAGAGTCGGCAACAACACCACCTCTGCTTCAATGACGATATTGTGCTAATAACACCAAACATTAGCCAAATGGCACAAATGTTGGCCAACTTCGACCGTGAGTGTGGAAAGGTTGGACTGCAGCTGAATCTCACAAAGACAATGCTCATGAGAAGTGGTCTTGTACCTGAGGTTCCATTTGTTCTCAACAGAATGAATATCTCCGAATGCAACAGTTATGTGTACCTAGGTTGAGAACTCAACATGACGAATGACCTAGTACCTGAGTTGTGCAGGAGGATGAAAGCGACTTGAAATGCCTCCAAGAGTGTTGAAGAAATAGCCAAGAGGACAAAGAACCTCCAGCTCTGGGCACATCTCTTCAATTTCACTTCTTGCATTAACATACGCCTCAGAGACCTGGGCCCTAGGAAAAGAGGATGAGAACACTATTCAGATCACACAAAGAGTAATTGAAGGAGCTATGCTTGGAGTATCACATTTCACTCAAGTGAGAGAAAGAATCCAGAGTTCTAACCTCCATGGACAGTCAAGAATCATGGATGCTGTCTCGTTTGCCAAAGCATAGAAAATCAGATCGGCTGGACACATAATGAGATTTGTATTCCATGGGACCAACTGGATTCCATGGGACCCAAAAGACCGTGTGCCCACCAACCCACAAGATGTCAGACTTTTTCATCAAGACCTTGAACGATCGATTTGAGGCTCTTTGTGTTCCTAGAAAGAACAGACACACGTGACAGGGACGAATGGAGACGTTACTGGCGCCCGCTCGAGCAAATTGATGATTAAAGGGAAGTCAAGTGATCAAGTGACCAGGGTAAACTGATGTTTGTCACTAAAGTTTCCTCTTAGCTTTTAATGAAACTTTTACTAGTATATTTTCTCAAACTGTGGACATTGAATATGGTTGTTCATTTTAAAAATTTGAAGGGGTAAGTATTCTAAATTATAAGGAATACTGTGGGTACTTGCAATTAAGAGATTTAAGAAGAGTTGCTCATGGAAGGAGCAAAAAGGACACATAAATAGTTTAAAAATGGAATAAATGGAACTTAAAAATGCAAATGAGTGAACATATTTTGCACAGAAACCAGATGTCCATTTACTTCCATGTTACCAATCAGTATAAAGATTTATTTGTAAGGCAAGATTTGCACAATAAATACAAATGATGTATTTAGAATAACAGCCTATTGATCCATCTGGCTTCAATATCTACATAAGAAAGAAGAAAAGACAGTGTTTTGGTTAGTGTTGCCATCAAGATCAAAATTGCTGATCTTTCATTAAAAAAGGCAAGTTAATATTCACTAACCTGTACAAATAAAGTTAGCAAAATTTCTTTATGTGGACCTCATGAGCATTTTCAGTAAAAAAAGGCCATGGCTTTCACGAAGGATATTTTTTTTCATAAAAGTTTAAAGACCACTGATATTCTGAGCCAAACACATTTTTTATTCATATTGTTTATAGAGTTTTTTAGATAATAACTAAAAACATAGGTGTGGTGTTTTAAGGAAATGAATAATTCTGTCCATAAAATATTCCAGTCTTGGAGTATTCCAATTTGGTAACTATATTTGAAATTAAACCTTTAGGAAATGGAAAAAAAATAGAAATTCAAATCATAATTCATTGGAAAGCTAATAATTTGTCTCCAGATGTATAATATTAAAATAGTACATATAAGGAAAAGAATACTTGACATATCAATACTTTTTAAAACATTTTATTTGCTAAAGGATTTTGGCATTTTCATTAACATGGTCTACGTTTGACCATGACCTATGTTCCCATGACCTATGCTCAGATTTGATTTAGTCCACCAAAAATAATAGAGATTTAAATAGGTAAAGAACAATGTGCTCATTCATTTTTAACAGTATATCTCATGAATATTTGATAATTGGAGAGTAAAATTATAACAGAAATGAATTCATATATCTCTGGGGTTCCCATAACCATTAAAAATGGTAAAAATATAAACTTATAAACATAAACAGATCCTATACCTTGAAATTTTTTTTAAGACAAGTCAAGAGAAGATGAGGAATGATTGATTACTGAGAAAATCAGTAAATCTCTTTCCCAACAGCACTGATCTCATACTAGTAGGACTGTTACATGCTAAAATTAGTATATTTTTCAGATCACATCAGTAGATTTATAGCAGATAAGTAGGACTTGTGAACTAATTTTTGGGGGGCGGTGAGGGAGACCACACTCAGTGGTGCTCAGGGCTTACTCCTGGCTCTACATTCATGAATGTCTTCTGGTGGGAGTTGGGGCATGTGGTGCCAGGTTGAACCTACGTCAGATGCACGCAATGCAGAAGCCCTACACACTGTACTAGTTTAGGGTATTTCTATTTTAAAGTGGTCTTTTAAAATAAGAGCCTAGATTACACTCATTGAATACTGTCTTATTTATATAATTCCTTTATTTTTGGAGATGTGAAGCCAACCTTTTTGCCTTCTCTATACAATTTATCAAAATTAGAGAAATAAAATTCATTTACCATATGGTTAATCAGGATATCATGTCATTTCTAAAATTCCAAGGTCATTATTAAAAATTTTAAGAGAAGAAACTTTAATGTTTTATATTTCACCAAATAACTAGAGTAAGTATTTTATACAGGGATCAGGTTTTGAGTCAATAAAACTCTTTCTCAGTGTGGTTGCAATATTTAATATACTACCTAACATAGATAATAGTAATGCCATTAATAGCAAGTATTAATTATTAGCCTTTGTTGATAAAGATGCAATCTTATTTGATCAGTAAATGAATCATTATTTGATTCTACAATTCTTGAAATTCCTATGTCACATGACTTGGAAACAATATTATAAAACAGCAAGGGCCTGGCTTCTCACAGTATGCTTCGCAGATAACAGCTGCAGCAGCATCACCTTTAAACTTGTTCAAAATGCAAATTTTTATACCAGCCCTTGGCCCACTGAATCAGTATCTTCAATTTAACAAGGTCCTCAGGAGATTCACATACAGATTAAATTTGAGAAACATTGGTCTAGATTAACGTTTCTCAAAGTGTGATCCCCAAGCAGTAACAGCAGCAGCAGTGTCTGTGATTTTGAAAAAAATTAAAATTCATCAGTACAACCCCAAGCCTACTACTATTCTTTAACAAGTTCTCCAGGTGGTTCTTACAGAGAGGACAGTTTGAGAATCACTGGCTTAGATCATTATATCCTGATTCAGTTTAAAATACTTTCATGGACCAAAACCTCCTGCTACCTGCTTCTTTTTCACACCTACTATAAAGAAAATCTTATAGCACATTGTAGAAAGAAAACAAAATCTTGTATAGTAAGCTATTCTTGGAAAGCTTTAGAATCCTTTCAAATATTTAAAATAATCATGATTCTCTATTGGGGTTTATTAATATACCAGCATCATCCTTGTTATCTCCAGAGATATAATAAAATGTTACCATTAATATTTATTTAAGTTATGTTTACTTCATTGTATTCAGGCACATACATGCAGCCACTATTCAAAAAATAGAGGTAATGAATGGTAGAGGCTGTTGATGATATTAATCACGGTTCTATTTAGTAGTTACTATTTACCTTCTTTCTTCCTCTTTGACAAGAAAGGCAAGCCACTATCAAAACAAATCAGTAGAAGCAGAACGTCACAGTAACGTCTAATTTTAGAAGTACAATAAAAAAATGTTTAAAAGTCAATGACTTCTCAAACAGCACTAATGAGCCTTGAGCCCTCTTACGTGGGAATCTCTGTTCTATTGGTAAGAAGTTGATAAGGCCCCTTCTTGACTGGATCCAGTTGTGAAATCACTTCTTCTATGAGCCCTCCAATCTCTTCCGACTTCTTATATCAATGATGGCATGAATTTGCCATAGCCCTTGTTATATTGTGTCACTAATTTGGTGTATATTTCAGTCTCTAGACAATCAGTATTTTGAAGCTCTGGAACGTAATCTTAGTGGTCTCCAAATGGTGGATAGGAATCAGGCATGCCCTCTAGTCAATAATCTCCTTAGTTCAAAGTAAATATCTTTGGGTAAATGAATGAGTGAGTAAGTTAACAAGACTATTCTATTAACACGGAATGCTGCTTTAGAACATAAAGGCTCAAAAAGCAATGTAAACATAAAGTATAGGATATAACCTGATATAATTTTGTATTTCTCTTTGTATTCATTGTGACAGAGTTTTTATTTTTATCTTTTATTTTTTGTACTCACTTAAGCCTGACTGGAATATTTAATGGACTTGCTCAACTTTACGTAGCATGATATTGAAAAACCAGAGAAAAAAATTCCTACATTTTTCTATTTGTCAACACAGCCACTTGAAAGACTGGGAATGAATGCACTACTCAATGATGAAGAAATGTTGTTGACTTTCACCTGAACAAGAACCATAGTCCTTTACATATATTAAAATTGTAAAATAATGTCTTTATTCTGTTTTGCCATTTTTAATCTTCAAAGCTATTATTTGAAGGCAATTTTCTTTTGTCTGTTTTAGGAATACCTGATATTTTTTCAGGCATCATTTTGCCTTTAAGTGTTTCTCTTTCAACCACTTTGTTTGAATTTTCTTAATGATAAAAAGTTGTATATCCAGAGCAGAGGGAGGTGGACAACTTTGCTTGGAAGGATTTTTATTCTGTGCTTTTTGCAATAAACAAGCACATGTCATGTTGGGTTACTCCAGACTACTCAGTCCATTGTACAGTGGACTTCTTCTCACATACAATAAAGAAGAGGCTCAGAACTCATATCTTTGAAGTGGAGAGTTAGAAATTTACCACATGAAAAAGAGAGAGCCAGAGAATCAACATTGCTAACAGGGTCATGTTATTACCTAACAATTTAGCTTGAGCATTAGCTAAAGCTTCATTTGTGCTTTAGCTTTCCAAACATATTTTAGTGGTAGAAGTTTATTTAAATGCCATATTTGAAGAACTGTAGATAAAAAGGGATGTTGGGGGAAAAAGTAGTCAGAGTAAAGAAAATAATGCATACAAAGATAGTTAGGAATATAGTAGTAAATCATTGTCATATACACTCACTTGTTTGGTTTCTTAGTGAGATTCTTTTTATAAGATTTTGGTATAGTTGAAAATGTCGTTCATGAAACACCATCCCTAGGAATGATACATTTTTCAGGATAAATGCATAAAGAAATGTTCTCACTACACTAAAATAAAAAAATGTAATATGTATGTGTGCAAACTAAGTACATGGCACTGAGAAATATAGTGTGGGGTGGGGTAAGGCATTTTTTCTGCATGTCTTTCCCTCAAAACATATACTAATAAATGACTGCACCAATGTCATGTCAAAGGCATAAAAATTTTCTAAACATGGAAGACTATGTGAAAAAAAATATTGAAAAAATTTTAAAACACCAATATAAGCAAACATTGACTTATAATAATTTCCAGTCAATAAAAGCCTGAACTAATATATTAATTTTAGAATTCATTAGTAGTTAGTGAAAATATCACATAATTAGTAAAATATTAAATTTATTCAGGTCATGACAAAAAATTCCTAAAATAAGCATTCTAGAATATAAAAACATATAACTCTTTGATTCCATGAAATGTGCTAATGATTATTCAGATTCTCACCCAAAATGAAACAATATAGGAAGAAAACAAGTTTCTGTCATACTGTGAATGACATTGCCAATCTAATATCTGAAGTACTTTTTTTGTCTTTTACTTTAAATACTGATAGTAATTAAATTATTCTTGTTGGTTAAAAATTATAGCTAGAAGAAATTGAAAAAAACATAGATATTTAAACATATTTGAGTGTAAAATTCAATTCAAATTTAATTTTTTTGTATATAAGTTTGTGTGTGTGTATGGATAAGGATTATGATCTGTTTATAAATGAGGAATGGACTGGAATATAAGAAACAGTTGTAAATATTAGAATTAAACTTTAGGAATTTTAATGATTTAAATTTATATTGACTATGATTTTACATTATGCCTATATCTACTTAATAACAGCATGTTTTTCATTAATTTATAAATTTTCAACTTGTTTTCTAAGAAAATCAGATTTCAGAAGTTCTCACATAATCCAAACCTTCCAATATAAAATTTATAATCAAAGATTTAGCTTGAAACACATATAAATTCTATTCAAATAAAATCTCTCTCCCTTACATGTTCTTACATATCAAATCACTGTGTTTACCTCTGTGTACTACTTCTGCCATAAAAAATATTAGTGTGCTTTTAGTAAATGTTTTATTCTTAGAAAATTATTTAGGTGTCTATCTGAAAACCAATGCTAGGGTTGGTGACATAATTACTCTAATTCTCAAAAGCCAGGCATTTATGAATGTATAGCTTATGTCTTTTCCTAGTGGTAAAGTTCAGGATTTGCTAATTGGTACAATCAGAGAGCAATGGTTTCAAGGCTGCTGCAGCAGTTTGCTTAACGTAAATTGAAGTACAAGCTAGATTCAAGGCGAGAAGCACTAATTTATCCATGAAAACCAAGAAAATATATTGCCAGTACTCAATTTACATAGTTGTTCAAAGAGGTGCCTCTGCTCATGCACTAATAAAAAACAGAGCCAAGTATGTTCTTACTTCACCCTCCAGAGGACAAGTCACAAAATAAATCAGAGAGAAGAGACTCAGAAAACAACAGCCCACATAAATTATTTTATGCTTGTACAGTTTAAGAAATATATCAGTAAAGCAGTGTGTCATCTTTATAAACACATTTTTTGAGAGAAAAGAAATATAGAACAATTTAATAAAAATAAAATTTTGAAAGACATTTTTAATTTTCTGACCTCAATATTCCTGAAAATTTATAAATAGAATGTACTTTTAAAATGCACAACTTAATAGTTTTCAAAAATATTATCATATAAAGGGTACAGTGCACTTACTCAGCAATATAAATATCTGTCATTTCATCTATGATTCCACCTATACCTAGAATAATATGGCAGCTTCCCCTATTCACTGTATTTGTATTACTAAAGATTCTGTAAGGATACCATAGTTATATTTACATATGTACAACTTGAGGTGCATAAGAAAAAGCAAGTAATCAAGAGCATCAATTTGGTGTCTTAAGAATTGTCCTCTACTCTTATTATCCTGCAATTGTGTTCAGAGCTTAAGAATTTAAAATGAAAAAAAAATACTTCATACTAGCAATCACCATTTTTCTTGTAATCAAGTCCATACTTCTTTTTCATATTCCTTCACTGGATTGCTTTTCTCTGTTTATTGTTGTTGCAAAACAAGGTGAGAGTTTAGGCGACATTTTTCAATGATGATTTCTTTTGCAATAACAAAAATCTTAAATGCAGTCTCTCTTTTCCTCCTGCTATGTGCTATCAAATTCATCTTTGTATGGGAGGCACAAACTAAAATGAGTAAATTGCCCTTAGTAGGTAATACTCTTTTCCAGACACTAGGAAGTAAATTGTCAAAGACTTACACAGGGTTTTAGCTGCATGATTCCCATTGACTTTAATGGAAGTTGCAAGGAAAACACCCCATGCAAAGCTCAGAAAAGTAGGGGTTAGTTTTCTCTATGGTTACCACTGTATTTTGTACCCTCTAGCCTGAACATTCTCTCTTCACTACCTCTCTATTCACTCCGTTTTTTTGCACCTTACCTCTGAAAATAAATAAATCTGAGGACTTTTCATTTCCCCATCTGCATACCTCGTCAATATACTCTACCCTAATACTATTTTCAAGTTCACAATTAAACAATATCTTTATTTTAAGACCAACTATGAACTATCCATTACTATTTAATCCATGTGGGTATCTACAGAAAATATACTTATATATTTTAAAGAATATTGTTTCAGCATTAATTGCATATTTTTGGAATATTTACCATATTTCTAATAATATCAGAAATACCTAAGCTATATTCTTTTCTACTTCTTAAAAATGCCTACTAGAAAGCATCATTTTAACTATTAAGTTTTAGTATTTTCTAAAACTTTTCTTGGATCAAAAATATATAAGATACCAGGAAATAGAACAGGTAATACAAAGCAGTTATCATCACCACTTAAGCAGCCGTTAGCCAAAGCTCTTCATAGGACAACTAGTGAATTACATAATAGATACCATGATATATCAGATTCTGGCAGAATGGGTACAGGTTTCCATCATGTCTGGGTAAAGAAGAACACTCTTGTCTAAGTGATGGAGACAACAGTACACCACTATTGCCTGATGTCACTCATATATAATACATTGAAATCACACACACACACACACACACACACACACATGCACACACACACATGCACGCACACACTCTATGGGATTGTTTTAATTCTCTAGCAAGTTTTGACTGTGGAGAGAGCCAAACGAGGCTAGCTTTGAGCTAGATTTTTATGAGTGTTTGGTTCTGTATAGAATGCACAAAAGACCCAATCTTCATGCCTACTACTTTTTTCATTACTGTGGCATTAATTACAAAGTAAGATGCCAAGTAATTGGCAAGGGGAACACTACTTGCTTATTTATCAGATACCTTTATCCTATGCCCCGGCTTCTCTCCTTTAATGCACTTTTATAATAGATTACCAGGGTAGCAATGTAAAGAGTAAAGGGTCTTTCCTTGGCACATTTGTAACCCAACTTACCTTGATTTCTTTGTCTTATTTTAAATCACACCAGTAAGAAGGGATTTGTACTCAGCGACATATTAATCAACATGCCATATATAAACACATAAGGTCTCAAACAAAGCAAAGAATATGTTCTGCGAAAAGCAAATGGTTTACTACTGAAAGCCTTCTTTCGTTCTTGCACCTATAGGTTCATTACTTCTATAAACAATGTAGGAGTGTGCCATAAAATCCCAGACACACTGAGCAAGCGTCCTGAAATCTCAACACCCAGGGAACCTCAAAAAACATACAAGGATATATTTTTCTCAATTTGTTGTCTTATTTGCCCCCAGTTATTAGCAATTACTACTGTTCTAGCTCTATGTTGATCATGACAAAAATATGTTTTTCATAAAATAACACATTTGGACATGATAACGAGAACCTTGGTTCCCATCTTCTCCGTTGCCGAATAGCACGTCTCGTGCTATACAGGCACAGTTGGCTGTCCAAGGACCCTGATGCCAAATTGTGGAGGATATTCTTGTCGCAGTGACAAATTGCTTGCTGGTGGGCTGTGCAGAGTGTTGTTCTGGCAGCATTAGAGTTGTCTACGTGTCTGTCACTTGGTTAGGCTGCTTCAATGCTAGGTGATTTCGCTCCCACCCCCACCCTCTTTCCTTTTCCTTCAATGCAATTTTCAGACTTACCTTGGCTTCCCAGTGAATGGGGGCTTTAACATTCACTTGACAATGAGCCTATGGAAAAGCCTCTCAAGCTCTCCGTACAGGTATCTGTAGGGTGAGAGAAGGATTTTTTTCACAGTGCCATACTTGTTTTCCATACAAACCTACAGGCTGCCATTACAGCCACCCACATCCCTCTTGGCATGCACTTATGCAGTGAGCTCCTTAATGAATCCAGACAAAACTGCACAGCATTCCAGACACACAAGAAAATCATGCATTTTAATAGTACTGCAGGGTAATTTATTTCTTTCGTCTGTAAAGTGTTGATGGTCACTAATATTTGATAACATTTCAGTAAGAGATTATTCTGCTTTTGTTTTGGTGCTTGGTTTTAAGACTAAAAAAGATTTCTTTAATACCTTTTTAATTTATTCATATTTATGAAGATGACTGTAAAAAAACAAAAAGCAAAACTGTAAATAAGTAGACAATATCCAATAAACAAATTAACTTGTAAACACATCTCATGCAATCAGAATAGTATCTGTTGACTACCTATGGAGGTATATAATTTAATGCCTCCAGATAATTTATGGGTTAAGCCTACCAGCTGACATTTTGAGATAAATATTAAATAATACTCCTTTTTCATTACTGAGTTTATAATTAGGTATAACTGTAAAGGCATTTAAAAAATCTATAACTATAGGAGATACAGTATTTTAAGAATGTTTTGTAATACTGAAAAAAGATAATGCAATGAGTACAAAAGATGCAGGAGGCCTTTTTATTTTATGAAACAAATGACTTTATCCATAAAACATATTCTGCAGCACGGGTGTATTATTTAAGACTCGAGGATATATAAAAGAAGCTAATGGGTTTTTCACAAAAGATAATATACAAAGGAATAACTTTAAAAGGAAATGAACAGGCTTTTAATTTTGTTGAAAATGTTTGTTTTTGCTTTTTCCATATATAAATCTATTTGTTAGTTTCATTGTTAAAACTGCCTCTCTGAAGAAAGTAGACTAAAGCACCTTTTAAATTATTTAACATAACTAAATTAGTATTGTTTTCAAAAAGATAAATTTCAGTTATATTTATTAAAAGCACTAATAATAAAGCTGTAATTTGGAGAACTTGGAAAAAGATAAAAGGGCATTTTAATAGTTTCAACTCTCAGAACACCTAAGTAAATTTTTTTAGCTCAAAGTGATGTTTAATTTAGTTTGTTTTCAACATCACTGATGATAGGTCTAAAGTCAACCCCTGGACTGGTATTACTAGAATAAACTTATCAAATTATCTTTCTCAGACACTTTTGTGTTTTGTTTTATTCTCCAAAACCTGGCAGCACAAATGTTCTAGTTTTCATCACTTAGGGACATCAACTATGAGACTATTGATCCTAAAATTGCTAGGGTTTTCTAAGCCTGCTGCTTGCTGGTTCTGCACTGTTGTCCCTGAAGTGGTTAAAGCTTTGTTTGTTTGTTTTGTTCTGAATGGCTCTTAATGGATTAAGCTTTAGGCTTTCTCCAAAGCAGTAACTGATTGTTAAAGTAGCAAGAAATAAACTAACCACAGGATGGGTATATCTGTGTGTGTGTGTGTGTGTGTGTGTGTGTGTGTGTGTGTGTGTGTGCGTGTGTGTATTGCCAGATCAAAAGAAAATTATGTTCTTCATTTCTAAAACTAAGACAGAAAAATATGTAAAATATAGTATTTCTAACCATCTCTATTTAATAAATCTATCATCTTTAAATTGCCATAAATTATGTTAGCCAATACCTACAATGGATTACTTCTATTTAATCAAGAATAATTGAATTAAATGGTATAATGATCCATAGCTATTGAGATAAGACAATATTAATTATAGTTGCTGGATCACACTTTCCTGTGAAATTAACACACCATTGTGTTTTGATCCTAGCATTGCTTTTCATAATTTTACCAATAGTATTCAATATAGTGATTCCAATTTATATAAACCTAGCACTAGAAATTTAAGTAATACATACACTTGTCTTCATAATATTATGCTGTACTTCTGGACTTCTATAATTAGGTTTAGGTTTGAGTATGATATTAGGAAGAGGACTAGTGACTTGACGAGTAAAGAAACACCCATATTTGGAGAAACAGATGGAAATGCATGAATTTATATGACTTTTTTTTAATAGAGTGCCAGCTCTTTCTAAGAGAAGGACCTAATTCAAGATCTCATTACCAATGCACGGTGACACTAAGAGCTAAATACTCAACTCAGAAAATGAAATAGAATCATATATCTCTCTTAATGGGTATGATGGGCAAAGCATAAAGATCATGCTCAAGTCAAAGCTTCAGTTCTCCAGAAATGGCATATACTGTCACTCCAATCTCAGGCATTTGGTAAGATTCTGAATGATTCTGTCTGGTAGAGCATGACCAACTATTCTCAGATTTGCTGGAGAATACATTTTAGAGGGCCAGTCATGAAAATCTAGAAGAAATGATCTCTGCTCCAGCTTCAAATAGTGCAAAATTTATCTGTCAAGGTCAATAGAGATGGGAGTCCTTTGGCAAATTTTCAACATGATTCTTCCAAAGATATATAACATTAGCAACTGCATCCTTCTGGATGTTATGCTTAGACTATTGCATGAAGAGCACTGGAAAGATAGTTCAGAAGGTAAAATGCTTGCCTTACACATGGCTTACACCAGTACCTTATTAGTTCCCCAGTCTTGCCAGGAAGGACTCCTGAGCACCATTGGGTTTGACCCAGGACCCTGCCCCTTCCAAAAATATTGCATTTGGAAACATGCCTTATTAGAAAGAAATGGTTGAGTTATTTTCAACAAGGAATTTAAAGCTCTCCATTACACTTTAGGTTCTCTTGGACATGGATATTGTATTTCATACTTGCATGCTAAGTGCAAATGAACAGTTTGATTTACCATTTATAACATTAACTCAATTCAATATATCTTATATAAAAGAACAGCAAAAGTTCTTTCTCTCATAAATATCACACACAAAAGATCTAAAATCAAGGAGGAAGTTTCTAATTCCTGCCTTATACCTGTAATAAGTGCAATGAATTGAATTGAAAGGGGGCTTATATTAAAGGAAGGCATATGCCTCAAAACGACAGAGCATTTATCGAATAGCAAGAACGATTGATTCTGTTATAATGCTAGTGCAGTCTTTGTAATTTTCAAAACTCCATTCAAAGTGCTGATATTCTGATGACAGAACTAACTGCCACTATAACACCAGAGCTTAGCATTAAAAGAAGGGATTTCAATGAGTGCAATAGAAAAGAAGGCAATTTTCCCCTTGCATGTAATATTCTAAAATTAAGGTGAGCAAAGTGTTGTAAAACGTAAATGAATACTCTTAGTGAAAAACTAATTTGCTAATTGTGTGACACCCCAAAAGCCAAATATATTTAATATTGTATAAGACAGGATAATGCATTTATAAAAACCAAGGTCTCTGTCAAAATCCTTTCCCGAGGCATTCATTGCACCAAAATAATGAGGGTGGAGCTGCTAGAATAGAGAGGTATTTCCCATTTCTCTTTAAGTTTGGGATACTGCTAATGGACTTAATGCACTTTTTATTCAAAAAACCTTTTCAAAAAGAAAGCAAATGAGCTATATACACAGACTTTGTAGGGCCTCCTTTGGCTTTTACCTTACATCATTTTCGGGATCCTCACATTTCACTTTCTCAATTATTGTTTCATCTGCCCTATTATTGCTGCCCTTATCTCTATCCTCACACTAACCCTCAAGAGTTTGTTCCTGTTACTCCTTTGTCAAAAGGAAAGGAGGAGGGGCATTGGGAAATGATGTGGCCCAGGATATAACTTTAATCTTCTTTCCTGTTTACACCACCACCTACAAATGAGGGGAAAACTTTACAGACATGAAATGAAAAGCTTTGGCCTCTTCTATAGATAGAGATGCACGATATGCAGACTGGACTCTCTTTACATAACAAAGCTCCTATAGAAGAGTGGGTAAAAGTGAAAGATTTATAAAATGTATCTGGTTTTTGGATGGTAGCATGTTATCTATGTGTATTATGCACACATAGATATTAGCGGTTTGGAAATATTTCTTTGGCAAATGAACCTTCTTTTGTTCATTTAAATAGGAAATATGGATAAAAAGGCATTTCAAAGAGTATTGTTTATTTGTGTGCAAACTGCCATGCTTTGCCTTGTTTTATCCTCAACACTTCAAATGAAAATACTTGCTTACCTCCCACTAAGGGGCTCTAAGGCTTGTCTGCTTATGTCTGTTAGAATCAGAATATCTGAATTGCTAGAAATATATTAGCATTTCCAAATATGTCAGCAATGACATGAATCATAAATATGATGTATTGGCATCTGTCAGTATAAGTATGCATGTTTACCACTTATTGAATAAGTAAGATCTTTCATTGTGGTCAAGAAGAAGGACATATTAATTGTATTACTTTTGGTAGTAGGTACATTTTATTATAACTTTAGAAATAAGTGGACAACAAAGAGACAGAGATATATAGATATGATTATAGGTATAGATACATATATAAATATTCAGTAGAAGTAAATGGGCTCAATTTTGGTGTGAGATTAGTTTTTGCCCTTAGCTTGCCTCCAAATCTTACTGTCCTGTAACTTAACTGCATGTAAATGTTATTTTCAAATTATGAATCAATAATATCATACTTTAGAAAAGTTGGAAGGAACTTGGATACCAATCTTGAGCATTAAAAATTTTTATTTCTCTTGTCTCATTCAAATGTCTGTCTACCTCTGCTGTTCTTTCACTAATTTTCAGAGAATTGCTCTTTTTCACAGATGTTTAAAACATGCTGTTGACCAGTTTACTCTTCTAAAAAGGCAAATTATACCCAGTTTAAGTTTCAGTGTAACAAATTCGTATTTTTTTCTTAAAAACCTGCAAACTCATGTTGGGAGACTTCATTTTATTCTGAAGAGTTACACACAAATATTAATTAAAAAAATGATGCTGAGCTATATAATATCTCACTATTACTCATTTACCCTCTGCCCACATATTGACCTCCCACTATTTTTCAGAATAATTATGAATAAAATATTAAGGGAAATATATTTTGAACTCAAGAAAAATGAATATCACTGATATTGTGATATGGCAGTAAATTAGTACAAAGAAACATGGTCAGATTATTTCTTTTTACTACATAGCTTCACTTCTAAAATGAATTTGGGTTAAAATATAGGGAAACTAATATAACACCATATTTGAAGCACCTACTATGTGTCTAGCACCAGACACAAGTTAATCAGCATGAAGCATTGTAAAAAGTCTGAGAGAAAATTTTTTTGTCTACACTTTCTACATAAATTGCCTTAATCCATTTAAAACTAAGACATCTCCAATAAAAGGATGTTAGGCATTTTCTACTATTTAACTTTGATAATGTACTTAGAAAAGAATGCCTGGCACATAGTAGAAACTTAAATATTTGTTGAATGAGTGAATGGTTATAAGTACTTTTCAAAGGCAAAATAAATCATCTGCCACTTTTAATGTATTTGGAAAGACATCAGTAAATGGCTATTGTAAGGAAGATTGCAGATGCTGGTTAAGATAATCTGACTGTGTAGTAGTTTATTTATTCTACTATAGAATTTTTGTTCAGAACCCCTGGGGGAAAAGTTTTGTTGTGATTACTTCTAAGCTGGCAGTCAATGACTCAACTCCAGAACAAAATCTCATACCAAGTCCATGTCCTTTCTTCCTGTTCTTGCCATTTCCCCATCCAGTTGTTAACACGTTTTAAAAACTGACAGGTTATTTCACTTCCAAAATGATACTAAGAGTCACACATGTCAGAGCTCTACTTGATAAGTTGTGTTTGTTTCAAATATGGTATGTGAGTACTGAATCCTCACTCTTTGAATCCTGCAAAGTGTATCAATAATTATGCCAAATCCATCCAACAGTTGATTGAGGTGTTTTCAGTTTGATATGGGTGTCAAAAACGAGGATTAACATAATTCAGATTTTTGTCTGATATGTTGAATGAAAAAAATAAAATCATTCATGCATCATAGTTTTATGCCTAATAGTGGAAATTCAAAAAAGGTATCTCAGATTCCACAAGCATTTTCTTTGTACCTATAGAGGTGACTTTGCCACCTGGCATCCCTGTTATGTCTGTCACAGTTTCTCTTTTTAAAGTTCTAAAAAGTATACAAATTGTATAATCATTACATTGTGCATTACAAGAAAATTGATTTTGATTAACTCTAATCTTAGTCTATTTCATAAATTTCAGTATTTTTTTTAAATTATGAAGTATATCTATCATGATCGTTGATCTCTCAGGGCTCTTTTGATTTCATCGTGCTTATTTCTACTGTATCCCGAGAAACTGAACACTCTTCTGAGAAAATTCAGTGTTGGAAACTTTTTTCTTGGACTCAACACATTTATTGGAGGTATCCCCATTTGCAACTTTAATTGTGCTGATGCAGATACAACCATTGAAGAAAATAGAAGTAGTATAGTTTTAGTTTTCTATTTAAATTGATGTCAGGAGGCATCAATTTAGCAATCCAGAAAAATTCAACATACAAAATATACTTTTTAACCAAGTAAGTATGAATAAACTGTTTAAATTTATTTTTTAAAAAGAAATAATTTCTGATACATGATAGAAAATGTTTAGAATAGAAAGAATTACCATACACATTAGCTTTCGTAAGGGATAGGATTAACCTTAATTTTTTAGTTTAGAGAAATGTTAAAGATAATTATGGTTGAGACTAATTTTATTTTATACCCATAAAGCTCTTCAATAAATGTTATGGATTTTATAGTGTAGGTAGACCAACTGATCTGTTATATAGATTTTTCTCCCCCAAATCCTATTTCTTGACAATATGATTAAGAACATTTATTTTGTGAATGCCCGGTTCCTTCTTGTCTAGAATTCTTCCTCTGTACAATCCTTATGCAATGCATAACAGCAGCCTGGGGTTAAAATCTGAACATAGTTCATCTTTTAATTTCGTGGCCTTGAGCTTTTGACCCAAAGAGGTGTTGAAGTTCACAAGGGCAGGACTAAATGGAGGAAACACTTGTCTTTGGGGCCCAAGCACTGACCTTAAAGGTTTAAAATGAATTGCCTACACCCTAGGATATTGTTGTAGTCAGGTATGAGAAAGTGAGCAGTAGGAATGTGAAAGACTATGGGAGAGAAGAGTTAGGCAAGGGAGTGGTGAAAGAAAGGGTGGGAGGACAAAATGGAAAAACTTTTTAAAATCGAATATGTTTGAGTATATTTTATATTTGTTTTATTTCTTTAATATTTACTGTGGTTGACTTTTAAAGCCATAGAGAGATGAGTTAGGCTTCTGACTTTTAATGAATTGCTGTGAAATTGGTTACATACATTACTCCAATTCTGGGGGGGGGAGTGGCAAGGGGGAACAATTATAGTTCATTATATGCATCTCAAGTTGTTTATTCCTTAAGATGCACAAGGATAGTTTAAGGACTTGTTTCTGCCAAGAGCTTTCCCCTCCTCAAATAATTTCACAACAGAGAAAAAACACATGGACTTTATATAAAATAAAAATAGAAGTGATATAAGGGTTGTATTTTTATAGCTGTATTTGAGTACATTTCAAATGAATGTTTGTTAAACAGGGGGAAAAATCAGACTGGCATTGTCGTGATTCTAAGCGAATTAGGTGAGGCAGGAACAGGAAGAATCTGAGTAGCTTGCATTTAATTAGCACTTACTGGTACAAAATAAATTAGACAGATTTGTCTTGTTTTATGAGCAAGATCCTGTTTTTCTATTTCATTTTCTTTGTGCTTTTAGTAAGGACGGATCTGGCGCTTTGGATACTAAATAGGCAACTAATTCAATTGGTGCTTTCTCCGAGGGTCTGCTTGCAAACCGGTGCCAGACTCACTGGTCCTTTGTGTACTGCCCGCCCTGCATGTGTCTGGGCTCCCCTGGCCAGTCCGTTTTTTTGTCTCTGATGGTTAATAAGCTTTGAGCCTAGTAGTCAAATGTGGTGGGAACGGGGACAAGACGAGGGTCCTTAGTGAAGGTGTTTGTTGTTAAATAGAACAATTCAGCTGTCTCTTTAGAAAACTTGACAAAAGGAAATGCTCCCTGCTGAAAATTTTCTTAGCCTGTTGCACAAAAGATGAAGTTTGTTTAAGAAATTGCTGCTAAAGAAAGCGTCAACCCATTAAGGTAATTATATGGAACCTGTGCCGTATAACAGCTTAATTGATGTTAATGTTTGTCTAATTGGTGATTGGGAGAGTGCAAAGGACTAAAGGTCTTCCGAGCACTTTCAGTCACGGCTCTGAAAGGGGCTCTTCTGGTTTTCACAGTTATAACAATGCCTGCGCGTCTTTCTCAGATTACGCCTTGTTTTCAGCCCCTTACAGCATTCTGCTCCACTACTTAAAGCGTAAAATAAGGGTGAAGAGCCATTGTCTAATGCAGTCTTTTTCAAAGAGTGTTTCTGACAGGGATTGTTCTAGGAATCAGGCAGGAGAGAAGGGAGTGTGAGAGGTGAAAGCCACTATCACCCACTTGTGTCACCTCCCCAATGAGCAGCAAGAGCCGCCTAATTGCTGCATCTGTGTTTTTTTTTTTTCTTCCAAACCTCCATTCTCTCAAACAAGATCCTTACTCTGATGCCACATGTTCCTGTGGAATCTATCAAACAAAACAAAACAAAACAACAAAAAAAAAAACAACCCACCCCAACCTGGCTGACATTTAAAAAAAGGGGGGGGCATAAAAAGAACCGTTAGAAAAACATGTATAACAATTAAATGCATGCACAAAATATTTTTTTTAAGATTTTACATACTACTAAGAACATATTTGAAAATACAATTAGATAAAACAATTCATATGTGTATCTAAATATTTATGTGTGCATTTTGTGTGCAAAAATATCAGCATAATTAGTCCGTAAATTCTCATGCAAGCAGACAGGAATGTATAGATTTTAAAATCTTGCATTTATTTTCATTTGAGGGAACCACTTAAATGTGTCTTTATCGTTTTTTAAAAGTCACAGTAAATATCATTGATCCAGGTTATAAAACTGAAATGCTTCAATATTTTGCATCCCAAGATAAACTGGTTGAAGAGCCAAGACTTTTCTTTTAAAATCTCAGCTTGCACACTCATTCACACACACACACACACATACACACACACACACGCGCGCGCGCGCGCATGCACAATGCATTTAACATAGCTATCTCTGAAAAGTTAAAGTTCTCAAGCTTTTCAATTTTTATGTTTTGCATTCCTATATTTAACAGATTGATATTTTCCTGTTTGTTCTCTAAGATTTCTTTTTTACATGCAGAATGTATTCATGTGCTATCCTAATGAGGAAATGACGAGTTTTTATCAACCTTATTAAACATACACCCAGAAGATATCCATTTTAATAAGGGGCCAATTACTAAGTGTGTCTTCAGTTAGAAAGAACTTAGCTTTTACCTTGTTCTTTGGCTCTCCATGTCTCTAATTAATTGAATCTTGAAATCGTTGGACTTTCAGCTTAAGAGAAGACTGAAGAAGGGAACTTAACAACACTGCCTATTCCTTTATGTCTAGAACGGGCTAAAAAAAAAAAACACCTGTAATGCTAAAAGACTCAGGCTTTTGTCTGTTTCTAATATTACTTTTCTGCCTAATTGCCATCACTGCCACGTACATTAGGCCCTTTTTCAGCAGGGTTAAAACAGGGCCAGTGATGAATGGAAAACTGATTGTACTGCTGTCAAACTTGAATGTGAGGCTTATTCTAGAGATAGAAGTATGAGGAAAAGGACAGAGAATTGCACTTCATTAAAGCTCTACCAAGCTGATTGGAGTGGAGGAGGTAATTGAGATTTAAAGTGGCATTCCCATCACACTGTCCCTTTTTCAACTTAACAACTGTCATTCAAGCCACATAGGGCAACAATTGGCCAGATTTCCCAGCTCTTCTGAGTAATAAAACAGACACTCACCTTCTGGCTATTCGTTTTACTTACTTTGTTCTAATTTCCAATTCATGTGTCATTAGTGAACTAAGATTGACAAGAAATAGCTTTGACCTCACAGATTTGACCTTCAACCTCAGAGACCCAACTCTAGTCTGAACATAGGTTAGAATATGCTAAGAAACACCTTTCCTTTGCTCAAGAATGAATGGCAGTTTTTTCATCATTGTACCACCCCCTGCTTGCCACTACATTTAGACTATGAGACATGTCAACTGCCTGTCACAATTACAATAGACACAGCATACCAGAATTTCCCCCAAATCCAAGGGGAACTTCCTGAACAAAGAGTAAATTTTATTGCACAGATTTTGGAGACCTCCAATTTGTAGAACCATAATGAATGCATCCCACAGACAAATAGGTAGTTGTTAATTATCCCAGCAATTTCTTTTTTTAATGTGCTAACAACACAGCATGCTAAGCCTTCATATCCTACACTGTTACCTGATGATCTCATCACATTTGAAAGGATGGTAGTCTGGGAAGAAGGCATTATTATAGCAAGCATGCATGACAATAAGTTACATGATGATAATCCCTTATTTTCATTATTTAATAAAAAGAAAGTGTGATATTTTGAAAACAGATGAGTTACACTACATCTTTACCAAACCAACTGAAGTAGTTTACCTTTAGTATCCTGTTAAGATAAGCATAATCTTTGTATTTTCCTCCACTGATTTTCCTTAACTTTTGTACAGTAATTTTGTCCCATCAAAGCATGTTTCATCAAAGCATGTCCATAACTTTTAGAACTATGACCTGAATAAGAACCCTTAATAAATGTAAAAATAATTTATTCCTTTTATATAGTTTTGAAGATAAATTGGATTCTGTGGAATCTATTATTTGGTTAGAGACTTGTTACAATTCTTCATGTTAAGTAACAAACATTTGGATGACTCTAGTATTATATGTCTAAATAAACAGAAAAAAGAAATGTAGTACTTCATTGTGTCGAGTGTTTGAAAAGTTGACTCCACTTCCTTCATGATAAAACATTTTGAAAACACTGCCAGGTTACTGCTTTGACTTCATTTTAATGAAATGTGAAGTCATTTTTATTTTACCAGAAATATCCATTCTTCTAGTATTTTAAAAACCATGGGTATGTGACTATATTGACTTTCCTTTAATGGATGTTACAGTCATTTGGTTTTCCCTTATAATATTTTTCTATTATAATACAGATTTGCATACCTCATTGTGTTTCACTGTTTTCTGAAATTCTTATGTGCTGAAAAAGAGAATACAATATATTTTCTTAGTGGAGGAGGCATTAACTTTCATGAGAAATCACAATTGTTACCACATCATCCGTAAGTACTCTTAAATGCTAGTACCTTCTGAACAATAAAATTCAACTCAAAGAACTGATTTCTTTTGAGGAAGATGATTAGCATATAAATACAAAAGAATAACTTCAGAATAAGACACACTTCCAAAGTATGACATAGTAAGAGTTTACTAATAATTATAAAAACTCAGGGAGTCTATTGTGGATATAGCATTCTTTAGATCTGTGTCACAATTATGTGTGAGACATGCATTCAGGGTAATGACAATTACATATTTACCATGGCTTTGTCCTGATGTATGTACCCTCCTTGTTATAACGGCAAGCTTCAAGCCAAACAGTAAAAAAAGCTCTTTGTGTTTGGATTTTTGACTGGGTGAATTTTCATGTCCTTATAGTCAGAGATGATCGGAGACTTAGTTTTATCACAACAGCACATTTGTGCTCATCAAACTACATAAATTTCAAGTAGTTTCCTCTGAGGGGTGTTTTGTCCACACCTGTAACAATTACTCTATGTTAGTGAAGCTAACAAGAGTCAGGCCATAGGTTAAGGGTCAGGACACTGTCAAGAGGAAGTTATTCTTCACTTTAATAAATCTCTTTATCATTTTATCTAATGCAATATGCACCTGTCAATCAGAATACATAGATTATTCTTCCTTCAAGAAGAGCCCATTTTATACTTGTCTTATAATTACAATTTTTAAATCTTTAAGACATCACATTTAAAATAAACACTCTGAATTAATAGATTTTTATACATAAATAAAAATGAGGAGCTGAAAGGTAGTGCAGTGGGTAGGACACTTGCACAAAACTGATCTGGGTTTCACTCCCAGCACCCCATATCATCCCAGAATACCTCCAGGAGTGATCCTTGAGTGCAAAGCCAGTGGTTCAAGTACAGATAGAAAGAAAGAAAGAAAGAAAGAAAGAAAGAAAGAAAGAAAGAAAGAAAGAAAGAAAGAAAGGAAGGAAGGAAGGAAGGAAGGGAAAAAAACAATGGATTATATGAAAAAAAGTTTAGGTTTTTATGTTTGTTTGATTTGGTGTTTATTTTTGAGTCAAAAATTAGCAAGTAATGAAATGAGTAATGAAAGAATAATGAATGGCAGAATAGTTCAGCAATATTACATATTAAATCCATTTAACTCAATATTAAATGTGTGTGTGTCAACACATGGATAGACTCCTCTCAGGTAGAATAAATTAGCACAATATCCAGCTAGCGAGTACGTTTCTAGAATATAATAAGACAGTTTTTGAAAATATGTTTGTAATGGAATTAGGTTGAGTTTATATACATACACAGTAGGATCTGCATATGCTATACTTGATATAATGAAATTCCATTTACATTAAGGTATAGTGAAAGACTCAGTTATCTAGTAGTATAGTATGCAAATTGCAGTTACTCCTGTCATCACGAGATTCAACATGCAAGGAAAATCTCAACTTAAAACAAAAATAGCTCCTTAAAAATTACTACTACTTACCTTAAAGCATTTAAAGAGAAAACTATGTTTTAAGAGTCGTAAGCTTGAAAGTGACTAAGTTGGGTTATTTAGACTATATTCACTAAACAATTATAAATCAGAAAAAAAGTCATGTTAGGCTTTTTTCTCAAGAAGTAAAGTAAGTATACTATTTTCAAAAATGCAACTTTCTGTTAATAACTCCCATAAGAGTGTCATGGTTGGATGAAGAGTTTCAAAATGGAACTCAGGGATCATATTTCAACTTCAAATCTGCTTTTTAATGACTCTGTTTGCTTAGCTGTTCAATGGGAATGAGAGCTGGTTATTCCTTTCCTACGGGATTTTAAAAAGACATATCAACTTTTCTTTTTATGCATCCTCAGTGATAGAAATAATTCTAATAAAAAAAGAGTTTTCTAAATTCCACCCACATGGCCTGAGTCATTTTAAGGAAAAGCATAATATTCCCTTTATATTTCCCAATACTTAGCTGAATGATGAATGCTAATTCCTAATAAATTAAAGATAATTTCAACTATAGTTATTCATCCTGATTTTTTGCCTTCTCTTTCATGTTTAAGTATTTATTAATTGGCAATTTACAATTTCGCATTTAAAAGTTTTGAAGTTTGAATAAAATTTTCTATGTATTCAATATTTCCTTAATAGAAGTAAAAATAATTTTACTATAAATAACATAACTTAATTTATTTAAGATAAATTAATGCCCTCTCAGATTCTTATTTTCGTCTTAAAATAATGCCACTCTATGCCTTCATTATTGTTAGCCTGACTCAAAAATTGGAAATTATTTTCATGCACAACTGAAATATAATTATTATATTTGGGCATCTGTGTTTATTATCATCCAATATTTACATCACCCTGCAGAAGCAACTGTGGAGTTTCTTGTAAGTTTAAAATTACTAGATTTGCAAACATATTTCCAGTCCCTTAGTGGGTCTCCAGGTCTTACAAAAGAGTCTCATACTTTACTATTATTCACTTAAATCACTTATCACTTAACTTCCCGTTAGTCGTCGATTTGCTCGAGCGGGCGCCAGTAACGTCTCCATTTGTCCCTGTCGCGTGCTAGTGTAGCCCAATGGCATCTCTTCGCTCCGGGAACATGGAGGGCCTCAAACCGATCGTTCATGATCTTGACAAAGAAGTCTGACCATCTGGTAGGTGGGCGGCCACGCGGTCTCTTGACATCCCGTGGAATCCAATCAGTAACAGCTCTAGTCCAACGGTCGTCTTTAAATCTCATTACGTGACCAGCCCATCTGATTTTCGACACCTTGGCAAATGAGACAGCGTCCCTGATCCTTGATCGTCGACGGATGTCAGAACTCCGGATTCGTTCTCTATTATTCAGATAACGAAAAGCAAAAAAAATAAAAAAGAAAACCCCAGAAAACAAACAAATTCCTATGCTGGCTAATAAGTCACAAAGAAGTCATGTTATTCTTTTTTCTTGAGGAAGAAGCAGCAGAAATAAGAAGTACCAGTTCATTCCAACAGAAATTATCTTGGGAAAACTTTATAGCAGGACATATTTGAGAGGGCAAAAGGTTCATCTAACCTTTATGATAGTAATTATGATAAATGACAAATTAAAATGTGAAAGTATAGTTTAAAAATGTTATACTTATTCTTTATGTCTGAATATAGCTATATATGAGGAACATGACCATTTCTGATTGCAAAATAACAACAACAACAAAAATTCCTAAGAAGTCACTCCCAATTCAATCATCTTTTTGTCCAGCAGTTGATGGTTTTTTCAAACTACTCATTTTTGCAAACATATAATATGCTCAATGCCTAAAAGGTGTTGATTAAAACGTCAATAAAAGAAGACAGTAAAGAAGCCAACAAAGTACAGTACAAATAACTCAGTTAATGATAACAGAATAATATAGAAATAAAGGCAGGGTGCTAGGAGGGCCCGCTCGGGATGGGAGATGCATGCTGAAAGTAGATCATAGACCAAACATGATGGCCACTTAATACTTCTGTTGCAAAACCACAACAACCAAAAGGAAACAGAGAGCAAAAGGGAATGCCCTGCCACAGAGGCGGGGTGGGGAGGGGAGGGACGCGGTGAGGGTGATGGGAGGGCTACTGGGATCATTGGTGGTAGAGAATGGGCACTGGTGGAGGAATGGGTACTTGATCATTTTATGACTGAAACACAAACACGAAAGTTGTAAGCCAGTAACTGTACTTCATGGTGATTCATTAATAAAAAATTAAAAATTATTTAAATAAAATAAAATGGAAGAAAAAATTAAAAAAAAAAGAAAGGAGAAGTGGGGGGGAGGAACAGGTAAAAGAGGTCAACCTGATCATGGTGAATGGTACTTAAACATTAGTGCTTGATGCAGTTTAATAAATTCATCATGGTATGAGGGTATACTCCCAAAAAGTATGTAATATTGTAAATTAAGAGTAAATGAAAAGAAGAAAGAAGAAAGTAAATAGGAAAGGAAAAGATGTGGAAAAGCTGTTCTGTTATTTTAAAATGTACTTAGTCCTCAGATGCCAAATATACAGCAGCAAATGAAATGATTTCCACTTAAAAACTTAATTAGCTAAACAACTACTATTTATCATGCTAAAGAGAACCAAGTCACAGTGAAAGAAATAAAAAAATGTTGATGAGTCCCATTCATCTTGCCAAAACCTCAAATCCATCACAGAGACCTACTCAGAAAACTCAAAACCTCACACTTCTTTCACAGAGTATAAACATCACATCAGATGCCCTGACTTTGAAGGCCTCCTCAGGTGAACTTCCTGAATTCAGGAGAGATGAAGATTCAAGTTACTAAGTTTAAAAAACAACAGGTTTGCATCCTTTAAAACTGCAAGGCGTGAGGCAACAGCGATAGCACAGCGGGTAGGGCTTTTGCCTTGCATGCGGCTGGCCTGGGTTTGATCTCCAGAGTCCCAGACAGTCCCCCAAGCACCACCAGGAGTAACTCCTGAGTGCAGAGCCAGGAGTAACTCCTGAGCATTGCTGGGTGTGACACCTCCCAAAAAAAATCCTGCACAGCTATAGCTAAACTAAGAAACGGCCCTTAAAAGGTCCATGTATCAGTTCTACGTATGTAGCCAATAATACCCAGACTTCCTTTTGCAGTAGAAATTTGTTTGTGCTTTTCAAGCAGGAAACGGAGAGGCAAACAACTTGTTTAAGGGTCCTTGGTGCGGGCTGGAGTGTATTTCCTGACTGGCTCATGGGCAACCGTGTTTTGTCCACATTATCCCTGTGCCTGATCCTGTATCAGTGCTATCTTTGTTCGCTTTATCTTTTTCTTCCTCTTCTTCTTTTTTTTCATTTTATTTTTCTTTCTTATTTGGGGCTGGAGCAATAGCACAGCGGTAGGGCATTTGCCTTGCACGCGGCCAACATGGCCGACCCGAGTTCGATTTCTCCGCCCTCTCGGAGAGCCGGCAAGCTACCGAGAGTATCTCGCCCTCATGGCAGAGCCTGGCTAGCCACCCGTGACGTATTCGATATGTCAAACACAGTAACAATTGTCACAATGGAGACGTTACTGGGCCCACTCGAGAAAATAGATGAACAACGGGAGAACAGTGATACTGTGATTCTGGTGACACCATATTCATACTCTCCTTCTATGCTTGAGAACTGTTACTGAACACTGTTATGCTAAGGGAATCCTTTCACACATTGGGTACCTTTTATATGCTTTTTATTTCTCTTTTGTTTTTTGGGGGATCACACCCACCAATACTCAGGGGTTACTCCTAATTCTGCACTCAAGAATTACTCTTGATGGTGCTCAGGGTATGGATGCTGGGGATTGAACCCAGAGCAGCCACATGCAAAGTAAATGCCACTATTGCACTCCAGCCCCAAACCCTATTTATTTATTTATTTATTTATTTTTTATTTTAAGGTGATCAGGAGATAGCTGAGCATTTCTTGACTTTAGTCAGGAAGTCAGGGTAGAGGAGCAGACCCTTGCACTCCTGGGTCCTACAAGTCTGTACCAATCAAGGAAACCATTCTTAGCCAAATACCACCCCCAGAACACTGCAAAACAGCATAGTAAATTATGCTTCGGTCTGCGGTCCAGGTTTCAGGGTTGGCATACAAATAGGAGCCTATAGATTGACTCTCAGGGAACATAGGCTGGTGGATAGCATCTTAGCTCCCTCTTGCCATCACTGCAGTTCACTACTATCTTCCAGAAAAAGGGGCCTATACCTTCATTTGGAGCCCCAGATTTTGCTATCACAATCCAGAGTCTCTGACTTGCATGGACAGTAGAAAAGAAGGATTGCTTATTTGTGGAGATGTACTGGTCACGGTCACGGTCCTCCCGTTGTTCATCGATTTGCTTGAGCAGGCCCAGTAACGTCTCCATTGTGACAATTGTTACTGTGTTTGGCATATCGAATACATCATGGGGAGCTTGCCAGGCTTTTCCACACGGGCGAGATACCCTCGGCAGCTTGCCGGGATCTCCGAGAGGGGTAGAGGAATCGAACTAGGGTCTGCCATGTTGGCTGCATGCAAGGCAAACACCCTATCGCAGTGCTATCACTCCAGCCCATGGAGATGTATATAGTTGAAAAATTTTGACCCTTTTACGCAAGGGTCAGGCTACCCATCAGCTAGCTGAGATTTTGCCCTCTGGCACACTGGCAGGTCTTGGCACAATCTCTGTTGTTCTGCAAGTAAAACAGGCCTCTTGAACAATTCTAGCAGTTTAAGACAACAAAAATCTAGGGCAGGGTTGAACAATAAGACTGATCTTCTAGAATGTAACTTTTTGTAAAAGGTTGCCATTCCTCTTTCAGGAATAGCATAGGTGGCTTTTTGCCTAATGCATTCAAATGAGTGCAGTGACTAAAGTAAGACAAAGAAATATAGGAATATATAAATAAATTTCAGATAAAAGAACAATGTAAAATATGAGAAAATAGACTGGAATACAGGGGTTAAAGCGCTTGCTTTGCATGTCGCCACCCCAGTTTGATCCCAAACACTGCATAATGTCCCCAAAGCACCAGTAGGAGTGATCCCTGAGTAGAGCCAGGAATATGCCAGGGCACCACTAATTGTTGCCCTCAAACAAAAAATCAAGAAAATTACCTTAGATACTCTTAAAGGATAATTAACTTTTTGATCTTTTCCTTCTGACTTACTTCACTTGACATAAGATTGTTCAGTTCCATCCATGTTGCAGAAAATTGATTTTGTCATTCCTTGTAACTCTGTATTTCATGGTGATTCAATAAAAAAAATAAAATAAATGCATTACGTGTCCCCACATGTTTAGATTTTTTAATATTTTTTGCGTTCTTTAGTTTTCAGAGTGCAATCATGCAATTTAATTTAATTATTTGATTTTTGAGTATTTATAAATGGTATTATAGTTTTAATTTTGATATATATTTATTATGTTTATTTAGAAATATATATATATATATATTTTTGGGTCACACCTGGCATTGCACAGGAGTTACTCCTGGCTCTGCACTCAGGAATTACTTCTGACGGTGCTCAGGAGACCATATGGGATGCTGGGAATTGAACCCAGGTCAACTTCATGCAAAACAAATGCCCTACCCATTATGCTATCGCCTCTAGAAATATACTTTTTATGGTTCTTTTATGTCTGTGCCCTTGCTGAATTCAATTAACACATATAGAAGATTTGGGGTTAACTGATATTGGAGGGGTTGATTCTTGGGAACTTCACTATAGATAATTACATCATCTTCAATTCAGGACAGTTTTAATTTTCCTTTCTTATCTGCATATATTAGTAGATTTTCTATAGATCCTTATATATTTATTTTCTACCTAATTACAGTGACTAGGGCTAGAGCGATAGCACAGCAGTAGGAACTTTGCCTTGCATGCAGCCAGCCCAGCCGAGCCGGATTCTATTCCTCTGTCCCTCTTGGAGAGCCTGGCAAGCTACCAAAAGTATCTCGCCCAAATGGCAAAGCCTGGCAAGCTACCTGTGATGTATTCAATATGCCAAACACAGTAACAAGTCTCAAAATGGAGACGTTACTGGGCCCAGTTGTGCATATCGATGAACAACGGGAGGACAGTGTTTGACAATGTTACAGTGACTAGAAGAACTAACACTAAACAAGAATTATGAAAATAGATACCCTTAACTTGTTCCCAAATTTAGGAATAAATTTAGGACTAAAGCATTCAGTCATTTGCCGTTAAGATAACATAGAGGCACCCAGGAGATAGCTAAAGTAGTAGAGCAAAAGCTTAGTATGCACGGCCTTTAGTTTGATTCTCAGCACTGTTTTATATGGCTCTGGGTGACATCCCAAACTGCTGGACCTGAAATACAAAAATTGCTGACTCTTATAAAAAATTAATAAGGTGCTTTGCGTATATTGTATTGAGGCTCTTTATATAGTTTGGGATCTTCTCCCTTATTTCTAGGTTTTCGAGGGTTTGCATCATGAAAGTTAATCAAGTATTGTCAATTCCCTCTCAAATATCAATATAAATATGGGAGACTTTTATTCTTTAGCCTTTCTTAATGCGTTGTATTGTTCATAAAATTTTAAATATTAACCAGCTTTTTATTCTTGAAATTTACCCTCTTAATCATAATATATAATTATTTTCCCTACTATGGTGAAATCAATTTGCTGATGTTTTGTTTAAAAGTCTTACATTTATATTAATGAGGTATGCTTGTGTCTAGATTTTTTTCTTCATTTTTGGTACTTTGTCAGTTTTGGTATCAGGGGAATACAAGCTTCATAAAATGAACTAGAAGTGTTCTCTCTTTTATAGTATAATTTGGTACTAATTAACAATTCTTAAACATTTGGCAGAATTCTCCAGTGAAATCATATGGACTAGAGATACTTTTTTAAGCATTTTCAAATGATAAATTTGATTTTCTTAATAGTTACAGGGATATATATTTTTATTAGATGCGTTATAATGTATTGAATTTTGTAAGAATTGGTCTATTTAGTCTAAGCTGTCAAATTTATGTATATAGTTTTTATAGTGGTGACAAATCATTCATTTGATGTCTGAGAAAATACCATGTTAACTCCATTTCTTTCCTGATATGGACATTACATCTTTTCTCTTTTGCACCTAAATCTTGTGAGTGGTCCTAGATGGTCGATTGCCCTGAGCAGGCCCCAGTAACATCTCCTTCGTCCTAGCCCTGAGATTTTTTAAAAAGTGCCATATTAAAGGCTCTTTCAGGGTTAGGAGAATGAGACCCATCATTGTTACTGGTATTTGGTATATTGGGTACACCACGGGGAGTTTGCCAGACTCTGCCGTGTGGGCAGGTTACATTCGGTAGCCAGCCAGTTTGTCCAAAGTAAGAATGAGATAATAAGATGTTGCTTCTGGGAGCTGGGTTTTATAGTCTCTGGGTCTTGGCTGTTGATGGGATTACACGGCACCAGGGGGCCAGTTGGTGGGTGTGACCCCCCGCCTACTGGAATTTGGAGGATCTGGGTGGAGGATGCTCAGCCCCGATCTGAGCAGGCTTGGAGATCTCAGATGGAAAACACTGGAAATTTCAAAAATGTTAATATTAGCAAAGAAAAAAATCTATATACTTATGAATGCTTAATCTTCTTTTCTTCAGTTTCTTTAATTTCTGCTCCTTTTTATTTCCTTTCTTCTTGCTTTAGATTTATTTTTTCCTATTGATGAGTCACTGTGTGGAAGAGTCAGAGTGTTTCATTACTGATACCACAGGGGTGAGGGTAAAAGGTGGGAAGACAACACCCTACCTAAGAAAGGAACTGATGCTTCATTACAGCAAAAAAAAAAAATGTGGTGGGGGCACTGGGGGGGTTTATATTCAGACTTCATGTGGTCTCTAGTATCATCCTGGAGCAGAGTGAATATGCAAATGTGGAGGTTGTGTGTGTGGGGTTCATTATTTCCTGGTGGGGGTGGAAGTGTCATTCTTCTCTAACATCAACTCAGAGAGTGATTTGAAGAGCGTCCTTATACCTTAAGAGTTTAGAGTCTTAGGGTCCCTTCTCAAGGTTTTGGCAGGCGTTAGTAAAGATTTAACAATTTTATTAAAGCAAAACAGTGTTTCAAATTCATTCAGAATTTTAGTTTTACTCAGAGTAAAGTCTGAGTAAAACTAAAATTTCTAAAAAGCACATGCCAATCTACATTATTTGTGTGACTTATGATAATTTTTATAATGTCTTACAAATTATATTAGAAATATAATATAGCACTGTAGCACTGTCCTCCCATTGTTCATCGATTTGCTCGAGCGGGCTCAGTAACTTCTCCATCATGAGAATTGTTGTTACTGTGTTTGGCATATCGAATACGCCACGGGTAACTTTCCAGGCTTTGCTGTGTGAGCAAGATACTCTCAGTAGCTTGTCAGGCTCTCTGAGAAGAGCGGAGGAATCAAACTTGTGTCGGCCAGGTTGGCCGCATGCAGGGCAAATGCCCTGCCCATTGTGCTATTGCTCCAGCCCAGAAATACATAATATTATATATTCAGTTTATAATAAAAATTGTTTCTCAAAATAAAATTAAACCAATTTACCTTTGAACCCATTATATATAACTTTAAGTTCAAAAAGCATGGATGTGAGGGACAGGTGCTTTGGTGGGGTGAACCCTTCCTCTGGCCAGCTCATGGTGACCAATGGATGAAGGAACAAAGGAATGGGGAAATGGAGGAACAAGGACCACAGGCTAGTTGGTAGTTCACTCTATCACTTTATCACTGTCATCCCATTGTTCATTGATTTGATCAAGCAGGCACCACTAACGTCTCCATTCATCCTAGCCCTGAGATTTTAGAAGCCTCTGCTTACTCGTCCTTCCCAACGGTACTGTATTGGAGGCTCTTTCAGGGTGAGGGGAATGAGACCCATTATTGTTACTGTTTTTGGCATATCAAATATGCCACAGGGAGCTTGCCAGACTCTGCCGTGCAGGAGGGATACTCTTGGTAGCTTGCCAGGCTGTCCAAGAGGGATGGAGGATGTGTATAAGAGAATACAAGCAAGTATATTAAAACCAAATACATGTGTGCTGCTTTAGGTAGATCAGTGGGCTAGACTGTAAGAGGTTGTGGCCTGAATGCAATGAAGCTACATGCTTCCAGGAGCTTTGTTTTATAGTCTCTGGATTGTGGCCTTTGATGGAATTACATGGTACTTGGGGCAGTTTGTGGGTGTGACTGCCAAGGTACTGGAAAATGAGGGATCTGGATGGAGGAGGCCCAGTCCCCCATCCAAGCAGGCTTGGGAGATCCTTGGTAGTTAGGGACTGTTCATTTTTCCTTTTTCCTTTTTCTTTTATTTTATCCTCCTCCTCTCTTACAGCATAGTAATTTCCCCCTTTCTGACTCTTTACAGCATAGTTATATAAAAATTGTGAAGGGTGGGGGTACATATCCCTGGGGTTGAGCATTATCATAACAATAAACAGAGGTAAATCCTCTCCTTCAGGGGAAGTTCTTCTAGGAGATTAACTCAGGAAAATATCTCATCTGGGGGTTTAGCACTCTAGATTATTAGGAGATCTGCTCAGAGGTGGGGTCCCATCTAGGATGTATTGCTTTCCCCATTTCTTAGCTAGTAAACAAGCATAGAAAATTTACTTCTTACTAATATTTCTAGTCATTTTATATGAACACAGTAAAAGATATATTAAGCTTAAAGATTGGCTTTTCCTGGGGACATCTCACTATATATCCCAGACTATAGTACTCAGGCCAGGTTAGTCTTTCCTATCCCCAGCAGGGCCCTTGTTCAATTACTTCTTTTTAGGTTACGACAAAGTTTGTTCCATAACCATGCTCTTTTTTATCCTTTTTCTTTTTTTTTAAATTTTTAAAAATTAAAAAAAAATAATTTTTTTTTAATTTTAAAACTGTACCGTGAGGTACAGTTACAGACTTACAAACTTTCGTGCTTATACCTCCATACCTCCACTAGCACCCATTCTCCACCACCAATGTTCCAAGTGTCCCTCCTACCCACCCCCCCACCCCCCGCCTCTGTAGTAGATGCATTCCCTTTTACTCTCTCTCCCTTTGAGTGTTGTGGTTTGCAATACGGGCATTAAGTGGCCATCATGTTCAGGCTATAGTCATGACCATGCTCTTAATATTATTCTTAGCTTGTTTCTTTTTGATGCCATGGTAGCTTTCTGCTTGCCCTGGGTGCATTCTTGTCCCTCGCTGGGGCTCTTCTTTTGGGAGTGTTTGGAAGTAATGGCAACTGAGGCTTAAGTCAAGTAAATATGATGGATTCCAGAAGTAAATATTATTTGGAGTCAGTTAACTCCTATGTTACAAAAGCATAGAATCAGCTGTCTTCCTGTGTCCATACTCAAAAAGACATTGGTAAACCATGCAAAGGACATAAGGGAAGGGAAAAGCAATATAGAATTATTAGTACCTGTTGGAATTCGGTGTGTCTCAGGAGCACTGTTGTGGGATAACTCAATAAACTATTTCCGTGTGCTCTTTCTATTGGTGAAATTTTACCAAATACTTCAGTAAGGTCTTTATTTGGTTGGGGTACACCTGAGGACACAGTGCTGCTCAGGCCTTGAGGTGCCAGGGACCACTAGGGCTACACCTGGTGATACTTAGAAGACTATGTGATGCCTGAAATAGAGCAAAGGTAAGCCTTCACGGGGCATACTACTTTTTGTCTATAACATCTCTTTGGTCCTTATGGTAGTAAGGTCTTTATGAGCTTAATTGCTTAGTATCAAAATTCATCATATTTTATAAAACTTTTACTTCCTGCTTATCTGAAGTTCCAATTTAACTAAATATTCTTTATTTTCTGTAACAGCTTTATATTTTTTAAATGTTAAGAGAAAAATCTGGTAGCTATGTTTTTATAATACATAAACATATATATATATATATATATTAGTAGAAGCATTTCAAAAGGTTTGCTACATTTTAGAAAGTTGCTCTTAGATCAATAATAAAGGTTAACACAAAAGCAAAGATTTTGGTTCAGAAATGATAGCACAAAGGGAATATAAAATAAAAGGATATATTTCATGTTTTACTCTTTTTTGTTATGAGAGATAGTGGAAAGGAAAGAAGAAAATATAGACTGACTTTAAATGGGTAAATACTATGTTAGAGCTTTTACTAAGTAAAAAAAATAATGCCTCTGAAACTATAAACAGACATTTTGAGGAAGGAAGAACAGATCGGAAGCTGTATAGCTATGTTGGGGGAAAATGACAATTTAAGGACTCAATGCTATTATCTGGAGTTTATTCATATGTCAATACTTTTAGATGTTAATAACATTACAATTTATAAAAAATTATGGTTGTCATTAGTCATCTTCTTTAGAGAAGTAATATAGTAGGAAACTAGACTTTAGGAAAAAACTCTCCATTTTTATGTCTGGAATAAGAAAAAATAATGAAATAGTGGTAATATTTGCCTTTAGTCATGATGCTCACATGCAGTTCATTGTGGCACTGAGCATTCCATAAGGCAGAGATGCAAGAAAACTGGAATTCATGGCTTTCTTGTTGCAGGTGAAATATCCCACTAGGAGGTAGAGTAGAATGCCCAGTCAAAACTTTATATTGAACTTTACTGTTTTGTAATGTTTGACCTGATTTACTTTGCTTTAGAAGTATCCTTATAACATAAAGTTAATGGTTTATTACAGGATGAGTTAGTAATTCATCTTATAACTGGTGACGTAACTTTTGTTTTAGCTAATTTTAACTATCATCCATAAACCAGTGATAAAATTTTCTTAAGTAAACTATTGTAGAGATTTTGTCTACACCAAAACCATCACACCTTCCCTACACATAATGTGGTTCCCAACCCATGATCCAAATGTTTCTCTCTTCGTCTACCAATAATAACCTGTGAAATGAATATCACAATTCAAATAACCAACTGAAATTCTTCTGCTTTTTCTAAAATTCTATCATTTTATTTGTTTTTTGTTTTGACATATACCTCTTTTGCATTTTTCTCCCCAGATCTCATATTTTATCATGGAAATTCTCACTCTTTCTAAAGCGTAACATAATTTCCTCTCTACCACATGGATTAATTCTGGATCAATAGTCCCAGTTGTTCTCACTCCCTACTTTAATTTCTCACTTTATTACTATTGAACATATTTACATTGGTTCATTTTTGCTTAGTTACTTGTTTGGTCTCCTAGGATACCATAATATTTTTGAAAGAATGGTATACAATTTATTCATTCATTATTAGGAGCCCTGCAATAATTTAATAGCACTCCAGATTCCATAACAGTGTGATGCGGATTTAATAATATTAATGAAAAACACAAAGTTTCTTGGCAAACAATGAATATTTATACTCTTTTTACTTTCATTTGCTATCAGATTAAGTCACCAATGATGTTAACTTGACTGGACCATTGGAATATGACTTCTATGATTAAGGTCAACAGCTTTTATTAATAAATAATCAAAATGTTTCATTAGGAAGGAAAAATGCGGTATCTGGTTTGTTAATTTCAAGAGCCTTAACTCCAGCTGAGTGTTTATGAAACAGTAAAATTTTTAGAAATGACATCTAGAATTTAAAGGATCCAACACAGGCTGTGTATGACTTTTTAAAGTGAAAGGGAAATAATTATGTATACTTTTCATGAACTTTTTTCCCCTAGTTTCATTGACACTTGCTTTGATAAAGAATATCAACTTGGGAAAACTTTTAAAGGTTTTTTTTACCTTGGTTACTAGGAAGGAAGGATATGTATTTCTTGAAAATGAAAACTTATCTTGGAAGAAAACAAGAAAAATTGCAAAGGGCAGGGAAATTACAGAATCTACAATTTTGGAAGTTCATGATTTTCTACTATCTCAAGTAGATAACCTTAAAATTAGATGGCAATAAGAGGTGCTTTCTGTGCCAAGTATTTCAGTTCTTATTAGATTTCCAAAAGTCATTTAGATATGACATGGTCCCATAATGTCTGAAAATGCTATAAAATCTCTTATTTTTAAAGTTTTATAGATGTTTTAAGACCATTCCTGATATAATGATCTCTTTAAATGATGGGTGATATGTACAGTGCCTCAGATTATCTTTTTTCTTTACATCTTTTTTCTTTTTTAAAGATAAAGATGTTCAGTAGTCATTGATAAAGAGCAAAGCTGATTATTAATCTGGCAAGGGAAGACAATCTTTGTAATTCAGAGGAATCATCCTGTTTCTCTAAGAAACTATTCTCATAGGATCTCAAATTACCCTCTTCACCCAGACCTCCTACAAGTCTTATCCTTCTTCAAGTTAAATTTAGTTCCCACATTCTTTAAGAAACCTATTTCACTGTTTTAGCCCTGGGAGATGACTCTCTAACTTCAATACCTACTCTATGACATTTGTTACCTGGCACACAGTAACTGGTAGATTATGTTTGTGTTCACTTCATTTTGTTAATCAAGATGTGAAGTGTTTAAAGTTATAATCACTTAATACAATGTTCAAAGCATAATAAAGAAATGCCCATTGATGATTGCTACTTTAATAAACTACTGGTCTCTTTCACTATGTCAGACAAGCTGCCACAGGCTGAATGTCTGTATTCTCTCAAAATGCCTACACCACAAGCTATACCTCAATGAAATGGTTTTAGAAGGATGGTCCTATGGAGTTGATTAGGTCATGAAGATAGAGCCCTCATGAATGGAATTGCACCCTTACAAAGAAAGAGACAGCAGGGAGATCTCTTGACTGTTGCTCACTCAGTAAATGACAGTTCTAGATACCAGAACAGGAGCGTTCATTGAACATCAAATCTGCCTGTGCCTTGATTATGGAATCTCTGCTCTAGAACATGAAAATAAATTTGTTTCACATACTCTATTCAGTAATAGGTGATATTTTGTTGTAGCTACCCTACAGTTCTTATTTGTTAGAAGTTTGTTATAACAACCCTACCAGAGTAAAGGAGAAAAAGGCCTTTAATTTCTACTGAATGAGTGAATGCTTTTTTACACCATATATGTATTTTAAAATTCTATACAGAAACACCAGATAATCAGCTTCAATAAAAGGTAACTTAACCTGTCATTGATCTATCTACTCTCCTTCAAATAGTAGTCACAAAAAGATTTCTATTACATATGCAGCATTCTGTCCCACCCTCTTGACCACTTACAATACAAACTTTCAGATTAAAAGTGTTGAGAAATCTGAGTATAAAGAATAATTTGAACCCAGCCTTTAACCAATAATTTCTAAAATATATTGGCCATATAATCTTACTATCAAAGCTTTAAATTACTATTATTTGAAATAGACTTTGGGAAACAAGTTGAAATATCCTCACCACTTATCTTCGCCAGAAGTGGTGATATATGGATACTGCCCAGTTGAAGATGTGGATCCATTTCCCAAAGAACCATGCTGATCATTCCCTCTCGGAATATTATATATATATGTATGTATAATTTATATATTTACTATCTGTGCATACATATGCATGTATGTATGCTTAAGCAATATTTGGATTTAAAACTTACAGAATATTTTTTATTTACTTGACTGTTGGGCACACTCTGCTGTACTCAGGTTGTTCTCCTGCCTCTGTATATAGGAAGTTCTCCTGTCTGGCTCAAGGGACCATATGCATTGTTAAGAAACAAACGTGGGTCAGCAGTATTCAAGAGAAGGTAAGGTGGCATGCAAGATAAGGTATGATAAGGTACTATCTTTCTAGTACCCTTAATTTTATAGTTAAATAGCTAAAAATGTGGCATATTTGTGTCAAAGACATAACTCAACAGAGAAATAGCTCAAGCACTCTGCATGCAGTAGGCGTGGGACAATACCCACCACCACATGGTCCCCAAAGCAACACCAGGAATGTTTCTTAAGCACAGAGCTAGGAGTAGCTCCTGAGAACCACAGAGTGTGGCCAGAAGCAGACAGAACAAAAAGAAAGAAAAATATATTTGATACATTGCCAGACTCATAAAAGTGCATATTATATACATACAATAATGATGGTGTTAAACAAGAGTTTTGACCTGAGGACCAATTGCAAAAAGGTTTAAGTGTTGGTTAGCACAGTCAACTATTTTGTTTAAAATATTTAGGCACACAGAAAAATACATGAACATATCTTATTATTGTCTAATATATAAGGAAAAGTTCAAGAAGTCTTCCTATATTCAGCTATTCAATATTCATATGTTTTCCTGCTATCACATAGTCTCATGTAAATTTAAAAATATTTATTTGTTATTTACTTTATATTTCTGTAATGCTTACGATAGAAGTTTACTGGTTATGAAGGACGATATGTGAAGCAGGGAGTACAAAATCCTCCTGCTTCAGCTCAGCAGTCAACTTATAATTATGATGGAAGCCACTGCAGAAATAAAGTCAATATGCAGGTTGGAGAGGAGAGGAGAGGAGACAGAGACAGAGAGAGAGACAGAGACAGAGACAGAGACAGAGAGAGACATCCCTGGGATCTGAGAGAGAGAGTAGAAGGGTTAAGGTTAACATGCTTGACTTGCATTAAGTAGTTCCTGGTTTAGTCCCAGGCATCACTTATGTTCCTCAAGTACTACCAGTAATGGCTCTGAGGAGAAAGAGCCAGAAGTAAGAAGAAAGCTCCAGTGGATATGCTTCCCTCCCCAAACAAAGATATTTCTGTTTCTGGCTTCTATATGACTTAGTCTTATATTTTCTTTAATGCATAAGTTAAGTTATATTTTATATCAATTACACATAAAACATAATTATTATATAGAATCTCCTCCTAAAATTGGGGTTCTGAAAAAAATGGAACCTGAAATACAGTATGAATTTAGTTTAGTGATGACACCCTCACCACAGACAATAAGATTGGCCATCATTGTAAACCTACTAAGTTAATAGTTGCTTCAAACATGGTCCTTAGGTATAAGGAGTCTAACCAGAAATTCACAAAGGCTTTATTTCTAAAATGCATGCTAGAAAAGAAATTAAGAATTGTAAATTATGTTGCATATATCAGTAGAATCCTATAAGGAAGCAGAGGGAAATAAATAATCAGCTAGAATTCTGAGAACTTAATGTAGCTCTTGTACGTGAAGTGGACAATGACTAAAGTCAACTTGATGTCAGAGGTATGTAGATACTGACAATAGGAAGCCACTAGCATATTAGTTCCTGTTGTGTTGTTTCCTAGAAAGCAGAGAGAGTGGAAACATTTAAGTAGCTCAGCACAGTGAGAACTTTGTCAAACCTGGTCCAGAAGAGAAGTAGAAATGATTCCACTTTTTTCTTCCTTCTCCATGTGTGACAGACAACTCCTGGACAAACCACAGCTAGCTACTTTGTTGACAAAAAAAAAATAATGCAAAAAATATATATAAAAGATAAAATTGGAATTTAAGTTCTTTAATTGAAATCATTTTGGATAATTGTTACCTAATGTTGATATGTAATAGTTTGTAGTTTTGTTTCTCCCTCAAATATAATGTTAGCTCTGATATCAGATAAAAATTACAGGAATAGTATGCAGTTACCAAAGATAAACAATTATGTTTCTAAGCCTTAAAATATGAAATAAAAATTGGATAAGACTTTCTTTTTGATTTGGCCCAAATCCGTAGTGCTCAGGGCTTACCAAGGGCTCTGCATTCAGAAATCACTCCTGGTGAGGTTTGAGGAACTATATATGGATCAGATCACCTAGATCAGATGCATTCAAAGCAAGCAACTTACCCTCTGTAAATCACTCTGGCCCCAAACGTAAAATAAATCTTTAAAGCATTACATTTTAGTCTTCAATCTATTATTTTCATGATATATAATAGTTCATGGCTGGAGCGATAGCACAGCGATAGGGCGTTTGCCTTGCACGCAGCCAACATGGCCGACCCGAGTTCGATTCCTCCGCCCCTCTCGGAGAGCCCAGCAAGCTACTGAGAGTATCTCGCCCGCACAAAAGAGCCTGGCAAGCTCCCCATGACGGATTCTATATGCCAAACACAGTAAAAACAAAGTCTCCAATGGAGACGTTACTGGGCCCGCTCGAGCAAATCGATGATCAACGGGAGGGCCTTTACTTATAATAGTTCATACATTTCATATTGCTCTCATTTAAATAAGATTAAATGTGAGAGTGCTATGTAATCTCATTTAAATCTAAATCTTTAACATTCAACAGTTTGGATTCAAGAAAACAGAAAATTATTTAATATTCTCTGAACCTATAGAACTACCATATCAGTGCAAACATAAAAACAATATATAAATTTCTGAATGTGAGATTCATAGGTGATTTCTTTGAAGGGCAATGGCTTATCCAGTCGTGCTCAGGGCTTTCTCCTGATTCTGAGTTCAGAGATTACTCCTGGCATGCTATGGGGACCATGTGGGTTGCAAGAATTGAAATCCAGTGACCTACATGCTCTACCAGCTGCATTATTGCTATGACCCTCACGAACTGATTTATTTTTACTTTAGGGTTTTGTTTATTTGTTTTTCTTTGCTTTTTTTTTTTTGGTTTTCTGGTTGGGTTTGTTGTTGCTGTTGTTTGTTTATTTTTTGGTTTTGGGCCACACCCAGCAATGCTCAGGGGTTACTCCTGGCTCTTCCCTCAGGAAAAGGAATTACTTCTGGCAAACTCGCAGGACTATATGGGATGCTGAGGATTAAACCTGGGTTGGCTGCATGCAATACAAGAGCCTCCTTGTGATTTATTAAAGAAATATTCTAAATTTTCACCCTTTATTGGATGTATGTGACATTGGAAAAGGCACTTACTTTGGGGAGCCTCGCTTTTCTTATCTGTAAAATAGAGATAACATCTGCATATATTTGTTAGGTAAATGATAAGCTTAATGAGTTAATACCAATCAGACACAACAGTGCCTGCCTGACAGGTCTTAATAATTGATATTGATGAGGATGCATACCATCATCACCATCCCTGCTTTCCATGGGACTTCCTAGCACAAAAACTATGGCTTCTCAATTAATTACCAACTTGATCAGGAGAAATCATGTTACTATTCCTTTTAAGAACGTTTTGTTAAATAATTAAAATAGGATTTCTAAAAGTTTAGCATAGTATGTTAAAAGTCCACTACAAAATTTCAACTAGAAACATATTGAGAAATCGAGCTCAATAAAATTTGTTCTTTCCCCAACCTCTCTCAGGTCCTAAGACCCTGCCCTTTCAAATTTATGTAAAATGTAATCAATAACATGAAAATCTAGATTCTTCTAAATTTTTTTTTATTCTTTTGGAGTTGAGAAAAAAATTGGTAACTTGGTTTACCCTATATTTGGGCTGGAACAATAGCACAGCGGGTAGGGTGTTTGCCTTGCACATGGCCAACCTGGGTTTGATTCCACCGTCCCTCTCAGAGAGCCTGGCAAGCTAGCGAGAGTATTCCACCCACACGGCAGAGCCTGGCAAGCTCCCCATGACGTATGACATATGCCACAAACAATAACAACAAGTCTCACATTGGAGATGTTACTGGTGCCTGCTCGAGCAAATCGATGAACAACGGGAGGACAGTGCTACCCTGTATTGATCCTCCAGATTCAGTCATTTTACCCATACAGTGTACATAGTCACAGAATACTTGAAAGCATGATATTTATCTGATACATTAAATTATGACCTGAACATTCTACTAAATGTTACAGATTTTTTTTAATCAGACTTAATCATGTTCTATGCATATTCCTTGTTCTCTTTGGTATGGTTGCTTTCCTTTTTTAGGGTATGGGGGAAGGTTTGAATGCTACGCCTTGCAAATAAAAAGCTTACTCCTGACTGATCAAGGGTCACCACTAGCAATCATCATGGTCTCTATAATAGGATTCTATAGCCCTGTGCTAAAATTTTACATTGTTATTTACTGAATGCTTACATTAGACGATATATTCCATGAAAATTTTATTCATTTTTATTCCCACTGCTAAATATTTTCAACATACACCATTAGTGAATTCTAATATGGTTTATTTATTTATTTATTTATTTTTTAATTAGTGAAACACCATGAGGTACAGTTGTAGATTTACAATTTTTTGTGCTTGGGTTTCGATTATACAATGATCAGATACCCATACTCTAATATGGTTTTTAAAAAGACTAAATGAGTGTCTGATTTTCTTGGAGTTTAAGTAAAAAAAAAAGACTCTATTTAAGAACGCCATTTCCTGACTTAAAAGGTCTCGGAAGTTTTTACTTATTATCAAAGACCTAAAAGGAAAGCCTTTTAAAATTGTTTTATGAAAAACTACAAGGATATATTCTACAAAATGTATTTGTGAGAGCAGGAGTTAATATAAATCACATGTAATTCTAAAACTTATGAAAGGATTATCTCTCTGTACTGTCTCCAGACTAGATAAAATCTTTTAAAAAAAATCCATCCATTTTGCAAGTTTCATTTTTGTCTACAGCTGAGATTGCAATCTATCTTTTAGAGAGAATTTGAACACCTATATAAAAGCAAGTGTATGGAAAGAAATAGAAACTGATGGCAAGAAAAAAAATAGAAATAGGCTGCATTTCAACTAATTAAAATGACTAGACTTGGTTGGTAGCTGAAGAGACAGCATCAAAAAACAAAAACAAAAAACAAAAAACAGAAAAAAACTTTTTAGGTCACTTTTATGATATGACTTGTAGGGAAAAACCATGAAAACATGTCAAAAATTAATCATATGTTCTAAGATCATATTTCTAAATTCTTTTCTTCTCTTCTGTAAAATTGTTAAGATACTCAAACTTTAGCTTGAAATTAATTTCATGTTTGCTTTAAAGATAATAATATCCAAGCAGTCTGCTTATTATGTGAAAAAATTTAATCACAAACCAGCCAGGCTTAGTATCAAGTAATAATTATCATGTACATTTCATCTATGGCATACCTATATGGCTTTCCACTTGAGAAATGTGCTGAGCAAAAGTGTGCTTGGCAATTGGCAAAGTGGTCCCCACTACTGAGTGTTTTGAATGCTTTTCATTTCATCATAGAGAGAGGGAGATGTGAGTTTTGTTCATTTTCTTTAACAAGTCATCTGCTCTGAGTCACAGTTTTCTCATCATTAAAATAAAAAGACTTGAAATAACCACTCTTTCATGTTCCTTTAATCGACACCCATGACTCTGTCTGCTAAATTCTCATGAAAAGAAAATTCAGTCTACAGAGATGAGCAATTCAGTTCCTGAAATAAATTTTATAATTTTTCTTTATCAAATAGAATATAATCTACAAATTTATCTTTAGAAGTAGTCCAAGTTCAACTCACCAATTTTAAATTTATTATGAGGAAGGTCATTTTATTCTATTACATTTATTATTGATATTTATAAAAGTAAATTCATAGTGGTATTTGTACTTTAAACTTATGTCTCATTAGGCAAAATCTTCCTTAACTCTGAGCAACATACACACTTGTATAATTTATCAGATGACAAGGCCATTCCTTCCTCCACAATTCTTCCAAGCACCTGATGTGCATTTTCAGTGATATGAGCATTAACTTGGTGTTCTAGGTATCAGATAGTATTATTGTGTCTTTGGGGTAGCTTGATGATAACAAAAAAAAAAAAAATAGAATGGACCCGAAGTCAGGCATGTTTCCAACAAAGACATTTGTATCTGAAATTTGGTTAACATTCAACACTAGAAGATCTTTATTAATTTATAAACATTTTATCATATTCTAGAAGGGTTTTAGTAGTATATCTTTCAATAGATTCCTCATGCATAAACAGCATTTGTTTTTAGTTTTCGGTTATACCTGGTGGTGCTTAGGATTTAGTCCTGGTCAGTCTGCAGCTTTTCCTTCTGGCGGGGCTCAAAGGATTGCATGCAGTGCTGGAGATTAGATCTGGGTTAACCATATGCAAGCAAGACAAGCAACTTACCTGTTTTATTTTGTTTCTGGCTCTGGTGAACATCTTAAATAATGCTTCCCATAAGTTTGCAAGTTAAATTTGTAAACAAGACTGATACTAGTTTCATATAATTTCTTACCACACTAAAAAGAATAATCAAAAAAATCAAGGCTGTGTATGCATCAAAAATACAAATGCATTTATAACTTAGGAACAAAGGTGTTATTGATGCAAAGATATGTCAATAGATAAAAAATATGTTATAAATAGAAAATGGAAAATGAAAGGAGGGGAGGAAAGAATAATATAGGGAGGATGAAAGGTAGAGAAAAGTGAAGGAGAGAGGGGAAGAGAGTGAAGAAAGGAAAAGATCATGTATAAAGCATACACTAAACATTGAATAACTATACCTATGTTTTCTTTTCTAGGTTAATTAAATTGTATGAAATTGCTGATATCATTTTTACCAAAAGTGTAATTTTTGCATGAATTCAATCTAGTGTATTTAAAGCTCATTTCAAATTTGTATCTTACTAGTAGTGAGAGAATAACATGACAGGACATCCCTTTCTAGAATAGAGAATACCCACAAAACAGCCTTTTCTAGATGGTCTAACCCACCAGATTCAGGCTGCCCAACCATAGAACCTCTTCTCTCGTTGGAATTAGGAGTCTATGTATATGTATATATTGTTTATAAGATATATATCCAGTGTTGCTTGCCCCCACTGAGTTTGGTTGAATATGATTTCTTCAGTCCACATGGACAGGGGAAAATAGCTGATCAGGTCAGTGGAACTAAAAAATGCTCTTAATGAATAAATGCATTTCTTAATGCTTTATAATTAGTTATATAAATGCCTAAATTAAAAGTTAAGTAAAGATATGCAATTAATGCATGAAACTATATACCTGATTATAAACTTGTATTTAAAATATATAATCAATTATATGTTTGCTTATATAATTTTTATATGTGTACAATGAACTGGAACACACATGTATTTATCTTTTCATTTCAAATTATGTGTCCAGTCTACAAATAAATGTAAACATTCAAACAATTAGACAAAGAAAGAAGGCAATTAAATATATTTGAATTAAACTGAAGTTTAGAAAAAAGAATTTTTTAAACTCAGAGAAATTCAATAAAAAGTGCAGAAATATAAGACACAGATTTCAGTTATAAAATGCTTAAAAACATGTCTAATTTATACAAAGAATTATGAACTCCTGTGAGCAAATTATATGCAAAATTTTCTTTGTCCTCCTTATTAAAATCTCTTCTATAAAGTTGATCAATTTTTGGTCTCTGTGCTGGCATTCTCTGTTCAATATCTTAGGACCTCAGCCCAGATTCTCTCTGTTCACAGTAGTGATTTTCTAACACAATTTAAAAACTTTTTTGCTAGCATTTTAAAAATCTGCTTCTAGTACTTATTTCTAATTCTATTAATACAGAACTTAGCACTGTAGAACCATCCTCCCATTGTTCATCGATTTGCTCAAGCGGGCACCAGTAATGTCTCACAACAAACTGTGAGATTTGTTACTGTGTTTGGCATATTGGCATTTTGGCATCACAGGGAGCTTGCCAGACTTTGCCGTGCGGGCAAGATAACTCTCAGTAGCTTGCCAGCTCTCCAAGAGGGACGGAGGAACGAAACTCGGGTTGACCGCGTGCAAGGCAAACGCCTTACCTACTGTGCTATCGCTCCAGCACTATACAGATCTTAAATATTAGAATTTTCCTTTGGCTATCTTTCAGTCTTCTAGCTAGAGACCACATTGCCCCTTATAATTCCTCAGGATATCCTAAGTGATCCCTGAGTTTAAAAAAAATCATATAAATAAGCCCCACAGCTCACGATTAGGGAATGCAATAAGGAGGAAATCACCAGATTAGAAACAAGATCAAAGGGGAGAGAAGTCAGAAAAAAACCCACTGAGGAATCATATTTTAAGATGATTCCATGACATTTAAGAAATGCTACAAAAGTGATGCTCTTCCAGGTCTTCCATTAATAGTTTTGCTCACTTCTTGTTTGGGCAAACATTCTACTTAGACTCCTAGTCAGCATGAGCTTAGCTACTAAATTTGTGCCAATTACATTGCAAAATTATCTCTAACAACATTTCAATAACAAGCTTCTCTATTCTTATCTATGGATAATTGCGTATTTTTACTCTCTTGGTTTCATGAGAAGGGAAATATTTTCCATGACTTAAAGCAGAAAAAAAATAGTTTCTGAGAGGAACAAAATAGGAGATTTCCCTTGAGGATGAAAGTTCTTATTCTCATTGGCATTTTCTTCTTCCCCTTAAGAAATTTTGTGATAACTTTTAGGCTCATAGCAAAGTCTTCTTCGACCAACTGTGGTATAATGTATGTGTACTGGTTGGAGGTTGTCACTTCCTGCACAATGAAGGCAGCCTCACCACTCAAAGACAATATCATTATTTCTTTTTTCTTTTCTTTTTTTTCGACAATCTTAGAATTCTATTTTATTTTGTATTTTTCCCCAAGATCTTTTTGTTGAATCACTGTGAGATAGATCCTTACAAAGCTGTACGATTAGGTTTCAGCCATTCAATGTTCCAACACCCATCCCTCCACCAGTGTATATTTCCCAGCACCAATGTCCCTAGTTTCCCTCCTATCACCACCCATCCAACCTTCAGCCTGCGTTTATAGCAGGCACCTCTCTCTCTCTCTCTCTCTCTCTCTCTCTCTCTCTCTCTCTCGCTCTCTCTCCATTGTTATTTGCAATACAGATACTGAGAGGTTTTTATGTATATCCCTTTACCTACTTTTAACACTCAGTTCTTGACCAGCATGATAATTTCCAGCTGGTATTGTCATACTGGTCCTTTCTCTATCTTACCTAGTCTCCACCCTCACTCCTCCCCCCACACACACATTTGTGGTAGATTTCAACCATTTACCAGTCCTCCTAGTCTTTGTTTTTGCTGTCCTTATTTATTGCTGACCCGGGTTCGATTCCTTTCCCCTCTCGAAGAGCCTGGCAAGCTACCGAGAGCATTCTGTCTCCATGGCAGTCTGGCAAGCTCCCTGTGACGTATTTTATATGCCAAAAACAAGTCTCACAATGGAGACATTACTGGTGCCCACTTGAGCAAATCGGTGAATATCGGGAGGACAGTGCTACAGTGCAGTGCCACTCTACAATTTTTATATACCACAAACAAATACTGTCATTCTATAGCTGTCCTTATCCTTCTGACTCATTTCACTCAAAATGATACTTTTCGTGTCCATCCATTTATAAGCAAATTTCATGACTTTATATTTTTCTAACAGCTATATAGTATTCCATTGTGTCGATGAACCATAGATTCAGTATTTTTTATTCCTTAAGTATTTCAGTTCTTCTATATAGTATTCCGTTGTGTTGATGAACCATAGTTTCAGTATTTTTTATTCCTTAAATATTTCAGTTCTTCTGGAGTTTCATCATTTCTATTTCAAACAAATAAGATAAGCCACTGTGGGTTGGAGCAATAGCACAGAAGCATTTGCCTTACACACAACTGACCCGGGTTTGATTCATCCATCCCTCTCATAGAGCCTGACAAGCTACAGAGAGTATCCTTCCTGCACAGCAGAGCCTGGCAAGCTCCCCGTGGCATATTCAATATGCCAAAAACAGTAACAACAAGTCTCATAATGGAGACGTTACTGGTGCCTGCTAGAGCAAATCAATGAACAATGGGAGGACAGTGCTACAGTGGTACAGTATGAAAACCAATTCAGCATTCATAGATAATTATGCACATCTATTCACCTATCTAGTTTACAACCCTTTAAAGATATTGATGGAGAATGGCAATTGACTTATTTCTAAATCCATACAAATTTTAGTCCCTTTCTCTTAGTTCCCATAAAACTGATCAATAACCACTGTTGGATAAAATGCTTTATTTCAGGCCAAGGATAGTTTAAAGGATTATAAAGAAATCTAATGCATGCTGCTTATTTCACAAAGCTTTAACATTTCCGAGAAACTGAATACAGGCTTAATGCACATTTCTAGAGTACTGTACTGATGGAAATATGAGCAAAGACCATTGGAGCATCCAATAAGACATGATGATTTTCCTGATGAATCTGGCAAGTCTCCAGAAATTTTATATACACATAAGGTATATTGTATAGTAAACATTAATGTTCTTAACAATTATAATTAAATTACAATTTTTTAACTATTCCCATAAGTTATACTTAAAATACATGGGAACCTAAAAATATATTCATCTTAGTTTAACAGCAAGTTCCTAATGAAGTTAAAGTGAAGGTAGAACATCAGTGCCAGTGATAAAATATTATGCAAAGGACTATTACAAAATATGTGTCAATAGGCTCTTTTTCTCTAAAGTTTTTGAAAATGCTTGTGTCTAATTCTGTAGAATGCTAGTAGCATTCCATTTGTAGCCGTGACAGAGTAGCCGAATTCCAAAAGGACTATTTTGTTCCATTTATTATAGTAAAAAAGAAATCCTTGCTGAATACAAAACATTGCTGTTTTGATTATGTGAACTGATTGTGTGTAATTTTGCCGCTTCTTTTTATGTCATCATGTCCATTGAATTCCTTTTAAAGGAAAATCATTTTCTAGACTAAAATGTTATCATAAGAGCAGCTCTACTTTTGCTGACATGATTTTGATTAGGAAATTTAGATCTTCACTATATGAATACATTAGAAGAGGATTACTCTGATCGAGACTCCACAAGAGAGCTAAAATATACCACAAATAAATAATCAAGCATCTTGTATGAATTTAAAAATAAATCATGTATCATAAAGTAAAAATGACCAGTTTAGGCTCAGAAAGAACACAGATAGCATAGCTAATTTGTAGCAGAGTGAATCCAGTTATATGGGTTTATAATTAGATGGCAGAAACAGTAAGGTGACAGGACTGAGAACAGGTAAATCATCCAGGAATAGCAAAGCACCAAGCACAGAGCCAGCTGGTGCAGTACTGCCTCGGTGTCAGAGATCCGTGCTGCATCCTGAATGGGGACTGTTCAGACAGTCTGTCGCACAGCTGTTCTTACTTAGAAACAAACAGCCAGGTCTGGTGGTGGTATCACTCTGCAGGTACTATCATGACAGTAAAGTTTCTAGGAAGGACTGTGTGTCATAAGAAGGGGGGGAAATATCAAACTTCACTGGAAAGAAAAGAGATGAAGAAAATACCATCTTCTCTTCCTTGACTTAATCTTTTGTATTATGAATATCAATGGAATTATTTCAGTAGAACTATATTTATATGATCAGATTTAGTGTCTAAGAATTTGAGCCTGGGTGAATCAACTAAAAGTAGGTGACGTTATTTTTAATGTTCAATGTGATTACAAATAAATCCTGGGTTTGTTTCCTAACTGACATCATCTCAATAGAGATAAACTGCATTTAAAATCTTTGGGGAGGAAGGTCCTTATAACATTAACTTTTCTTTTTTTCTTTTTTTCTGCTGTTTTTATTCAAAAGTTTTACAGATATTGTATTTAGATCCTTTTCCCAGTAATACTTTAAATTTGTTTAATTTATTTAAAATGTGAATTAACATGTTTAAGGTTTTTTTTAAGAGAGAAAGAGAATGTCAGTATTATAAAAGTGAAAAAGTTTTTATCAAAAGAGAATGGGATTCCCTGCAACATCTTATTATCTCATTCTTACTTTGGGCAACCTGGCAGGCTACCGAAAGTAACCTGCCCACACGGCAGAGTCTGGCAAACTCCCCATGGCATACACAATATGCCAAAAAACAGTAACAACGATGGGTCTAATTCTTCTAACCCTGAAAGAGCCTTGAATATGGCACTTTTTAAAATCTCAGGGCTAGGACAAAGGAGACGTTACTGGTGCCTACATGAAGCAATCCACAAACAACAGGATGATCTTGAATGTGATCAAAAGAGAATGATTTGTGAATCAAAATTCAAAGGGAGCTGTTAGAGGGCTACTACAGAGTTTCTGACTGAATTGTGAACCCTTCAAATTTCTGTGTTGAAGACTTCCCCCCACTGATAACTACATTGATAGGTATGGTCTACAGAATGCACTGAAAGGTTAAAGGAAATCATGAGAATGTAGCCCTAATTCAACAGGATTGGGGGCCTTATGGAAGGAGGAGAGAAGCGGCTATCCCTCCTTCCTCAGGGCACAAGAGAGATCATGTGGGTAGCCCACTATAAATAAGAAGAGGAAGACCACCGCCCTCCATGGTGAGCTTTTCAGAATTCTGACCATGAAACGAAGCTTTCTGTTTTTCAAGTCACCCGATCTTTGATATTTTGTTATGACAACCCAAGCTGACTCATTCATCCTGAAAGAGGTGGAGAGTTTATTGAGAAGCTCCTGATGAGTTCAAGCCAACAGCTAGGCCAGGTAGTAGTGAGAAATGCTCCCCAGAGTAAGAGCAAGCATGGGGCTCTAACAGCAGAGTGAAGATGCTATGAGTCCCAGACTCTTGAAATGGGCCTCCCTATGGATATTTCTGCAGATAGTTCGGTTTATCTTTCATTCTGTGGTCTGTTTGTGGGGGGAAGGAATTTGTCTAGCATTGCTTTGTTTGTATTGTTTAGAAATAGAAGCATTTCTGTTTGGTCATTATTGACATATCAAGTTATGACCTTTTTTTAATAAATGCTATCTTGAGATAGAAAAGGCAATCTACAGCTTGAACACATCTGAAAAAATAACTTACTTTTTACTGAGTATTTCCAATTAGTGACATATGGGACAGTAAATCTTATGTTAATAACAACCACACCCTAATGGGAAACAAAAGATAATTACTTTATTATCAAGGCACCTTTCAATTTCTAACATTTATTGAGTGCTCAGCATATACTACTTTATATATATTATACATACAAATTCAATTTCATGCAAAGTCAGGACAATGATGATGATGATTTTAGAAGAGGACTCTGAAACAGAGACAAGTGTGCTATCACACCTAAAGTCCTTCATCAGGAAAGCAGCACAGTAAATATTTGAAAGCAGGCTATATATAACATGAATTTCCAAACACCAGTTCAGACTCTTAAGAAGATATAATGAGGAGGCAGATTGCCACCCCAAGAAATAGCACTTTTTCTGCATAATAAAGAGTCATGGAAGGCCATTAAGAAATAAATGCTGAAGTTTATGTTTTAGAAAGATAACTTGAAGGATAAATGGGAGTAGAGCAAAGTAGCTTTAATCAAGGATAATAAAAAGGAAACAGTAGATCCTAGACAGAGAGAAAGTGAGTGTGAATCAGGGCAATGACAAAGGGAATGCAGGAATCTTGTCATAAATTGGATTCCCAGGCTGTCCCGAATTCTTCCCCAAGCAGGCAGCCTCTGGATTTTTCTCTCATTCCTAATCCATCACAACCAGGACCTTGATTGCTATGCCAGTTTTCCCTAATGAGATAGGCTTTTTGGGGAGTGATTTCTTCAATCCTTTGCTAAATTTAGATTTTATGTGATTTTTGAGATGACATAGTTGTCTTAATATGTGTAGACATATTAAGGAAACTTCAGTCTCAGTTTTCATGACTAGTAATGTCCATATAAGAAGTGAGTCAAAGGTTGAATAACCTGAATTAAACAGGTAAAAAAAGAGATTTTAAATTTATTTACATTCAGTGATGGAGCTTTACACATACAAAGGAAATAAAAAACTGTTGGAAGTTTAAATAGGCAGAACTTAACAGAGTCCTAACATTAGACCTTATAAATAAATCATTTTTTATAAAAGTGTATCCATCAGCTTTTAGTCTGCAAAAAAAGGTAATTTTAGAAATTAACTCTACATATGGAGAAGTCCCCAAATCATATATTAATTCATTTTACCTATTTTAAATGTTTCAGATATCAGATTTATTTTGTAATTTTTATGTAAGTTGTAATAGATAATACCAAAATGAGCATGTGACCATTAACCAGGTCCCAAAATTAAAATACATATATTAGACATTATGTGTTCATGGGCTGGAATGATAGCACAAAGTGTAGGGAGTTTGCCTTGCATGTGGCCGACGCAGGTTTGATTCCTCCGACCCTCTCGGAGAGCCTGGCAAGCTACCGAGAGTATCTCGCCTGCACAGCAAAGCCTGGCAAGCTATCCGTGATATATTCGATATGCCAAAAACAGTAACAACAAGTCTCATAATTTGTTGTGAGATGTTACTGGTGCCTGCTTGAGCAAATCAATGAACAATGGGAGGAGAGTGCTACAGTGCTCTGTGTTCATTATTCATTCATCCACTCATCTAATGATCACACACTGCACTGACTTCATTCCATGACTGAGAGAAGATTTTTGCAACTGTGAAAAACTGTGATAAAACTCTCATCCATTAATTTGCATAAAAAACTCAGGTACTTAATGGAAAGAATGACTCTTAATGAAACAGAAAAATGGGAGGTTCTGGAGAGATCCAAGAACTCTATGTCATTATTTGATAGCAATGTGCCAGATTGTCCATCACTGGTCTATCACAAATTTTAGGGGGAAAAAATAACTTGCTATTTGACTGAAATATCTCTAAGGTGGAAGGCATGTAGGATAGCATTAGTAGAGTACTCAGCAATTGTACCTGGTAAACCACAAAAATATTAAGAACTATCAAATTGTGTATTCTGGGAGGAAGTTTTGTGATACTGTCTCAAAAGTCAGATCTCCAGTGATCCGAAGTTGAACTATGACCTTCCAACAATTCCAGGTGAATCCACAGCCCTGTCAGAAGGTTTTTCAGATAAAGCACTAGAACAAGGAAAGAGGAAAAGATTGATTCCTCATTACTTAAGAAATACATTAAGTGGGGCTGGAGTGATAGCACAGCAGGTTGGGTGTTTGCCTTGCACATGGCTGATCTGGGTTCGATTTCCAGCATCCCGTATGGTCTCCCAATCACCACCAGGAGTAATTCCTGAGTGCAGAACCAGAAGTAACCCCTGTGCATTGCCAGGTGTGACCCCCCCCCCCGAAAAAAAAAAAGAAATACATTAAGCTTTCTAGAGTTTCTAGAGGTATTGACTGGGATTTTGAGCCATCCTGTATCTCTGTATCTTCATATAAAAGGATTCCTCCCCTGGGAATGCAGTTAGAATTCCTGATATAATTCTTTTAAATTGAAAATATTTCAAATAGCTAGAGAAATAGCACAGGAGTTAAGCCACCACCTGCACATTAGAAATTCCAGTACAATCTTGGGACATAGTCTACCAAGCATTTTCAAGAGTGATTCCTATGCATAGAGCCAGGAGTAAGCCCTGAGTATCACCAAGTATGGCCCTTGAGCCATAGTATATACACATATTTTTTAAAAATTATTATATTTCCCCTAGATAATCCCCTCTGCCCCTCTCGGAGAGCTTGGAAAGCTACCGAGAGTATCTTGCCCGCACAGCAAAGTCTGGCAAGCTACCCGTGATATATTCCATATACCAAACACTGTAACAAGAAGTCTCACAATGGAGACGTCACTGGGCCTGCTCAAGCAAGTCGATGAACAATGGGAGGACAGTGCTACAGTGCTAGATAATCCATGATAAAGACAGTCAACAGGATTTATGATTGTAATCTAGAGTAGGGATACTTAAACTTTTCCCATTCACCAACCCCTTTTAGTCTTTTAGCATATATATACATATATACATGCTACCTGAGCTATATAAGCATATAAAATATGTAGACAATCAAATATTTAATGATCATAAATCATACAATTGTATTTTAAAACAAAGTTTTAAAACTCACACAACCCCATGGGTTAATTTGTTTTGTTTTCTTCTCAGGGGCTATTCCTGGCTCTGTGCTCAGGAGTGATTCCTGGTGATGTTTATGGGACCATATGTGGTGTTAGGATTAGAACCTGGGTATTGGCCATCATACTCACATGCAAGACAATTGTCCTACCTCCTATACTATCTCCCCAGTTCTATACAGATGTTTAGAGCAACTCATATCTAAAGCATCTTTGGACTACTTGTATCTCATCTTAAGTGGATAGTGTCCTAAAGTTCTAAATGGGTAGATCCTAAAAGGCCTAAGTGTTAATTTTTTTCTCCATATTGATTTAAAAAGACAAGTAGAAATCCTGTTATCTCTATTTCTTAAAGAAAACAAAGAAAATTCAACTTTAATTTTTGTAATTGCATACGTTTTCAGCAACAGACAGAAAATTACCAAACATAGATAATTAGAGATAATTATTTACAACTTGCTTTCGTTCTTAGGAATAAACATTTTTGAACCAAGAAGAAGGGGTCTTTTTTAAAAAAAAACTTTTCTTTTAGCTACTCTAATCTTTGTTATAACTGTCTTAGAGTCTGTTTGTTCTTATGGCTGGGGAGTGAAAAGTGTGAAGTGATGAGAAGAGCTTTAGAATTCCATTAGCAACATTTTGCTGTCTACAGATATCTTGAAACTTCTTCAGATACCAATATTGTTCAACCTAGAACATCATTTACACAGTAAAATGAGATAACCCAAAAGTAGAAGACATTTGAGGAAAACTACCAGTAAGAAACCAAAGTCATTGTCAACAGCAGAGGTTAACATCTACATTAAGGGGAATAGTGCTCATTGAGTAGATAACTGACATAATTAAATAGTCTCTTTTTCCTCTCTGGAGAAACCTGTGTTTGCTCTTAAACACATTTTTCTCTTTCAATAACCTCATATTTCTCTAAGGGAATTTCTCTCCCTCCCTCCCTTCCTCCCCCTTTCCTCTCTTCCTTCCTTCCTCTCTTCCTTCCTTCCTTCCTTCCTTCCTTCCCTTTTTATTTCTCTCCTCTTTCTTTCTCTCTTCTTTCTTTCTTTCTTTCTTTCTTTCTTTCTTTCTTTCTTTCTTTCTCTTTTACTTCCTCTCTTTTTCTTTCTTTCCTTCTGTCTCTATTGCAAGCTCAGGGATCCCTTTGGGACTTGAGAGATCATATAGAATGTTCAAACCTAGATTAGTTGTATGCAAGACAAGCATCTTACCCAATGTACTTTCTCTCTGGCCCCTGGGTGGATTTCTTTAAATCAAACTATCTAACCTCATTAAAATAAAATTAAATAATTAATATAATATTTACAACAGATATTTAAGAACATGACACATCTATGTTTTAAATAGAGATGGCCTTACTCTAGTCATCTTACAAATTCAATTCTAGACATGTTAAACAGAACACGTAAAAGTTACACTTAAAGCAGAGAAGCATAGGTTTGCTCTTCAAGTCCATACTCTCCCTTAAACATGTACCTCTCTTGTCTGTCTATGTTTCTTTGCTTGCTTATTTCCACTTTAGAGAAGCCTGTATTCTCTCCCTCTCTACCCTCATATCATTCTAAATAAATTTTAATTAAACTTACCTGGCTTACAAAAACAAGGAAAAAATCCAGAAAATGACAACGGCTCCACATTCACCAAAAATGGACTATTATTGCTCTACCATTTTTCACAAACAAAAATATTATGGCTCTGATAATTAGACTAAAAAGAGTAAAGGAACAAGATTATCTTTAAACCTATGATATTTGTGAATAGTTATAAGTTTAAATACAGCAGATTTATTGAGTAAGGTATATTAAAGAATAATATTTTACGAAGTATACTTTATTCAAAAAGTTAAAAGTTAAAAATTGAAGAATGAAAAACTTGTAATGATGATTATGGATATAGAAATGAATTTTACAAAATTCAGAGCTCAGTTTTGCTTAGAAGTCCAATTCAGTATCCATTGTGCAATAAAGCCCTTTCATTTAGTTCAGTTAAAAATTAGTAAATTAGAAGCAGGAGGATTCCTATTTTGCTCAGCAATGGGTTGTTACAAAAATAGCAACAGAAAAATATACATACTGGAGAAAAACTGAGACAATTCAGTTCAGTCAGGATGTAGTAAGACTGCTCCTTGTAGTGATAGAAATGTTCACTTTTAGAGATAAAGTTGTGCATTTTCTTAGAGAACTACCAAAGAGTAGTAGAAGCAAGCAAAATTTTGCTTTTTTTTAAATCATCATGTGTCAGCAATTTCAGACACCATCAATGATAAAATATTTGTCAAAGGATAAAACCTGAATCCCCCAACCTGGCCCCCATTGATTCTTGTCTGTCCCTTCTTGCCCTCTCTTCCAGTCTTTCTTTCCTTCTCCACCCTATATTCTGGGGCCAAGTTTCATCTGAGAACCTCCCTTTAAAACATTGCATTCTCTCATCCAGTTATTCTAAATACCACAAGTAAGTGATATCATCCTGGATTATCCTTCCTCTCTGGCTTATTTCACGTAACATGATGTCTTGCATATCCATCGATGTTACTGTGAATCACATGATTTCATTATTCTTCATAGCTCTGTAGCATTCCATTGTGTACATATCTCATTTTTATGACCCACCTCTCTGTTGTCAGATGTCTAGGTTGGTTCCAAATCTTAATTATTGTACCGAGTGCTGTAATGTTTAATGGTGTATGTACATTCTTTTGAATGAATACCAAAACACTAATTCTAAAGCATTGTGTCAACTAACAGTAACATTTGCTATAACTCTCCCATTTCCTCTTATTTTTTCAGAATAGCTTTGCATATGTAATCGAAATTTATAGTGCCTTTCATAAAGATATTTGGGTAATTTTTTTATATACCAAGCTATTCAGAAGTTGATTGAATTGTTTTCTGAGAAACAGACAAGAAAACTATTCTTTCTAGAGTGCAATAAGAAATGAAATATTTAGTAATATACAACAAATGATCCTTATATCTGATATTTTCTCTATTTCTATATTTACTGCTTAATCTCACAAAAAAACTTTAAAATTAAAACTAATATATATGTGCTGTTGGAAAATAGCAGTCATGGGTGAGCAAAACTAATCAATTAATCATACTCTGAAAAATAAATGTATAAAGATAAATTTTTCTAGTATTTAAGAATATAAGGATTATAAAATTACAAGGCAAATTATCAATAAAACACTATATATATATGAGTCCTATAATTGTTTTAAAAACTTTTTGTAATTAAAAGTGATTAGGGGCCAGAGTGATAGTACAGCAGGTAGGGATCTTGTCTTGAATGAAGCTGATCCAGGTTCAATCCCTGGCAACCCTGAGCACTGCCAGGTGTGTATCCCTCTTACCTCCCAAAAGACAAATTTAAAAATTGGTACTAGCATACATAATTATTTATTTTAAAGTTTCATTACTTGTGTTATTTTAATATTGTTGACATGTAAATAAATATAAAATTCAATAAAGAAAATTTCTAATTTGTCAGCATTTCTTTTCTGGCCATTATTATGACTTGTTTCCTTTTATAATTATTACTAAAGATAATGTTGTCAAACAGAGAATTGAGTGTTAAAATGTTATTTGCTCTAGATGTCAAATATAATGCCATTAACAGAAAAATATCTTAGAAATTATGAAATTGGCAATGTGAAGCAATATTAGCTTCCTCACACAGCAACAACAAAATTATAAAAGCTGAAAAAAATCAATACGAAATGAACACTAAACTATATAACAAATGATGTGAACTTTTTTAAAATGTGATAAAAGTTATTTTATAAGATTGGTGGACCAGGAGTAGATCTGAAGTGGAAAAATGTGTGCTTTGCAGATATGAGAAAGTGGTCAAGATCCACCAGGTGTGGCCCAAGTGCTACCAGAGTTGCTTCTACAGTAACAATCACAAAATTCTAACATGCAGTTGAAATTGAAAATATCCTTAAAATTCTAGTTGATCCATTCAATCTTTAGATGACTCTAGTATATTCAGCAGCTAACCTCTTCTACGCACTTTGAATAGAAAAGAACAAGGTTTGGTTTTCATCCATCAGTGTGATATAGGATGTTTTATACTCTAGAAAATAAAATTACAGAAAAAATAAGACATTTCTACCAATTTTGTGACACAATTGTGGTAGTTCTTTCATCTTTTGGACACTAATAAAATGACTTGATGTAACAATCAGTGGTACATTTCATTAAATATCACAAATACTCAAGACTTCGTTCCAAAATCATCAGAACAAGTTGCATTAAAAAAGAAATTGACTAATTAGGGACTTTTGTGAAATAACATTATTTGCAATTTTTCTTGACCTAAGAATTTTGACTCATTAATGATGATATTCTCTGGCAGCAAACATATGATGGCATCTCCAGGTTTTTAGCCCAGAAAAAATAAAAAAACATTTTAAAAGAAATATCTGTGAGCTTGTAATTATTAAAATAAAATCTTGAAATTTATATTCAACAAGGGTATTCATTAATAACCTTTATATGATTATATTTGTCATAATTTAATTATTTGGATTAGAAGAATATTCCTAAAATCACAGGTTATTAAAAATGAACATTATTTCACATAAAAATTGTATAGAGAGAAATTATTTCTTTCTACATATTTTGTAAAAGACTAATTTGGTTGGAATTGGGCCACATCTGGCAATGCTCCTAGTTTTGTGTTCAGGATCGCTCCTGTAGGTTTTAAGAGACAATATAGGGTAACAGGAATTGAACCTGGGCCTGCTGTGTGCAAGGAAGCTACCTTATCTACTGAATTAGAAGTTGTGCATGCCAGGGGAGGCAGGTCTGGGGTGAAATACTAAGGGTTCAGCCTTCCCTTTGTGTGGGAGCCAAACTTCAGACCAGGCTGAAGGAGGGTGAAGAGCCTGCCACAGTCCACACACAAGTAGCCAAAATCTAGAAAGAGCCAGAATGTCAAAGAACAGACAACTGGTTAAAGAAACTATGGTACATCTACACAATAGAGTACTCTATAGCTATTGGTAAAAATTAAGTCACAAAATTAGTTTATAAATGGATGGACATGGAGAGTATCATACTGAGTGAAATAAGTCAGAAAGAGAGGGACAGACATAGTATGAATGCACTCATTTGTGGGATATAAAAAACCAACAACTTTGTATGAGCCTAACACACAAGGACAGTAGAAACAAGGGCAAGGATGAATGATCCACGGATGGAAGCCTGCCTCAAGGCTAGGGGAGAGAGCAGTTGGTATAGAGAAGAAAACATTATGGCAATGATGATGGGAAGGGATCACTCTGAATGGAATATGTGTGCTGAAAGTGGGCAAAGGACCAAATTGATAACCTTTCAGTATCTGTATTGCAAACTGTAATGCTCAAAAAGGGGAAAGAGAGACAGAGACAGAGAGAGACAGACAGACAGAGAGAGAGAGAGATACAGAGATACAGAGAGAAACAGAGACAGAGACAGAGACAGAGACAGAGAAGGAAAGTGCCCTCTATGACACTGAGATGGGGATGGGGAGGTGGCAAGATACACTGGTGGAGGGATAGGTGTTGGAACATTGTATGACTGAAACCCGATCACAAAAGTTTCGTCAGTGTGTCTCACAGTAATTCAATAAAAAATGAAATAAAAACATCACAAAATCAAAAATCATCCTGTTATTCGTTGATTGCCTCGAGCAGGTCCCAGTAACGTCTCCTTCATCCTAGCCCTGAGATTATATTCAAGGCTCTTTAGGAGAATGAGACCCATCATTGTTACTGGTATTTGGCATATTGGGTACACCACGGGGAGTTTGCCAGACTCTGCCGTGTGGGCAGGCTACATTCGGTAGCCTGCCAGTTTGTCCAAAGTAGAAATGAGATAATAAGATGTCATAATAAGATGCCGGGCAGGGAGGAAAGCTCAACCCGCTCCCCTCCAAGGGGCCCCGGCGAAGACAACCAGGCACGGAAGCAGGAGACTGCACTGTTCTCTTCCGGGAGCTGTGTTTTATAGTCTCTGAGTCTTGGCTGCTGATGGGATTACACAGAGCCAGGGGGCCAGTTGTTGGGTGTGACCCCCGCCTACTGGAATTTGGAGGATCTGGATGGAGGATACTCAGCCCCAATCCGAGCAGGCTTGGAGATCTCAGCCCTGGGACCCGCATGCCTTTGTACCTCTGCCAGTACCTTCATGTGTGCGGAGAGTGGTCTCAGCATGGTGGTGGCTGGTCCTGGAGGTCTTCGGCTGCTGGAGCCCTGGTTGGGGTGGGGAGGAAAGCTCAACCCGCTCCCCTCCAAGGGGCCCTGGTGAGGACAGCCAGGCGTGGGGGGAGGAGACTGCACTGTTATCTTCCGGGAGCAAAGATTAATTTTTTAAAGAGATGTATATATATGTATATGTATATATGTGTATATGTATATATGTATGTATGTATATATGTATATATGTATGTATGGATGGATGGATATATATATATGTATATATACTTTCACCCAGTGCTTCTCTCAGTTTATCCAAACACCTGAGTTTTATCTCAGTATTTACCCCCTGGTGATTGTCTTCACTTTATCAGAATCCAAGCCTTTATAAATTAATTTTTCAATCCTATATTTCCTTTCTCATTTTATCCCAGAAGCCAAACATGGCCAGCTGTCTATGATTATACAAGCTTGAATGGTGATGGGGAAATTTGAAACAATGGTAGTGGGGAGGTGTGATAGTGTTGTGAGTGGTGTTGAAATATTAAATGTAATCAATTATTGTGAACAACTTTATGAAAATAAAACTGAAAAATGTCATGTCCTTCCCATATTTCTAAACTCATAGTCATTTAGTTTTATCACATTCACCCCTCCCCCTCATTTTTTCAGCAAACTTTAACTATGGAAGTGGCTAATGGTCATGCCATTTTTATAGAGTGGTCTGAAATACCACAACATGCTACAACAGCATCAGCAACAATAAAATATGTGACACAATAATCACATATACCATGCCATTCACATTACAAGCCCAAAATAAAGCAAGCAGATTGAATAATAGACTACTTAGGCCAGCAGTGAAGAGATTCTCCCTCTGAATAAATAAATTAGTCTGACCAAATAAAGAAATGTGGTGCAACATGATTTATTTGGGCCAAAACTGACACGGCTAAGACAGTCTCCTTATCTGTTTACAGAAACCTAAGCAGAGGTCAATAGCCACATCTTTGGTTTCCTATGCAACATGTGAAAATTATGGGGAAGAATTTGAACTTGGTCTTGAAGAGGAGTCCAAATATATACTAATATGTCTTATGGAATAAAAAAGGAGTGAAAATAAAAGCCAAACTCTGGAGAGAGAGAAGCATAGGATGTAGTAAAAAAAAAAACAACCACCAAGAGTGAGGATTAAAATTGACATTTCTAGGTAAATCAATTATTATGATCATCCAGGTTAGAGACTTTCAAAAACAGCACTAGTGCTATGACGTTTAAAAATTCCTTGTCACTCAAGCCTGATCTTGCCTTAGGAGTACCAGCACTAACTATCTGATTGGGAGAATTTGCTTGTAGCCTGGAAAAAAACTTGACCACGATCAATCTGGAGCGGGAGTAGCTATCAATGACCCATAGTGGCCTCTGAGATACTGGGTTGCATTTTAGGTGAGCACAGGTCTATCCTTCCTACTTCAAAGTGAGAGAGATCCTGGAGGCAGAGTATGGAAAGAAAAAAAAAGGCAGCTGAATCAAAAAGAGACAGCATGGGTAGTGGTTCTGAGTGTTCTGACTCCCTTGGAAAATATCTGCAGAGAGTTCCCAAAAGGAGCGTAAGGAGACATTCAGATAAAGTCCGTTGATTCTCATGGAAACTAACAACTGAAATGTACTCACCTAGGCTTTATGGGCCGTGGGACATCTTATCATCTCATTCCTACTTTGGACAAACTGACAGGCTACCGAATGTAACCTGCCCACACGACAGAGTCTGGCAAACTCCCCGTAGCTTACCCAAGATGCCAAATACCAGTAACAATGAATGGTCTCATTCTCCTAACTCTGAAATGAATATGGCACTTTTTAAAAAAATCTCAGGGCTAGGACGAAGGAGACTTTACTGGAGCCTGCTCGAGGCAATGGACGAATAACAGTGTGGTTGTGATTGTGATTGTGTGATTGAGGCTTTATGGGATAGCACATGATGTCAGAGAATCACTTCTAAATATATTGAAGTCCACATAAACTCAGGGATTATAGAGACATCAATGGTTTCCTACAAAATTATTCCAACGAGATTTTTTTATTATCAAAAAATAAGCTAGTTTTCCACAAACATAAAAACCCAGAAAAATATGGTTTTGGATTGTGATTTTTTTGTTGTTGTTTTTTTGTTTTTTTTTTTTTTTTGAAAGATGAGTTTGAAGGTGAGAATGGTCAAGGGAATGTGAATAGCAAGTAGGTAAATCCATCACTTAGAGATGCTTTCCATTGAAAAGCTACAATGGGAGAGAGGAGATAGATGAGAACCAACAGGGGCAGGGGTGGGAGGACCCAGTTTAACAAACAGCTAGTGTTAAGAAATGATAGAGCTAAATATTCAATCATAGTGTCTAAAATACTGAATTTGTGAGACCCAAAAACCAAATTTTAAAAGTGTCAGCCAGGAAGGCAGTCCAGGGCTGGGATGGGACATGGTATTTGGGGAGGGAATCTGGAAACACTGGTGGAGGGAACTTGACATTGGTAATGGGACTGGTGATGGAAAATTGTATGTAGAAAACCCAACTATGAATAACTTTGTAATTCATGGTCTTTAATAGAATAACATTTTGAAAAAAATTTAAAAAAAGAAAATTTATCAATGGTTATTTAATACCAAATCTATTTCCATTTCAAGACACATTAAAATATCCTAACTAAAAGACTGAGAGAGGAGTCTGGAGTGATAATTCTAGGGAAACAAGCAGTATATTATTTAAGGAAAATGGCAGCTTAGCAAACTCTTGAGATAGGTGAGTTCCTAGCTGCCTGACAACAGGAAGTCACATGGCACTTCAAGAAACTTGTATAAAGGCCACACAGGGAGGCCTTAACTAAGACAAACTTAAGTCACCAAAAATGGCAACACTTGGATTTTCTAGAGAAAATTACTTTTCAGTTACAAAAGTGTATTTTGATTCATCAGTTGACTTTCTACTAATGTTTGCTAATGCTAAGAATTAGTGGAAAAATGACATTATACACAGAAAAAATTGTATAAATCAATCAATAAACAATCTTAACCTTATAGTTGAGATTTCATTATTTTTATGTGGGCCCTTTCCTCACACTGACCACTTTCATTTTATTGTTGTAGGTTTGATCTCTAGTACATAACTTCCATTTGAAATAATGAGACAGTTGAAATAAATTTTATATAGCTATTTGGGGGTGAATCAATTCTCTTTGAATAAACTATTTGTCCTTTTTAAAAGGAAACAAAAGATACAGAGGTATGTAGAAAACCTAACTCAATAAATTAAATCTTTTTTTTTGGTTCATTAGTGTTCCTTTTTTTGTCAGCTTTCAGTATCTTTACACCTTCTGTAATGCTTAATTCTATTCATGTACACTCTATTGTTCTCCCTGTTTCAACTACTGGCAAAATCACAAAACAGAAGACAAAAGAAGTCATAATATTCTATCAGTTCAAATCAAAGGACCACACATTTAGGAAGATATCAAATCTGCTTTTTCAGGATGATCCTGGAACACAAAAACATGATGAATATATCAAAAATATTTCTCACATACTGCCTGCCATAAAAAGATTGTTTGAATTAAACATCATTATTGCTCTGTTGTCAACATGTTAGATTATAGAGATCCACACACATGCTTGAATTCTATAATGATCCATAAATTACTGTTACATTTGCTATTCTTTTAAATATTTAATATTTTTAGGACACACTAACCTATACATTAAGACCTATTTTCCATCAGTTTATTATTTCTCCAATTTGTAAAAGACAAAATCTAAAAGATTCACTAAACCCCACAAATGTTTTTTTGTTTCCTTTATTTGGGGGAAAGAAGAGGGTGGTTTCAGCCATACTCAGTTGTGCTTGAAGCTTACTCCTGGTTTTGCACTTAGCACCCATGGCTTACCCCTCGTACGATTTGGGGAACATATATTGAGCAGGGCACCAAGCCTGGGTCAGCCACACACTAGGCCTTACCCAGTGCCTTACCCAAAGTACAATCCTCCTTCCAACACAATGTGTGTTTTGTTTTGAGAGGCCACACAGAGTGCTCAGGACGTATTCCTGGCCCCTGTCATTATTCCTAGTGAATTTTCAGGGCACCACATACGAAAGGGAGACTGGCATGCAAGTTAAGCTCCCAACCCTCTGCACTATATCTCTGGCACCTCCCCCAACCCCCTTACCCCCCATGCAAATTTCTGAAAGCATATTACCAATGAATAATTTCTAAAAAAAAACTAAAGAGTCTTTGCTTGAATTTAAAAGAATGTGAAAGAATGCCTGCTTCATTTCATGTAAATGTTCATTGATTTTCCAGTAAATTAGGATTAACCTGCTAGGGTTTTAGATAGTTACATTTTCAACATACAATGCATCTCAATAATACATATATTATTGAAAATATGGTGACCCAAAGTTTAATTGGTTGCTCACAGTCACTTAACCAAAAAATAGAGTAGGGAAACTAGAATCTACGTTTTCTGCTCTACGGAAAAGCCCTAGCTAATGTGGGTTATCTTATTTTTGTGACCAGTTACACTTATAGAAAATTTTACTATAAGAAGAAAATCAGCTCATGCTGATTTTTATTCTACTTCTTAATTGGCATTAGGCATAATCTATGACTATGGTTCACATCTGGTTCCTGTTAGCATTTGGTATATTTAAAACTTCATTAACTTCTAAGAGAACATGAATTAAGAATTAAGACTGTTTTTTTTAAGTGTCAAAAATGTGCAAATTAGAAGATCCAGGCATAAGGTGTATACCCAGTTATGCTGTTGACAGTTACATGGTCAGATCATTGTGTTCCAGTTTGCAAATCAAGCATTTCAACGTGTCATAAGATAGTAGAAAAAATGCGATTCTATGATCTGCTATCCATCTGGAAGTTTCATCTGATAGAAACAAAAAAATTAAGTCCTGAGAAAATAATTAATACACTTCTTTTCCCCTCCACACTTGCTGTGCTAGCTAAGGTCTGCTACATAAAGAAATACTTGAAAAACCTTGACTGAATCTGTAAAAAAAAAAATCCAGGGAATATTCTCTTGATTGTTGTGGGTAGAGCTATGGTTAAGCATATAGACTGAAACAAAGTTATGTCTTCAGGGTAAATTATATGAATTGCTATTTAACCAAATGATGGAGTATAAATGCATTGTTACGTGTTAATATAAAATACTGGAAATTTTTGTTAAATCCTACATATAAGCACTATGGGAGAGAAAGAAATATGTGCTAAAAATTCTTCTCAAAATATTAAAAACAAAGGGACGAAATATATTTTGTGACTATTCAACAATTGTTCTATCCAAGACACAGTTTTAGACTCTGGGTAGGTTTTAGCAAAAATGAAGCGACAAGATCCCTGTTCTCAGGAACAGTGGCATTCTATTAAAGGAAGGCAATATGTTAAAATAAAGAAACTGGCTTACATGGTGTTCCAATTCTTTTGCTGTTCCTCAACTGTCAGGCTTCCACTTCTAAACTAAGAGTCTATGGCAAGTAAAGAAGTATATACCCTTTTTATAATCGATCTTTTTTTTTTTTTTTTTGCTTTTTGGGTCACACCCAGCAATGCACTCCTGGCTCTGACTTCAGGAATTACTCCTGGCAGTGCTCAGGGGACCATATGGGATGCTGGGAATTGTACAAGGGTCAGTGGCATGCAAGACAAATTCCCTACGCATTGTGCTATTGCTCCAGCTGCAATCGTTTTTCGTATTAAAAATTAAGCAGGATAGTCTATTACACTTTATATTATTATTAATAATAATACCTACTTAGACAATAATGTACTTCAGAAACTCCTACTGGCTAAAGACAAATAATTGTAATTTTCTTTACTCCCCAGAGGTCTCAAGTCTCTTTGGAAACACAGACAATAATAATTTCTGAATACATAAGTAACAAAACTCTTTCTCTATACTATTTTTCAGCAATTGTTTTTCATCAAAACTCTAGAGTTCAATCCCTACAAGCTTACAGAATGTTGTTTTTCAGGCTTTCTATACGCGCAAACAGACTAATGGAAGTTGAATGTTTACTAAGGCCACACAAGTGTTAAATAGTAGATTCAGGAATATGTCTTGACTTCCTTTCATTCTAAGTACTGCTTTCCTCTAGCACCCCTACCCACCGAAGTCTTATACTTATGTAACATACACACACACTGTTTCTAAGAATTCAGGATCCTTTTTATATTTTCTCAAAACTCCTGATGAATGGTATAAAGCTGTCTGTGCTGGGGCCTCTATTGCATGGCCCCCATAAAACACGGAAATGGAGCCCCCACACAACTTGTTTCTCTGTGAAATGATGTGCTCTATTGTGTAGGAGTATGCTTTACTCCTAAGAAATGAGTTGCATGCAAATCATTTCCATGTTGTAGGCAGGCTTCTGAGCAATATGTAAATAAGCAAGAGAAAAAATATCCACATTAATAAACAGCCCCATGGATATATGAAACCCATCTGCAACATTAGGTAAAGAGTTTGTATACTGTGCAGTCAGACGGGTGTCCATATTGCATTGCTCAGTGTCTGTAAGGGAAAACAGAATGATGGTTCAGGTAGGGTGGTGCCATATGGCTGAATCCATGAAAATATCACAGAGTTATTTTTTTTCAGCAACTGTGATCAGTCCATGTAAGCAAGGATCAAGTCTCTGCAAATAGAATTATGACACTCCAAGTTTCATCCTGTTTCCAAGGTCTTTTTCTCACACATCCTGCTGAGATTAACCTATAATATTTCTCTGCACGTGGATTGAGTTCTCCTAAAATAGGGGATGGCGACCAAAGGGAAACTGCAAGTAGAAGAGACACAAGCAACAGAAATGGCCCAAAGTGAGAATCACAGATTGACAATACAACATGTGCCAGTGAGCCCATGGCTGACATTATCAAGTAAGATGACTCAGAGGAGGAAAAAAAAAAAAACCACGGAAGGAACTGTTAACTCACACCAAACAGGAAATGACTGATTAAAGACAGAACAGAAATGAAAAGTCAGAATCCAGCTGAAGTCTGAAATTTTAGCTGCCCCCTGTAAGAGTGCACTTAGAATAGATAATGACACCTATACTTACCTGATACTATTACCACTTTCTTGGCGAAGTGGGAATGCTAACAACAACAACAAAAAAAAACAGGCTTATTCTTATTTAATTTTTCTCTAAGTTACTCTGCTATTTTTTTTCCTTTCCTCATGACACTGAGGATTTAGGTTTTCTTTATTATAATTCAAAATAAAGGATTATGGATATAGCATTGATCAAATTTGTGACTTTTTTTCAAATATTTCTTTATAATATCACAATATTACCTCTCTCACAATCTTGATACTAGATTTTAAAAACATTGATATTTTTCTGCTATTATTATCATCTTCTCTAGAATAGGTAACTTTCAAAGTCTTGAATAATATTTTTGACAACTATACCACATATCCCAAAATGATTCAACAACTCTGGGTAGGACCTCATTACAATTTCTATTACTTTGCATTATAAGTTAGTTTTACTTTCATTTGGTACATTAATGAGTATTCTTGCTTTCTTCCAGCACCCCTCTTGATATAATAACGAACTCCATTTTAATCAATATTATGGATGGAACCCCAAGCCAAGTAATCCTCTACGGACTAAGCATCATAGATAGAGAAGGGAGAGGCCTACAATGCCAAACATTGAAGCCTGTGATAGCAAACAGTTGTTTACAAAATTTCAAAACATGAAAAGCAGGTCAACAGAATTTCTCTCACAATCTTTGTTGTTGCTTTGCCAATCATTTTAAAATAAAATCCCATTCTTTTGGCAACTGCTGAGTTTTTAACCTAAACTGAGTATAAAACTAGCTTATTGGAGTGACTAGAACGCAAGTCTTATTCTTTTCTGTACTCTCACTTTCCTATTATTTTGCTTTTTCTCTCTTTTAAGTTGGCTGCTGAAGTAGCTTCCACTTCCTCTTTTCCCTGAATGAACTCCCTGAATGAATCCCCTACTGATAAATCTCCTTATCCTTATATAGGTGCTACAGGCCTAGAATTGGCTAAGTGAAATGGACGGATTGATTAGTATTCCATTTTCCTGGTTTCACTCCCTCACATAAAATGATATTTCTTTTTTTTTTTATATAGAAGTACTGCTCTTTATTCAGCCACTAATTAGCTGATTGAATTGGGCATGAACTCCATCTTACTTTTTATTTTCATTTTTTATATTTTTATTTATTGAATCACCTTGAGAGTAGTTACAAAGCTTTCCTGTTTAAGTCTCAGTCATACAATGAAACACCCATACCTTCACCAGTGCCCATTTTCCACCACCAAAAACCCCAGTATAGGGGGTATGGTGCCGCCAGAAGGTCAATCTGTACCTGAGAGGCGAGTGCATCAGCAGCCTGATGGCGCCTTCAGACTTCCAGATAGCCCAAAATTGCTGCTATGCCTTTGGCCAGACCTCAAAAACCTGGGGCAAAGATTACCAAGAAAGTAAATGGCCAAAAGTTAAGTATGTGGTAAACACACCCACAAACCACATCCGGCTCAGCTAAATAACCGGAGGCATGGCCTCTCTGGTTCCTGATAGAACTGCTAAATGGCCATGATCCCAGAGACTCAGAAACGAATCTCAGAACCCAGCAGCTTTTGGCAGAAATGCGTCCAGTACCTGCAGTAGGTTACCTGTGCTAGGCCAACCCAGGAGGGAATAGGTTTTGTGCCTTGACCTGTTCCCCCCAGTGGCCCAGTGGCCTCCATCCTTCAGAGGCCACTAGACAGTCAGGTTTGGGTCCCCAGTGATGAGACATGCAGAGCCTCACGGGATGGGGTGGAGCCGGGGCGTGTCCTCTCCACCCCAACGAGAACCCAAGTCATTGCCCACGAACGGCCTCTCTGGCTCCTGATCAAGCTGCTTAAAGGCCATGATCCCAGAGACTCAGAAACAAATCTTGAAACCCAGTGGCTTTTGGCAGAAATGCGTCCGGACTCCACAGTAGGTTACTGTTGCTGGGGCACCCCAGGGGGGAAAGGGTGTTTTCCCTCCGCCTGCTCCCTCTTGGCAGCGCAGTGGCTGTCATCCTCCAGAAGTCATTGGACAGTCAGGTCTGGGCCCACAGAGACAAAACTTATTGGGCCTCACAGATGGGGGTGGAGCCAGTCCTGGTCTCCCCATCCCAACGAGACCCCAAGTCTTCGCCCACGAACGGCCTCTCTGGTTCCTGATCAAGCTGCTCAATGGCCATGATCCCAGAGACTCAGGAGCAAATCTCAAAACCCAGTGACTTTTGGCAGAAATCCCTCCAGATTTAAGTGTCAAAATTGCAGAATTTCAAAATCACATAGCCCTACTGCAGCCACATGATATCATATGTTATTCATAACCAGCAATAGAACACAAATTGTCTATGGTTGCCTTTTCAGCAAATCTGAGTGTTGGGGTAATATCTCAAATAATAATGGTGGGTCTGGTGTCGAAATATTGAATGTGATCAAAGTAGAGAGAGATTAAAGTGGAAATCATCTGCCCCACAGGTAGGGGGAGGGTGTAGGATGGGGGTATACTGGAGTTTTTGGTGGTGGTGAATGGGCACTGATGAAGGTACGGGTGTTTCATTATATGACCGAGACTTAGACCTGAAAGCTTTGTAACTGCTCTCACAGTGATTCAATAAATAAAATTATAAAAAATGAAAAAAAAGTAAGGTGGAGTTCATGCACAATTTAATCAGTTAATCAGTGGCTGAATAAATAGCAGTACTCCTACATAAAAAAAAAAATCCCAGTATACCCCCATCCCACACACTCCCCCTACTGGTGGGGCAGATGATTTCTACATGACTCTGTCTCTCTACTTTGATCCCATTCAATATTTGGACACTAGACCCACTGTTATTATTTGGGATTTTACCCCAACACTCAGATCTGTTGAAAAGGCAATAGTAGATAATTTGTGTTCTATTGCTGGTTATGAATAACATGTGATTTCATGTGGCTGCAGTAGTGGCCATGCAATTTTGAAATTCTGAAATTTTAATACTTAAATCTGGAGGGATTTCTACCAAAACCAGTTGGGTTCCGAGATTTGTTTCTGAATCTCCGGGATCATGGCCTTTAAGCAGCTTGACCAGGAGCCAGAAAGGCCATTCATAGGAGGCGACTAGGTGTCTCATTGGGACAGGGAGGAGAGGGCTGGCTCCATCCCCATCCCATAAGGCCCTGCGTGTCTCATCACTGAGGGCGCAAACCTGACTGTGCAGTGGCCTCTGGAGAATGGCGGCCACTGGGCTCCAGGGGGAACAGGCCATGGCACAAAATCTATTCAAACCTTGGATGGCCCAATGCCAGTAACCTACTGCAGGGACCGGATGCATTTCTGCCAAAAGCTGTTAGGTTTCAAGATTTGTTTCTGAGTCTCTGGGATCATGGCCATTAAACAGGTCAATCAGGAACCAGAAAGGCCATGCCTACAATTATATAGCTGAGCCAAAGGTGGTTTGTGGGTTTGTCTCCCACATACCTAACTGTTGCCCGTTTACTCTCTTTGTAAATTTTGCCCCAAGTTTTTGGGGACTGGCCAAAGGCATAGCAGCAATTTTGGGCTATCTGGAAGTCTGAAGGCGCCATCAGGCTACTGATGCACTTGCCTCACAGGTACAGATTGACCTGGTGGTGGCACCATACCTCCAAAATGATTTTTCTTCCCTTGTTATATCAAATAATTCCCAGCCTTACAGACTCTGAATATGTTTCATCACAGAATACACCTTTAAAATCTAATTCTTTACACACAAATGTCTGACAAGCCCCTTTTTAAATAAACCAGCCCCTCCAAATGCACTTGTCCAAATGTGCCTGTATCCTTATGTAGCAGTTTTCTCATAGAAGAATCTTCTATCCTTTATTGTTCATTCCACAAAACCAGTTCACATTCCTGACTCTTGATCTTTCTATTATGTTTTGTTTTGATTTTGGGGTCACCTTCAACTTTGCCATAATTCAACATATTTCAACATACTTCTGGGATTATTTGGGATCCAGGGATTGCTATATGCAAGGCAGGAGACCTTGTTTAAATTATGATCCACAGAAACTTGCTTTCTGGGCTCATCTTTCACGCCCTACCTAGGTCACAGGTTGCCCCCGACGAGTGACTCTCTGGCACAGCCATAGCTCCAGAGCCACAGAAACAAATTTCGTAATTACCTGGCTCTTGGCAGAAATGCCTCCAGACTTAATAAGTAAAATATCAGAAACCCAAAATCGACATCATATGGTCCTCATAGCCAGCTATAGAAAACAAATTACTTCACTATGCCTTTTCAGCAGTTCTGATTGTTGGGTAGAAACTCTAAACAATAATGGCCCATCTTTTGTCAAAGTGATGAAGGTATTCAAAGTGGATAGAAAGTTAAGTAAATCATTTGCCTCAAAGGCATTGGGAGGGGTGGGAGATGGGTATATTGGGGTTCTAGGTGGTGAAAAATAAGTACTGGTGAAAGGAAAGTTGTTTGATCATTGTATGACCGCGACTTAAACCTGAAAGCTTTGTAACTCTTCCCACAGTGATTCAATAAATAAATAAATAAAATTTGTTTTCTGGCACACTTCTATGGATTATAAATATAAAATATAAGTTTTACCTTATTACTCCCTCTCAGTTTTTAATTTATCTTCATTATACATGTTAAAAATTGCAGTACTGGTGCTGAAGAGATAAGTACAATAGGTAAGGAACTTGCCTTGCACATGGCCAACCCAGATTTGATCCCCAGCATCCCATATAGCCTCCTATGTATCGCTAGTAGTAATTCCTGAGTGCAGAAACAGGAGTAAACACTGAGGGTTTTCTCCCTCAAAAAAAACTAAGTACTTGGATTTCAAATTATACCCATCCTATGCTAATTGCTCTTCATTTTTCTAGCACCACATTCGCCCCTAAAACTAACTCATAACATATTCAACTCCTTTTACTTTTCCAAAGATGTCATGTTCTTATGTTTAAGACAACCAATGAGTATCTACCAATATTTTTGTGACTTTTTTTCACATTGATCTTTCGAAAAACTTTTTTGTCATTTTCTTTTCTATAGGTTATTTTCCCCATTTTGTTCTCTATGGCAGTTTATAAACACTCTGATAGCAGTATTTATTTATGTCTGAATTAGTATAGATGACTAGATATTAAAAAAAAAGTAGCCCGGTAACTTTGGAACTGACTGAAACTGTGTTTTAACTCATTACTGGGTCCAATTCTTGACCCTTTATCCATTATCAGAAAACATACTGCTATATAAAGATACAAAGATGAGTAAAACTGGGTCTCTGACTACAGTTTATTAGAAAAGATTTTCAGAAATGGGATAATTCAAATGTAGACTATCATGGGTACTGAGTTAGGAACTTCCCTTTAAGCTTTTGAGTTTTAAAGAAGAACTTGCAGTCTATCTTAAAGGGTTAAGGAAGACTTGCTATAGAACACAGTGCCTGAGCAGAATTTTGAAGTAGGAATAAAAGGAAGCCTGGCAAAAAAATTGTCTCCTCCAGATGTTTCCATCTTCGCTTTAAGTCAGCATTATTATCAACCAACTGGGTTCTGCTCTTAAATTTTTCCAAGAGGCAATCGACCAATTTGAGAAGGACTATGAAATGATACATAGCCTTTCCTCACTATAAGTATAAGTGATTTTATCCCTGGGCTTACACTGTTTCTGTATCTCAATGGAGCTAAATATAAAGCAGACCTGAAATCTATAATAGACTCTCCTTGTTGTACAAATTTTCTGGATTTGTTTTATTCACTCAGATTTTATTAGAATGAAGTAAATAGAAGGCAAGTTTTAAATAGCTGGTTTTCCATTGCCTTTTGAAAAGGTATCACCAGAGTCCAAAATGTTTTCAAGGTTTTTTTTAAAAAAACATTATTGAAATAGAGTAAATTTTTATTATTATATATGGGAGCTAATCATTTCAGAGTAAACAACAGATGTTTGCACCCTTATTGCTGTTTGGTACTGACATCAGTATTAAATGATAATATGAAAACATGTCACAGACGTGAATGATAAATTCAAATGTTAGGAATGGAGAAAAAGAAATGTTTAAAATAGAACATTTAAGGGCCTTAGATGAAAAGTAAAACTATGAGCACCTTCTTCAGGCAATGTGAAAAATGCTACCTGTACACAAAATAATAACCTTGAAATTTCCAAGGCACATTACTCTTCAAAGATTTATTACTAGAGTACAGGTTATTTAAGTGTTCTTGTGATCTATTAAAAAGGTAAAGGTAAAGGCCCTCCCGTTGATCGTCGATTTGCTCGAGTGGGCCCAGTAACGTCTCCATTGGAGACTTTGTTGTTACTGTGTCTGGCATATCGAATACTCTTGGTAGCTTGCCGGGCTCTCCGAGAGGGGCGGAGGAATCGAACTCGGGTTGGCCATGTTGGCCGCATGTAAGGCGGACACCCTACCCGCTGTGCAATCAGGCGTCCGCCTTACACACGGCCAACATGGCCAACCCGAGTTCGATTCCTCCGCCCCTCTCGGAGAGCCCGGCAAGCTACCGAGAGTATTCGATATGCCAGACACAGTAAATCGATCTATTAAAATATAAGAAAATTCAAATTTGTAAAAAATAATAGTTATTTGATTTTTTAAATGTAGAAAGATTATCACTCTGCTAATAGGTATTTCTATATTTTATATATTTGGGGGCATTGTTTGGTATGTTTGTATAACCAAGCACATATATTAAAAGTGAATTGATTTATGTAAAATTGCAAATATTGTCATGGTCCTCCCGTTGTTCATTGATTTGCTCAAGCAGGCCCAATAACGTCTCCATCATGAGACTTGTTGTTACTGCGTTTGGCATATTGAATACGTCACGGGTAGCTTGCCAGGCTCTTCCGTGCGGGCGAGATACTCTCGGTAGCTTGCCGGGTTCTCCGAGAGGGGCGGGGGAATCGAACTCGGGTCGGCCATGTTGGCTGCTTGTAAGGCAAACGCCCTACCGCTGTGCTATCGCTCTAGCCCAGCAAATATTGTTATTAATTTAAATTGCTACCATCATTATTTTATTACAGAGTTGAATAATGAAAAGCCTAATGATGAAATAATAATGCTAACAAATCTATCAAATTGGACTTGTATTTTGTCATTAAAGAGTACAAATATTTTTATTTCAGTAGTTATAGAACATTCAATAAACATTATGTTATTATTGATAAATAGGACATCAATGGTTTTACCTTTAGAGCATGACTTTGTTTTCCCTGATTGGAATATAGACACAGAAGCAGTGGTTTTATCTGTCTCACTGAAAGTTGTAACCTCATTACTTATGGTAGGATTCAGTACTTAGGAATGAAATAATTATTTGTTAAATGAATTAATGGCAGTAATATAGGTATTAAGACTTTTGGGGTTTACTTTAACAAATAGCACCTTGAAAATAGTTTTAAACTTTTTAAGACAGTGAAACTGCATTGGAAATCATAAATATGACACTTGTAAGAAGATCTGAAAGCAATGTAAGTCTTGATAAAGGAACAAAGAAAAACAAGTTAGACTCACATTTTGTTCTCCAGATAGAGGTACATGGGTATTTATTACAGTCTTCTGCTACCTACCAATGTATGGCAGATAGTTTAATGGACCTGACATTTTCTCCACATTGATTAGGGGACCAGAATTCTTTAAAGCAAGTTGGGAAAGAAAAAAAAACAGCATTGCTTTTTCTTTTGCAGGAGACTTGGAAAGATAAAGTGACTTAGATGAATATAATGAATTGGTGCTGTCATATAATGTTGTGACTTACCTAGAAAAGTAGGCCTTGCTTTTCTAAAATAAAGGTGTGGCTTTTCTAATATGAGATTATGTTTCTTACTGTGTTTCTTCGTGATTTTAGACTCCACCTGAATACTCAGATCCTCACTTATATCTGGATCTGTATAAAAAGAAGAGACTTAATTTTTTCAGTTTCATGTGTGATATAGATGTTAATGAAGGCTCTGGAAGAAGAGCACAAGGTTTGAATCTCTGCCTGAACTTTTCAAACAAAGCAAACTTTAAGGAGATATATCATTTTGCTACAGTTCAGGAAAACAGTAAAAGTAGGAACAGCAATATGCCCTACTTTATGGGACTTCTGTAATAATTTTTATGGTAAAAACCCAAGATATATCTGTGATACAGATGCAGCACATAGAAATATGGCAATCAAAGAACTGGAGAGATGATACAGCAGGTAGAGCACTTGCATTGCACATGGTTGACTTGGTTTCCATCCTGGGTACACTATATGGTCCCCTGATACCCTGCCAGAATTGATCTCTAAGCACAGAGGAAGGATTAAGTCCTGAATATCACAAGATGTGGCCTGAAAATATACAAGAACAAAAATACATGACAATCACTGCTCATCCATGAAGAGCAATAACTTAATGGAAGAACATGCAAACTTCCCTTCCTCCTTCTTTATCTCTCACATTGGCTGGTGTAAAATCAAGATTCTAAAACTGAGGTTATTCAAGTAAGGGAAGATATCTTTCAGCTGTAAACCATGAATGGGAAAGGGGCCCAAACATATTATTTCCAAACTATTTGTAATACACTTAACATATAATTCTGAATGTAATTTTCACAATTTAAAGGTCAGTACAGGTTTTACCTTTTATCCAAAAGTGAAGTATCCCTACAACATTTTTAATGTTTTAACAGAAAACAGAGATTTCTATTCATCCTCATAAAAAACTTAGTGCTCCCATCTCCCCCAAATAATTGCTCAAATTATACAAGAAACACATAACATATAAAAAAAACCTATATTCATAGTAAAATCAGGAAAATAAGAGACTCACACCCTGCTTAAAGAATAAAGGGTTGGTGGTACTACTCAAGCTGCTGTGTTGTGTGTTGTCTCTATTTTTGATAGCTGGAAACTCAACCACTGAAAGTTAGTTCTGCTTCTCACCTTTTGTGAAAATGGAAACTGAGGGTTTTTTTCAGTTGGTGAAAACAGGTACTAGTGTAGGTCTTTCCTAGATCAAATTGGCTTTATGAAAACTTGAAAAGTTGAGACTCCATGCATCATTTTCCTGTTTTCACATACAAGAATAAGAGGCTGAGAATGGTCAAGTTGCTTGCCAAGTTCTCAGTCTTGGTAAGTGCCAAGGCAGGGACTCTTAAATTATGTTGCTTGTGGACATGAACTTCTTGTTCATGAAGAGTACTATCACCCACACATTGACCAATGTACTGGATTATAAATATTCTTGATAGCTAGGATAACATTACATGCCCTTTCCCTTTTCCATTCCACAACTCCACAAACATTTAGGTAACAAAAGTTGCTAAGAATTAGGTTTGAGCCTTCTCAACCAACCAACCACATGGAAAAATAAAATAATCTAAACCAGAGCTTTACAAAGCATACCCCCAAATAATCCGTGGTAGTCAAGGTCTGTTCAGTAGGGCTAATTAGGAAAATATTTTATGGTAGTCCAGGTAATCCAAGTCTGTTCAGTAGGGCTAATTAGGAAAATATGTTATTTTCCTAATGCTCTCCTGACTCTAATGCTGCTAGTCCTGGGACCATTCTTTAAGCAGGACTAATATATTTTGTTATGTGCTAATACATGTGTAGATTTAATATCCACATATCCATCAAGATATATGTAAATATCATATGCTTTGATCTGGTACACAATAGAATATTACTCAGCTATAAGAAAAGATAAAATTTTGCAATTTGCTGCTATGTGGATAGATCTGGAGAGTAATGTACTTAACAAAGTTTGTTAAAAGGAGTGAGGCAGATACAGAATCATCTCTGTATATGTGAGATAAACCAAGTTAGTAAAAGAATAACAAATGCGGGGCTGGAGTGATAGCACAGCGGGTAGAGCATTTGCCTTGCACGTGGCCGACACGGGTTCGATTCCCAGAATCCCATACAAAATTATACAGCCAAGAGTAATTCCTGACTGCAGAAACAGGAGTAACCCATGAACATCGATCGCTGGGTGTCACCCAAAAGGCAAAAAAAAAAAGAATAAAAATTTCTCAAAGACAATAAAAACGAAGGATATGAGTGCTGGTCTTTAATATGAACCATGCCATGGGAGTGGATGAGGAAAAGGACAGGAAAGAGAACATTGCAACGATGAAGGATAGTGTTCCACCTTCCAGAGCTAGCATGCCAGGAAAGTGGTGTGGGGTGTGGGGGTGGTGGTAAAAGATGGTGATGTGTTTTCCACAAAATTCTATATTTAACAGTACTATAAATTATCTTATCATCTCATTCCTACTTTAGACAAACTGGCAGGCTACCGAATGTAACCTGCCCACACGGCAGAGTCTGGCAAACTCCCCATGGTGTACCCAATATGCCAAATACCAGTAACAATGAAGGGTCTCATTCTCCTAATTCTGAAAGAGCCTTGAATATGGCACTTTCTAAAAAAAAATCTCAGGGCTAGGACGAAGAGAAAGAGACGTTACTGGGACCTGCTCGAGGCAATCGACGAATAACAGGATGGTTGTGATTGATTGTTGATAAACCATAGTGCCAAAAGCATTTGTTTGAGTTTTTTGTTTGTTTATTGTTGTTAAATTACCTGTCATAGAGACAGGCTAGTGGATTTGAGGGAAACCTGGTTGGAGGGAAAAACTAGACATAGTGGTGAAGGAAAGTGGACACTGGAGAAGAGATTGGTATTGGAACATTGTATTCCTGAAAACAAATCATGAATAACTATAGTTTATGCTGATTAAACGAAATCTTTTGAAAAATTAAGTAGTGACGATCTAAATACTTCTCAGCTAACTTTACTAAATCAGTTGACTTATTTGGCTTGTATAAAAGGGCCAGTTAGCAGTAGCAATAGAAACAGAAATACATGCTCCTAAATAAAATAAATAAATAAATAAATAAATAAATAAATAAAACGCATGTATATGACTGCTTTGGATTCAGAGAAATAGTACAGTAGTAAAGTGAACACCTTATAAAGTGACCAGCCTGTCTATGATCCCTGGTATGTCATATGGTTCCCTGAGCCCTCTAGGAGTAAGCCCTGAGAAATCTAAATGTGACCCAAAAACTAAAAACTAAACAAAGAAAGAAGGAAACAGGAAATTTTTCAAACAGATAAGAGAGAGGCATATTACAATTTATTATACTGGCAGTATGGGCATCTATTTCATATAGCCCTTTTTTTATAAGAAATTCATTTGTTCCATTATTATTATTCAACCATTTTGACTACAGCATCTTGGAAATTCTCAAATAGCAAATTGTGACATGGAATGAGATTTGGGAAGATATATGCTATTACATGGATTAAAAAAATTAAATCCATCCTTAGTCTCCCAATACCTAGATAATAAAATAGTAAAGGCAATTGAAAATAGATTATTACACATATGGAAGAAAGACACAAGAAAAATTAAGTTGGGATTGAAAAAAGAAGCAAATAAGTACACAGAAAGATAACTTTCAATTTAGTTGCACAACCAAAGGATCATGTGTAGTTGTCCCCTGTTCCTCTTAATTCTGTAGAGAAGAGAAAATGACCCCTTTTTTCTTATTTTTTCTTTTTAACATAAAAAAAAATCAAGAGATCCATAATGCTTTTTACTCTCAAGTTCCAGAAGAATGAAGCACATTCTCTGAAGATGGAGAAAGACAGCTCTTCATTTATCTCCCTCCGATTTGTTTGCCAATAGGACATTGTCTAGATCCTCTTCTCATCAAGAGGTGATAGCCCTGCTGGGGATGTTTGCAGGTATGTGACTTTGCCTGTGGCAGACTGGAAGATTTATTTACAGAGTGATTTTTGAGTAGCTCTCCTGTCAGGCTCTGCTTTCTACCATTTAGTGTATTGAAGTACTAGTTGAGTTCCATGCAGATACCTTTATTTATCTTTAGCCATTTAAAAATTATTTTTATAAAGCTGTTCATGATTAATTTTTACAATCAATATTCCAACACCAATCCCACCACCATAGAACCTTCTCACCACTACAATTTCCAATTTTCCCAATCACTACTCAAACTTGACCCAATAGCAGGCCCTATATAATTTATTTTATATTGCTTGTTATGAATAATTCACTATAAATGATCAAGAAAGATTTCCTTAGAAGAAAGTATATAAATATTGCTGTATTAACCCCCTGTATAAGAGATTGCTAACATGTTGTTATAGGTTAAATCTTGTGTGTTAATATTTTCTTAATTGAGATTGGTTACCTTCTCCTTTACATCCCATCCAATGTGGTGTACTACCTCTATTACAGAGAATTCAAGATGTTGTTGAGTGGCCATGAATGCCAGGAATAGTCTAGGAGCCCAGTCAGTTTTGGTCACAAACAAAACAAACAAAAGTTAGTTACTAAAAGTATCTGTGGCTTCAGAGTTGCCTCCAGACCCCATGCCAGGCTGAGTATCATCCAGAGCACTCCAGAAGAGGACAGATGAGCCCTCCATGGGCCCAAACTGAGCTCAGCAGCCAAACACCCCCATAACCCTATCACCACTATGCCTGCTGCCCTATTACACAGGTTCAGACAAGCCTCATCTGAATCTGTTGAAAAATTCAGGTATGTGGTTTGTGAACAAAATCTCCAAGTTCTCACAGAATCATGGTTGGGCAACCTCCCCGAGTCCCCCTGTTCTTCTGAGACACTGGCAATCATGCTCATGAACGGCCTCTAGGCCCCTAAAAGCTCATTAACCAGCCATGATCCCGAGATGCATAAATGAATCTCAGAAGAAATCAACAAGTTGCAGAGATGCCTCCAGACCCCAAAGTCACTTGTCACTTGTCACTTGTCATCCCATTGTTCATTGATTTGCTCAAGCGGGCATCAGTAATGTCTTCATATGTCCCGGTTGTGTGTTAGTGTAGCCCGATGGCATCTGCTCACTCCAGAAACACGAAGAGCATCAAACCATTCATTCAGGGTCTTAACGGAGAAGTCCGACCATCTCATAGGTGAGCAACCAGGCATTCTTTTGACGTCCCATGGAATCCAGTCAATAATGGCTCTAGTCCTGTGGTTGTCTCCAAATCACATTATGTGTCCGAACCCAGTAACAATAATGGTCCTTTTTCCCTCATTCATTCCAAAGTCACTATCCTGTTAAAAATTTAACTCCAGTTCTATCACCCCATTCAAAATTTTAGAATTCCTGGACCAGGTGTCCATACTAGTGCTAAGGGGGACATGTTTGATATTGGATATCAAACTGGGGTCAACTGCATGAAGTGCTTTAATCCCTGTAGTATCTCTCAAGTCTAAATTTTATATCATTTTATTGACTCTAAGTGTAGGAGATAAAGAGGTGTTACTTATAGGTGTTACATTAAGAAAAAAAACCCTAAGCACAACTAACTGGAAGGAAAAACTTGGCAATAAAGGACCCAATATGATTTATAAAATAGAAAAAACAATTATATGAACATTTGGAACAGGTCAAATACATCCTGCTTTTACTATTGAATGACTCATTAGATGGGTTAATTAGTTGATATTTCCCCAGCCTTGTGTTCTTTTAAGCAAAATATTTTAATGCATTCTATGTAGGAAACTTTGGTTTGGAGAATGTAGGAGTGTTGTAGAAAGAATGCTAGAACTTCTGACTAAAGCTTTGCAAACAATGATAACCAAAAGAGATTGTTGACTTCTGACTCATTTTTAAAATTTGCATGTATATAGACTTTTGAGATTTTTGGCAAGAGAAGTTAAATGAGTTCTGTGTATTCTGTTCTAATTGTATTAATATTACTGAGACTATGAATTATATCAATTAAATTTCTTACCACCTTTCTTTTGATAAAAATGCCCTTCTGTTACATTTACTCTATTCATAATATATTCTGATATTCATCTGTTCTTCTTTCCATTAGTATTTCATTCAAACTACAAGGTGACATTATTGTTTACATACTGGTATTCAAGCATCTTTCCTGGAGAATATTTTTACCCTTTTATTGTTTAAATAAGGTAACAAGCAGATGAATTTAAATTAAAACTGAAGATAACTTTTATACACATGTTTTTATTCTATTTACTATCATCAAATACTCAAGATAAATGTAGCCTCCCCAAATTCAAAACTCATAAAATAAGCAGAGAAAACAATTTTAAGGTTCAAAATAAGTCTGCTTGAAACTAAAAAAATCGAGTAATAACATGCATGGTATTTGTCTCATGGAAAAATAAATGAATTTAACATATAAAATATATTCCCACCCCATCTCTGAGACAATATTCACAGTAACTATTCAAGAACACATAAGGCTTAAGAGACAATCTTTTAAAATATTTAATTATTTTTTAATTTCATTTTCAGAATTAAAATAAAATTATTAAGATAAACTTTGGGAGACTGCAAGTATAAACTTATCCATTAACAAATAATTTCATGTCTCCATTTCCAAAAATATACTAAAAATTAAAAAACTCATTGGTTTCTCATTTTAGCAACCCAGATGTTAGTTGCTATCTAAGTATATCATTACTAATAAGAATCTAATTGACATTAATTCTTCAACAACTCAGGTAGCACTTTATTACTCTTTAACTTCTCTACAGTTTTCACCTTCAGCTGTTTTAAAAGATTCCCTACAGTTAAATTTTGTATGACCTTTTCATGTTAAAGATAACGAAGAAATATAGCATCCTTGTTTAGAAATGCATTTTACTAAACCTAACTGCTATAAAATCTCATCAGCTATTGAAGGATAAGCCACACTTCATTTTTTTAAAAATAAGTTGCATTGTTTTCCATAATGCAATGACTAGAGCTCGGGATGTTTAAGTGGTACTTCAAGGTGCAGACATAGTCTAAACTTCTTCATGATTATACATATGCTATTCTATGGTGCACACTAATCTCTTCAGTCTTGGGTGTTTTAACAAAATGGCTGAAAATTTCAGCCATTATGGATGAGTTATTCAGCAAATCTGTAAAAGCAATTCCACTTGACAAGCCTATAGTACTACTTTAAGTGATTGAATCTCTCTGATTCCACAATGGCAAGGTTCTTATTATTCTTGCAAGAATTTTACAAGTCCTAAGAAAATTTCCAAAATGCCACTAGCCACATAGCCAAAGAGAGACAGGCAATTCAACCTGAACTATAATAATTTGATTTAGGGAATCTAGTTAAAGCAATGATTTCTTTTGGGGGGGGCAAAAACTTGATTTGTGTACTTTATATTCAAAGACATTGATCTTTTATTTGTCTTAAACATCTACCCATAACATGGCTTTCTTCTCATGCCTAAATTTCTTTTCTAGTAAATGAATGGAAGCCATAAAATCAGTGAGGTCATGAAATTTACTTATCTGAAACACTGAATTGTAGACACCCCTTAAAGGCAAAGGGATGTTTTTTGCCCCGAGGGTATTAGTCATGGTCCATAGTTCGTGGGAAAAACTAAGGAAGTCTCAAAATTGTGGCCCTATTATTTCCATTTTTCTAAGACTTTGTTTGAATTCCAAAGTGAAATTTCTATTATCCCATTGTACATGGCATAGGAGGGTAGCAGCCAACAGCCTTTGGAGAGCAACACCTGCAGTTACATTCAAAGGCATGACTTTTCCAAGCAGTTTGTGAGCTGGCCTGCATTGTCCCCAAGAGGATAAAGGCCTAGGTTCTTTACCTGACTGGCAGAAGCATTCCAGCACTACGAAAGGACTCTAAACATTGTTGTGTAAGTAATGAGTCCTGCTGGTTTCATCCTGCAAGACATTGAAATCCCACAGGGAAAATGTGGTTAGAAATAAAACAGAGGGCTGGGGCCTTTAATGAGTTTCCTATCCACAGATGCCATCAAGCTTTTATGCTATTCATTTTATTTCTACGCTTCAACAAAGATTCCCAGAGTTGTGGGCCATACTCTCAACACTGAAGTGCATAGAACTTGGCAGAAATCTACACTTCAGAGATAATAACATATCATTCCATGAAATAAGGGAAAAGGCATAATCAAAAAAAGAAGTTAAATATGGAAACCTGTTTTGACAACAAATGAATACAGATGAAGCTAGACAGGAAAGGTGTTATGTATGCATGTTTTTTTCATGTTTCACATAAATTATGATATTGCAAGAACCTATCAAGGTTCCTACTTTCTTTTTTTAAATACCCTTTAACTGGGATAGATTATTTATATTGCTCTCTATCTAATATCAAAAAAAATCTCAAAACCCAATACTACAAAAGAATAGAGGAACACTTGCAATAAATATCAAAATTATATACAGTACACTCTTAATTGTATTTTCTCAACTTTTGTAGCTGTCATTCTTCAAAGTCATTTAACAAAGCAACTTTAGAATATCTGGGTTGAAAATTAGGAGAAAGGTAAAAGCATTGTTATTGAGTAGATATTTAAAATATCACAGATATTTCAAATGGAAGCAAATGCTCAAGAAATATGCATTGTTGCTTAAGTTAATTACTGTTGTTTTTAAGTGATCTTGTTTTTTGCAGTGGATAAACTTCATATCTTATCTATCTTTTAATTAAAAACAGATGGGGACAATTTTAGTTTGTATCAATTTTTTTAAAATCCTCTGATAGAAAAAATCTCTTTTAATATTATACTTGATTATTTTTCACTCACAATTTTTTTTTATATTTGAACTACAAAATTTAACAAAACACTTAGAAAAGAGCACACTAAGAACCATGGAGAAATTCTTACCTTGAAGATCTATCTTTTCAGAGACATGTTAATCTTTTTTAAAAAACTTAACTTGATTTTGATCCTTAAGCATATTTTTTAACTGACTTCTTGTAATTCATAAGTTTTGGATTTGTTGAATTTTACAATCCTGTATTGAAAATTATTCTTAATAAATTAAATATAAATTTAATAAATCATTTTGAAAGTGTTATTCATAAAAAGCAATATTAAGTATTCTAAAACAAATGATTATAATATTTGTATCATTTCTAATTTGTTTGCCCCAATGTAAATCAAAGGAATATTTAAGAATTCATGAGACTTGTAGAAATTTCAAAAATAGAGAAACCTAAGTTGGACCTTCAGAAACAAAAATTTGGAGTTGTTCAATAGTATTTATAGAAAAGAGAGAAAAAAAATTTTGAAAATATTTAATGAGGAAATATATAGCAATGACAGTCTCCCAAAAAAATCACGTTTTAAAATGCTTTAATCAGTAATGTTAGATAATTTTTACCCACTGATTATTTTAATTAAAAATAGTCAGGATGAAAAACTAACATAAATTCATATACAAAATCAAAAAGTTATGGCCTCTTTTTTTTTCTTACTATTTCCACTACACTTTACACATACCCGTTTTTCACTTTTCACAACTTTCATTCTTTAAGTTCCTGATATGTGCAATAATGATTATGTACATTTTAAAAACAAATTCTATAGGAAAACTATTATCACTATTTTGACATTTAAAAATTTTCCTGAAACCACATACTTAAAGAAAATTTCCCAGGATTTGAAGCTTCTTTTTCACTTAAGACCACATAATCTTCATATAAAGCATGCCATATTACATGTTTAACTTTTCTTCCTTCTTTGTTTAATATTGTGATTTTATGTCTACTCTATTATATGTTTTAAAAAACTATTTTTCTAATAATGTAATCAGTGAATTTAGTCCAAACAGTCAAAAGGGATTAACACCTGCAGAATCAACAATAAATACTTTATGATGCGTGGCTGGTGAGATAGTACAGAAGGTAAGACCTTGCACAGGCACTGATTTGGGTTCCATCCTCAACACCACACAAGATCTTAGCATGCCGGAACAAGATGACTGTGCCAGGACTGAACCCTGAGCACAGGTGGCATGGCCCAAAAACAAACAAAAAATAAAAAATGTGTGATGGACAATAGCAGTTGAGAAAGCTGGTTTTTATTTCCTAATTGGATTTCCTAAACTTGGCAATTCAAATTATTTGAATTAGTGGATTATTTTGGTATATAATTGCTTGAACCAGTTGCAATATCTGAAGTTAGTAAAATGTGAAAGTTTTCAAATTGGAATGCTATTATCCAAGTAGCATAATCAACAGGAGAAAGAGGAGAAAGATGAGGAGGAAAGGAGGAAGAAGAAGAAAGAGAAAGAAGAGGAGGAGAAGAGGAGGAGGAAGAAGACGAGGAGGAGAAAGAGGAAAAAGAGAAGGAAGAGAAGGAAAAAGAAGAAGAAGCAAGAGAAGGTGGAGGAGAAGGAGGAGGAGAAAGAAGAAGAAGAAGAAGAAGAAGAAGAAGAAGAAGAAGAAGAAGAAGAAGAAGAAGAAGAAGAAGAAGAAGAAGAAGAAGAAGAAGAAGAAGGGAGAAGGAGAAGGAGGAGAAGGAGAAGGAGGAGAAGGAGAAAGAGGAGAAGAGGAAGAAGAAGAAGAAGAAGAAGAAGAAGAAGAAGAAGAAGAAGAAGAAGAAGAAGAAGAAGAAGAAGAAGAAGAAGAAGAAGAAGAAGAAGAAGAAGAAGGAGAAAGAGGGGGAGAAGAGGAAGAAGAAGAAGAAGAAGAAGAAGAAGAAGAAGAAGAAGAAGAAGAAGAAGAAGAAGAAGAGGAGGAGGAGGAGGAGGAAGAAGAGGAGGAGGAAGAGGAGAAGGAAGAGGAAAACATGTTTTTTATCAAAATAAGGCATTTTACTTTTTTTAATTAAAATAAGGGATTTATTCCATATCCATATTAGACAAATATTTTAAGGTATATAATAATTGCTGCTGCTGTCGTAAAATTATTCCATAGATGCTTTGTCAAGTTTTGACAACAAAATAGTATCATGAGGCTTTATTTGTTATTTGATTATTTTTTAATTCCACACAATCTAATAACTTCCCTTAGGAAAAAATAACATTAGTTTGCTACTATACCTGTATTAGTGATCATTGCCATTATTATTTAACTTACCAGCAATTTTAAGTGAGTTACTTTGACATTTTAATTGCACATGTTTATAATGTATTTAGTTAATTCATTCAACTTTTAGAATATTTAGGGCTTTGTATTCATTTTTATATTAAGAAAAAATTTTCAGGTCTTGAAATTTTAATGTTATGTCCAACTAATGTAAACTGGTTCACAGATTAAAAAATTTACATATGTAAAAATGCTTTTTTCATGGTATATTAAAAAACACTTTAGTAACATCATACAAATTTATTTGAAAGAAAAGTAGCATGTTGTATTGGTTTTTAATTGAGTTACATGCATAATTTAATTGATTGACTTAGAAGTATTAAAATATGTTCAGTTCATGGCTTTATATAAATTGAAAGAATTACAGCTTATTTTGAGACTTACAGTTGTTAATTTGAGGAAAAACATTAGCTTAGTTCTCAAATCTTTGATTGAAAGAAAAGAAATTGTGGTCCACATTTTAATTACTGGAGGAATTAGATCTTTTGGCAGTCTTCACTAAAATTATCAACAGTTTTTTATTGTAGTTAATATTAATTTATTTTTTAAAGTGCATTTAATATTATCACAAGATATGAAATGAAGCTTTAGATCAATTTGGATCAAATTTTTATTTTTCAGACATATTTTTAAATAAAAATTGAGAAATCAAAATTATTTTCAGTAAATCTATAAATTATTAATAGTGTGTTATTGTAATTCCTACTATGCATCAAACATTACATATGTTTTGAAGTAGCAACTTTCTATGCAGAAAAAGATCTAAGTATAAAGTATTTAAAGTGAAATTTTATTAGTCTTTTAAAGGTTGATTATTACAACAAAGAAAAAAGTACACACTCATGGAAATTTAGATGCATGATCTATTGCTACCATCTATTTTGTGTAATTAAAAGATGCTGCAAATCATTTCAGAGGTAAATAACTATTTTAAATGCCTAAATTAAAATATTTGGTAAAGCAACCAAGTTTAAGTGTTAACTAGTATTGTGTATACATACCATAAGATACAAAATAGCACGTGCTTTTTATTTATGTTGGTTGCAAATCTTGATATTCAAGGCAAGAGTGTATAAAGTTAACAAGCAATTATTATTTGGCAAATTAGTACTCAACAACCCTGAGTAAATAGGAAGTTTGAAACCTATCTGTTATACAGCTACTTTAATTTGCATAGCACACTGGTGTGTTTGCTTTGCAAATACTTTGCAATGAATCATCATTTGTACTATACAGTCCAAAGAAAAGCAATCAAAATTCACAGCAAGACAATGAAATTAATTATAACTGTTGAATTCTGTGGTGGTAATTCCTCCTCATGCAGGAAGATTAATTGCATTGCACTTTCCTTGCACTCCACTAAATGATCTGATGAATGTATAATCATTTACAGATTTCTCAAATGCTGAAAATTGATTACCTTTGATTAGCTCTGATCTGCACAAAGAGCTCTGACAGAGTATCAGTGAAACATTACAACATTACAGACAAAGTAACAAATGATTTAATTACCAGTGTGCTTATTAATGTTAGATTCCCTGCAGTGATCCTGGCAAATCAGGGGCCTGTAATAGACCTGTGGGTTTCACTGAATTCCATTAGGGTTTAAATAATATTTCTCACTATTTCTCAAATCCTTCTTTTCATGGCTCCTTAATAACTCTAATTAATTTTAATTTGCACCCAAAAAAATCCACGGCATCTTTAGAAACTTTTAATTAGCTATAAAATAAAACTCTTCTCCTCCCCAAAAGACATATATGGTCAGGTTTGGAAAAGACTCACAAATAAGTTTTCATTAATGGTAGTTAGATCTCCATAATATTATTAAATGAAAACCTAAAACAAATGCTAAATTGCACATGTGGTCCAACTCTCTTCTAGCGGCAAACAAGCTGAAATTTGTTTAACAAGAACCAAATTAAAGAACAGTACGGTATAATGTTTAGATAGTAGTATGGTAAACATCATCATAATACTCTTTTTTTTTAAATCTCAAATACATACTTTCAACCATTTGTTAACTGTAGTGCAGAAAACACACTGATTAAGAAGCTTCAGTGTATACTGAAAGAGGATTTGAAAAAGCAAGAACAAGAGAACACTGGCCCAGTAAGACACAGAATGTGATGAATAATGTTGGCACAAACAAATCAAGCTTATCTAGGCTTGTACGAGGGAACATTCAGATCACTTTGGATTGGCAGCTTTTAGGGCTTTCCCCAATTTGATGCCATTATATATGACATTAAATTATTGTGAAGCAGTGACAATGAAAACCCAGATGATCAGAGGAGTCAAACAGAGCAGCTTAAATTAAAATATGTGCTTGCAAGTGTTTCCAGGCAAAGAAAAATTAGAGGGTAGACCATTAAAAGGTTGTTTAGCATAGAAATGCTGATATACAGACAACTTTATAATAATATTTTTTCACAGTGGCTTTGCAGTTCTGCAGAGACAAGGCAGAGCTGCAGGTGTTTCTGGGTGGCATTTCAAAGCCACTAGCTGTAAAACTTAAGACATGGAGCTATGCAGCCCCAATGCTAATGAATACATTTATTATGCTCAGTGCTGTCAACAGCTGAAAAGCTATCCATCACATTGAAACTGCGCAGAGTCAGGAGTCTCTTTTTGTGGAGAAATATTGAAGTCAGATTGTTGATGTCAAAAGTCAAAGTCTAGTTCAGCTATCTGTTTTATGAATCTGACTGAGACACATTGTGCCTGTGCGCAAACTGATATCAAGCAGAGCTCATTTTAGCAAATGTGTGATTTAGAAGTCAAAAAAACATTCATACAACCAAACTCTTAGCAGGCAGAGGCTGTGGCACGCATGCATAGTTTTTACATTTTAATATGACACCGTTTGGTAGTGTTTATCATCTGAAATCCAAACCATATCAACTTCCTAGCGAAGATATTTAAGATGTGTGTACTTTCGGGAAAAAAAAAATTCACAGGGAGTAAGGAATACATTACAATATAGCCACGATAGCAAAGTGAGTGCCCTTGTTGGGCTTGGTTTTGTTTTCATTTTCTTCCACAAATCAAATTTGCTTTATTCCCCTCCCAAAAAGACACACAGGGTCAAAATTAGATGCATGTTTAATAGCTGCTAAATTGCAGGCATGACTTGATGTCTTTTTGACACATATGTACTTCATTGCCTCCTGGAATCTTGATTATAATATCACTTACAATGTCTGCGTATACATTTTATATATAACCTAGCATATCAAACATCCCCTCAAATGGTCAAATGTTATTGCATTTGTATAAAAAAGAAGAGAAGATAAAAGGAATTAAACTCATTCTATTGAAGACCAATCTTGCTTTGTTTGATCTTCAGTTCACCTTTTTTTTCAAAAGCTATACAGTCTTTTATAAAAGAATTTTTAAATTGACAATATAGGTGAAAAATGAAGTTTGTTTGAGGAAGAATAAGCAGTCATTCTTATTTAACAGAATTTTAAAATTAACGTCCAGTGAATGACTCTGCTCTGAAACTATTTTTTATTAAAAAAACCTTGAAAATCAAAGTGTACATTTTGTGTGTATTTCTTTAAGCAAGGCCTTTGTGTTTCTGAGGTTGCATATGCTCAGAATGTTATTACCCTTGCCAGCCTTCCTGCAATTTTGTGGTGTTTAACAAAAAACAAGCACATTTTTCAATTCAAGTCAGGAAGACTCTTTTATTTTTTTGCTGATTTCTTCTTTTCTCTTTTCCAGCACAACCCTGAGGGCACATGATGTAATGGTCAGCACTTGTACATGGGAGCAAGAAAGCCTTTCATGGAGTGCAAACTTTATTCAATAAAATTGATTGTATTCCAGCTCTTTTTTTCATTCCCAAGAGGGGAAAACATACAAATATTATACATAAAGCCTGAGGAATCCCCAAACCCTCAAGAGGTCTTAAAACAACAATTTTTTTTAAGCAGAACAATCAACACACACACACAAGCGATGACAGAGATTATTTTATGCTCTAACTTGATTCAATGGCAGCAGATGTAGAATAAGGTGCAAAGGTTTGAAGGGTCATGAGTTTCAGTCAAAACTCAATTTCAAGTTAATTGACTGGTGTTGGAGGCTGCACCAATTGAAGTGAGACATATTTTAAAGGGGGGAAGTTCGAATCACTGTTCCAGAGCCTCTATTCCCCTTGCCTATCTTGTCAGGAGTTCCCTCTCATAAGTAAACAGTCTGAAGTAGATCTTTCTTTTTTCCTGGTAATAAACAAATTAAAAATAAATCAAATCATGATAGACCATGTCAGAAAGTTTTTTTTTATTTTAAAAGAAACTAAACAAAAAATTGAACGTGGACTTTTATTCTGCCAGGTACAAATTTGAAAACGATTTTTGTTAACTCTGAGCTTTGCCTGTATCAGGCAACAAATCTGTTGACACCCGTATGAATTTAAGTTGAACATGACGTCATACCCTAATTTTAATATTTTGCTTTGTATAAAGACAAACCCTGTTGTTAAGTAATCCAATTATCTTGATTCTTTAATATCATTTTTTTAATCAACTGAAAACTTTGGAACACTAGGCAGTGTTATTTCTTTCTAAAACTCCTTCCAAATAGATGTCAGCAACCATTTAGAGTATTTTCTCAAGGGGGAAAAATTACAAAGGAAACAGAGCCACTATATGGAATTTACTAGACACTCAACCTCTTGTCCACCCAAATTATACCAGTCCTCACATAATAAGAAGACATTGCAGAGGCTGTGCTGTATGCCTTCCAGGCAGAGCTCCATAGCCAGCAATTAGTCTATATAGTCAGAGGCCAAAAAACCTTATTGTCCTACTTGCTGTATAATTATCTGTTATGATGAACTGTGATTCTAAGGACTATTGTCTTTACGCTTGGATCTGTGAGTGGAGTGGTTGTCTGGCTGAGACCCAAGAATGGACTTTCCTTTTAGTATCTCTGCCTGAGTGATTTCTCTGGTCTCTTCCTGACTGGGTAATACAGAGACTGTTTCTGCATGATTTCTTGGGTTGATGAGAAGCAATTATGCCTTAAATGAAGTCATTCATGTCTGCCATTTTGTTTGCATATTTTCCAGTGTTCACCTGTTATTAAACCTGTCTTTAAACTGTAAGCTAGTTTCAAGAGAACTTTTGTGTCTAACACAGTTTGGTAATCAGAGAAAAACAAAATAGATAAAATGTTTTCTGCACAAATCACTCAAGCAAGAAATCTAATAAAGTGATTAAAATCTAAAATAGCATTTAAGAATATCCTGGGCAATTTTATTTCCTAGAATTTTCCCCCAATTCCCTGAAAGATGCCAGTGACAATTATCTTTGTCTTAATGTAACAACTTTTCCAGGAAAAGGGAAAAGGGAAAGACTGAAGAGTTTATTAATAAATTGCATTCTTACTATCAAAATAATTATTGCTTTTCATTATGATATGCAAATAATATATTGCACTATGTAATAAAATATATTTGAAATATTGGTTTTAAATTGATTATTTTTCAGTCTCTGGCACTGCAAAAATGAATAAAACATCATTCTTATAGATAAGGAATTCATTAGAAAGGGTGGGCTTATAATTAATTTAAGATCATATAAAATAACAGGATATGATTAATAATTAAATATTTGAATCAATTTTAGATAACTGAAAGAATATTTATATGGAATGTCATAAAACATAAAATCCCCTTCTATACTTTCTCATCCTTCTCTTAAAAACAAATGTTCATACTGACTTGAAATGCAATACTAGATGAGCCATACTTTAAAGTTTAAAATCTTGTAAAAAATTGCCATATTATCAATTTATTTATACTTATGAATTCTTTATTAGTTTTCATAAATAACTGTTTTTACATTTAGTTAGCAATTATTATTCTTTTAATGCATGTGTTTACAAATTAATTAGTTTTTAAAATAAGCAGCAGTGAAGAGAGAGCCAAATATTTACAGGATATTTTTCTAATAGTAAATACAAAATAAAATAAAATAGTTGTTATGCATACCAAATATATAATTGATGCTAGGATTATTTACATTATTTCATATTATTCTTATCTACTTTGTAAATGAATCAATTTTTAAAGGCTATAAACTTACAAAGTATTTTAATGTTGACAGTTTCATTTTATCTCTTTTATAAAATATATCTGCATATGAGTTTTAAGAAATAAGAGAAGACCTGATGATGGTTTAAAAGTACTTAATTTATCACCACTGAACAGAATGCATTTCCCCCCAGAAGAGGTTTGTACTAAGGTGACCTCTACTGTTTAAAAAAAAGGCTTGCAAAAAGCAGTGCTATTCCAAAAATACTCAGTAAGCTAAATTACAAGGATAGAATGGGATACTGCTGTGCTTAAAAGTATTTACTAAATTCATTACTGTTTCGATTATATATGTGATTTTTAAGTCTTTTCCCCCCTCAATGTTGGGAAATTTCCTCTGTCATTTACTTCCCTGAATTTGCGTACAAATTCTGACTGACTGGGATCCCTGCCATTGAATTTTTTTTCTCATTGAAGGGTTTTCTATGCTCCTGGTGGGGCAAAGTCATGACCCAGAAAAAAATTGATTCATGAATTCTCAGGGTACAAGTAAAGAAGAGAGGAAATATGCCTTGGCTGATCTCCGACTAATGACAATTTAAAACCTGTAATTAGTCTGAATTCAAGCTGCAAAAGGAATCCAAATTAAAAATTCATTAATTCAAACTGATAGATTAGCTTTAACAAACTAGATCCCGTATTAAATCACTTTTACAAGCTGCCGTTTCACTGCTGGAAGCTAAATTTTAGTAATTTTAAAATTAAAGATGGTGGAAAGACTATCAGTTTATATTGCACAATGCCCTCTCTTTACCTCGATAAATCTCTTATTGGATTTGCTTGGCATTGACACCTTAGTCAGGTTTTGTTTTCATCTTCATCCTAACTTTTGTTTGTAAGTCCCCTATTGTCTGGTGGAGCACATGTTTTTTAACTATTTCCCCCCTGATGTTTCCAGGCCTACAAGTTCCCTTTAGCTTACTCTGTGACATTTCCATGAACTACTGCTGAAATGTTATACAGTAATTAATGTTGATCCTAGTACACACTCAGCCTCCAGTACAAATTAGGATGGAAAAGGTTATCATAATATTTTGCTATTCTATTTGGTAGATTTGAATTGCTCCCTGTGGAGGGACAAACATAAAAGAAAGGTGTTTTAAAATTAGGTTTCAGAAGAAATATCATCCACGTAGTCTTGATTCTTTGATCATACCTATTTTAAACTTTTCACCTGAAAATAATGTATTACCATGTGTCAACATAAAGATTCTTAAATCATAGTTCCCCCAGGACCAAGGTGCAAGACTGTTAAGTGAGCTAGTAGGCGCAGTCAATGACTGGGCTCTGGAATTCAAGCTAAACTGTTATCAATGGGTGGAGTTCAAAGCCAGGTACACCCAGCAGCTGGAGCTTTTCCAACTGTCAGTAGTGTCTGAAAAACACTGAGAGACTAAATAATTTAGATTGCACTATATCGACCTGTATAATTGTTTAAATGAGTAATGTAGCCACCAAATGAAAGAGGTCAACCATCTGTAGAGGAAACACAGAATTTAGTTTCATTTCCAAACAAACTTTTGAAGAGCAAATTGTTTTTTCTGTGGGAGGTAGGGGAAAGTCTGAAGACAGATTAATGGCTTCTCCTGCTAAATAAAGGTTAAAGCTTCTGTCACTTATAGAATGCAACTTCAATGGAAAAGAAGTCAGAAGGCAGCTGGTCCGACTGCCACATAATCATTGTAAATGGGTATTGCGTAGGATGGGTTAAAAGGTAAGTCACTTTGAAAATGTGATATTATTTCACTCTATGCCATCATCATTCATTGCATATATGTGTGAGTACATGTATATATAAAGGGAAGGGACTTGAAAAGACTAACCCCTGAAGCTAGAGTAACTACACCTTTATTTCAAATAACCAAGTAGTTTGTTTGAAATGCAACTCTATCTAAGTCCTTATCTTGAAAGAATGACAGTGCTATGTATTAGGATTCAAAATGAATATACCATCTCCAATTTCATTTTGAATCTAGCTATTTAAGCTAGATTGGCATATACTATCAAACTCTTGGTGTTGGGCAACTTGCATTGATTTAAAACCTACAATAACGAAATGCCATTACTATCTTATTCTCCAACATCATTACTTTTCAATGTATTTCTTATCAGAAAAAGTGATTTTATTATTGATTTTTTCTGTGATATTCTTTTCTCCTGAAATTGTGATTTAGCACACTTTCCCCCATCTTTTTACGGTAAAAAGAATTGTAAAAAACAGAATGATAATTTGTTTCTGTATCTCCAGAACCTTGTACATTACCTGATCCAGATTAGGTGCTTGCAACTGGCTTGTCATAGTAAGAAAAGAATGTACCATTAAACCAATGGAGATTATTCTATTTGGAAAAAAAGAGAGATAGAAAGAATGACAGAAGAACAAGATTGAATTATGTGCTCTTATGAGCAAACTTTGTCTTTAATGCTATGGATTAACAACAAAAACAAATAGAAACATGTCTTTCTTGTTTTATTGTTTTGTGAACACACCCATTGGTTTATTGGGGGCAAGAATGCCATTTTAGTACCTGGTTTGCAACCCAGGCCTTATGAGGCAAAGAATGTGCTCAGCCACTTGAGTTATCCCACAGGAAAATAGCTTTGCAATTGATTTTTACTTCCTACGTATGTGTGTATATGCATGTGAGCACACACATACACACACACACAAGTTTTTAAGATAAATATAAATAAATGCAAAATAAGCATTTTGAAAATTATACGCTTAAAAAGAATTATATTCATATTAACCTTTGCTTTGCTAATTATCTGATAGAAATATATCTTTTCTCAATTTTTGAGAAAAGTTTTTGACAATATTATTTAAAGATATAAAAATTATTGAGAAAAATTTCTCAATAATTCAATATACCAAGAAAATGCATTGAATAAATAAAACATTTATTTATTTTTTTAAAATATTTTATTAGTGATACTCCATGTGGTACGGTTGTTGACCTTACAAATTTTAGTGCTGGGTTTCAGTTATATAATGATTGAGTACCCATCATTCCACAGGTGCCCATTCCCCACCTACAATGCTCCCAGCATCCCTCCCACCCACCCCCCACTCCCCCATCCCACCCCACCCTGTGGCAGGGCATTCCCTTTTGTTCTCTCTCTCCTTTGAGGTGCTGTAGTTTGCAAAAGAGGCATTGAGTGGTTATCAGGTTAGGTCTATAGTCTATTTTCAGCATGCATCTCTCATCCTGGGATGGTTGTCCCAACACCCTTTATTTGGTGCTCCCCTCTCTATCTGAGCTGCCTTCTCCCTCAGTATGTACGGCTGACCTCCAAGTCATGGAGTGAAACTCCTGGTATTTATCTCGGCTATTCTTGGGTGTTAGTCTCTAAATTTGTTGCTTTATATTACCCAGATGAATGCAATCTTTCTATGTCTGTCCCTCTCTTTCTGAACTCATTTCACTTAATATGATACTTTCCATGTAGTGCCACTTGTATGTAAATTTCATGACTTCATCTTTTCTAACAACTGAATAGTACCCCATTGTGTAGATATACCAAGTTTCTTTAACCAGTCGTCTGTTCTCGGGCACTCGGGTTTTTTTTTTTTCCCAGATTTTGGCTATTGTGAATAGTGCAGCAATGAACAGAGAAGTGCAAATGTTATTTCGACTGTACTTTTTTGCCTTGCCAGGATATATTCCCAGTAGTGGTATTTCTGGGCCAAATGGAGGCTCAATTTCCAATTTTTTTGAGAATCGTCCATACTGTTTTTCAAAAGGGCTGAACCAGTAAGGATTCCCACCAGCAGAAAAGGAGGGTCCTTTTTTTGCCACATGCAAACACTGGTTGCTCTTGTTATTTTGGATGTGGGCCGGTCTCTGAGGTGTGAGATGGTATCTCATTGTGGTTTTGATCTGCATCTCTCTGATGATTAGTGATGCAGAGCATTTTCTCATGTGCCTTTTTGCCATTCGAATTTCTTCTTTGGAAAAGTTTCTGTTCATTTCATCACCCCATTTTTTGATGGGGTTAGATGTTTTCTTCTTGTAGAGTTCAACCAGTGCTTCATATGTCCTTGATATCAACCCTTTACCAGATGGGTATTGGGTAAATATCCTCTCCCATTCTGTAGATTGTCTTTGTATTCTGGTTGTTGTATCTTTTGAGGTGCAGAAGCTTATTAATTTAAGATAGTCCCATTTCTTTATCTCTGTTTCCATTTGGTTGGCCAGTGGAGTGTCGTCTTTGAAGATACCATTAGCCTCAATATCCTGGAAGTTTTTGGCGACCTTGTCTTCAATGTATCTTATGGATTTTGGCCTGATGTTCAGATCTTTAATCCATTTTTATCTGACTTTTGTGCATGGTGTTAGGTCTAGGTCTAAGCCCATTTTTTGCATATGGTTGTTCAGTTACACCAGCACCATTTGTTGAAGATGCTTTCCTTATTCCACTTCACATTTCTTGCTCCCTTATCCAAGAGTCGATGTTCATACATTTGGGGTTGTGTGTATGCATATTCCAACCCGTTCCATTGGTCTGCAGCCCTGGCTTTGCCCAGTGCCATGCTGTTTTAATTACTACTGCTTAGTAGTAGAGTTCAAGGCTGGGAGGAGTAATGCCTCCCCGCGTCTTTTTCCCAAGAATTGCTTTAGCTATTTGTGGGCATTTGTTGTTCCATATGAATGTCAGGAGTGCTTGATCTATTTCTTTGAAGAATTTCATGGGTATCCTTATAGGGATAGCGTTGAATCTGTATAATGCTTTTGGGAGTATTGCCATTTTGACAATGTTGATTCTTCCTATCCATGAGCAGGGGATATGTTTCCATTTCCTCGTATCCTCTTTTATTTCATGGAGTAGAGTTTTGTACTTTTCATTGTAGAGATGCTTTACCTCTTTAGTTAGGCTGATTCCAAGGTATTTGATTTTCTGGGGCACAATTGTGAACGGGATTGTTTTTTTCATGTCAATTTCCTCTCTCTCAATATTTGCATATAGGAAGGCCATGAATTTGGGGGCATTGATTTTTTTTTTTTTGCTTTTTTGGTCACACCCAGCGATGTACAAGGGTTACTCCTGATTCATGCACTCAGGAATTACTCCTGGCCGTGCTTGGGGGACCATATGGGATGCTGGGAATCGAACCTGGGTCGGCCGCGTGCAAGGCAAATGCCCTACCCGCTGTGCTATCACTCCAGCCCCAGGGAGTTGATTTTATAGCCAGCATTTTACTGTGCACGGCTATTGTTTCTAGGAGTTTCTTGATAGAGGCTTTAAGATTCTCGAGATATTGTATCATATCGTCTGCAAATAGTGAGAGCTTGATTTCTTCCTTTACTATCTGGATACCGTCAATGTCTTTTTCTTACCTAATCGCTATTGCAAGTACTTCCAGTACTATGTTAAACAGACGTGGTGATAGTGGGCATCCTTGTCTTGCCCCTGATCTTAGAGGAAAGGCACTTAGGTTTTCCCCATTGAGGATAATGCTTGCTATGGGTTTGTTGTAGATGGCTTTGACTATCTTGAGAAAAGCTCTGTCAAAACCCATTTTGGTGAAAGTTTTCATCATAAACGGGTGCTGTATCTTGTCAAAAGCTTTCTCTGCCTGTATCGATATGATCATATGGTTTTTATCTTTACTTTTGTTGATATGATGGATTATGTTGATTGATTTCCGAATGTTAAACCATCCTTGCATCCCCGGGATGAATCCCACTTGGTCATGCTGTATGAACTTTTTGAGGAGTTGTTGGATTCTATATGCTAAGATTTTGTTGAGGATCTTTGCATCTGTGTTCATCAGGGATATTGGCCTATAGTTTTCTTTCTTTGTGTTGACTTTGTTTGCTTTAGATATTAGGGAAATATGTGCCTCATAGAAGCTCTTTGGGAGGGTTACTGTTTTTTCAATTTCCTGGAAAAGCTTGAGGAGAACTGGCAAAAGGTCTTATTTGAATGTTTGGAAGAATTCACTAGTGAACTCGTCTGGGCCTGGGCTTTTGTGTTTGGGGAGACTTTTGATTACCACTTCAATTTCCTTGATATGAATGGGTCTATTCAGGTATCCCACGTCTTCCAGGTTCAGTCTTGGGAGATTATAGGAATCCAGGAATTTATCCATTTCTTCTAGATTCTCTTGCTTCGTGTCATATAGACTCTAAAAGTAGTCTTTGATGATTTTTGGATTTCATTGGTTTTTCTTGTAATGTCCCCTTTTTCATTTCTGATTTGGTTTTTTAGGGTTCTCACTCTTTCTTTCTTTGTGAGTCTTGTTAGTGGTTTATCAATCTTATTTATTTTCTCAAAGAACCAGCTCTTGGTTTCATTGACCTTTTGGATTGTGTCTTTCGTTTCCAGTCGTTAATTTCTGTTCTAAGTTTTATTGTTTCTTTCCTTCGGCCAATTTTGGGTTCCTTTTGTTCGTCTTTTTCTAAAATCTTGAGCTGTGTGGTTAGGTTTCTATGTAGGCCCTTTCTTCTTTCCTTAGGAAAGGGTGCAACGCTATAAATTTTCCTCTTAGCAAGGATTTAGCTGCGTCCCATAGGTTCTGGTAGTTCGTGTCTTCAATCTCGTTTGTTTCCAGGTATCTTTTGATTTCGTCTTTGACTTCCTTCCTGATCCAATCGTTGTTCAAAATTGAGTTGTTTAATTTCTAGGTGTTTGATTTTTTTTTTGATATCTTTGTGTAATTCACTTCTATCTTGAGCGTATCATGGTCTAAAAAGATTGTTGATACTACTTCTATTTTTCTATCTTCCTGATTCTATTGAGGTATGTTTTGTGGCCTAGCACGTGGTCTATTTAGGAGAGTGTTCCGTGTGCACTGGAGAAGAATGTGTATTCTTTCTTTTTGGGGGTGTAAAGCTCTGTATAGGTCGATTAGCCCTCTGGCTTCTAGTTATTCCTTCAAAGCCAATGTTTCTTTGTTGACTTTTGTTCTTGTTGATCTATCCAGAGGTGATAAGTCGATGTTGAAGTCTCTGACTACTATTGTGTTGCTAGCAGTGTCCATATTAAAATCTGTTAGCAGTTGTTTTAAGTACTTAGCTGGTCCCTCATTAGGTGCATATGCATTTAAGAGTGTGATTTCCAAGCTCTCACTATTCTCAGATGATATTATACTATACTTAGAGAACCCTATAACCTCCACCAAGAAACTCCTAGAAACAATAGACTTGTATAGTAAAGTTGCAGGCTACAAAATCAATACACAAAAGTCCATGGCTTTCTATATGCAAACAGTGAGAGAGAAGAAAGCAATATTAAAAAACAATCTTGTTCACAATTGTGCCCCAGAAGATCAAGTACCTAGGAATCAGCTTATCTAATGAAGTAAAAGACCTGTACAAAGAAAACTACAAAACACTAATTCAGGAAATAAAAGAGGACATGAGAAAATGGAAAGATATCCCCTGCTCATGGGTCAGGAGAATTAACATTGTCAAAATGGCAATATTTCCCATAGCATTGTACAAATTCAATGCAATCCCTATAAGGTTACCCATGACATTCTTCAAAGAAATGGAGCAAACACTCCTGAAATTCATATGGAACAATAAGCCCCCACGAATAGCTAAAGAAATTCTTGGGGAAAAGAAAGTGTGAGGAATCAACGTCCCTAACTTCAAACTCTACTACAAAGCAGTGATAATTAAAACAGCATGGTACTGGAACAAAGGCAGAGCTGCAGACCAATGGAACAGGGTTGAATAAACTGACATCTCCCCTCAATCATTTGATCATCTAATCTTTGATAAAGGAGCAAGAAATGTGAAGTGGAATAAGGAAAGCCTCTTTAACAAATTGTGCTGGCAAAACTGGATGGCTACATGCAAAAAAATGGGCTCAGAACTCTGTCTAACACCATGTACAAAAGTAAGATCAAAATGGATTAAAGACTTCAACATCAGACTGGAATTCATAAGGTACATTGAAGACAAGTTTGGCAAAACACTCCATGACATTGAAGCTAATGGTATTTTCAAAGATGCCATGCCACTGGCCGAGCAAGTGAAAACAGAGATAGATAAATGGAACTATCTTAAACTAAGAAGCTTCTGCATCTCAAAAGAAACAGTGACCAAAATACAAAGACAGTCTACAGAATGGGAAAAGATATTTGCCGAATACACATCTGACAAGGGGTTTATATCAAGGATATATAAAGTACTGGTTGAACTCCACAAGAAGAAAGCATCCAACCCCATCAAAAATGGGGTAATGAGGGGGCTGGAGTGATAGCACAGCTGGTAGGGCGTTTGCCTTGCATGCGGCCAACCCAGGTTCAATTCCCAGCATCCCATATGGTCCCCTGAGCACCACCAGGAGTAATTCCTGAGTGCAGAACCAGGAGTAACCCCTGAGCATTGCCAGGTGTGACCCAAAAAGCAAAAAAAAATGGGGTAATGAAATGAACAAAAACTTTCTCAAAGAAGAAATCTGAATGGCTAAAAGGCACATGAGAAAATGCTCTACATCATTAATCATCAGGGAGATGCAGATCAAAACCACAATGAGATACCATCTCACACCACAGAGACTGGCCCACATCCAAAAAAACAAAAGCAACCAATGCTGGTGCGGATGTGGCAAGAAAGGGACACTCCTTCACTGCTGGTGAAAATGCCGACAGGTTCAGCCCTTTTGGAAAACAGTATGGACGTTTCTCAAAAAATTAGAAATTGAGCTCCCATTTGACTCAGCAATACTACTCCTGGGAATATATCCCAGAGAGGCAAAAATGTATAGTCAAAGTGACATCTGCACTTTTTTGTTCATTGCAGAACTCTTTACAATAGCCAGAATCTGGAAAAAACCCGAGTGCCGAAGAACAGATGACTGGTTAAAGAAACTTTGTTATATCTACACAATGGAGTACTATGTAGCTGTTAGAAAAGGTGAAGTCATGAAATTTACATACAAGTGGTACTACATGGAAAGTGTCATGCTAAGCGTAATGAGTCAGAAAGAGAGGGATATACATAGAAAGATTGCATTCACCTGACATACATAAAGTAACAAAATAGGAGATTAATACCCAAAAATAGCCGAGATCAGTACCAGGAGAAGTAGTCCATGGCTTAGAGGCCAGCCGGGCATTCTAGGGTAAAGGGTAGCTCAGATAGAGAAGGGAGCACCAAATAAAGGGTGCTTGGAGGATCTTCTCAGGATGGGAGATGCATATTGGAAGTAGACTATGGACCAAACATGATTGCCACTCAATGCCTCTTTTGCAGACCACAACACCCAAAAGGAGAGAGAGAACAAAAGGGAATGCCCTGCCACAGAGGCTGGGTGGGATGGGGGGAATGGGGGTGGGAGGGATACTGGGATTCATTTTCCACCGAAAATGGGCACTGGTGGAGGGATGGGTATTTGATCATTGTATAATTGAAACCCTAGCACAAAAATTTGTAAGTCTACAACTGTACCTCATGGTGTTTCACTAATAAAAATTAATTAAAAAAAGAGTGTGATTTCTTCCTGTTGTATGTATCCCTTGATAAATAGAAAATGGCTTTGGCTGTCCCTTCTAATATTTTTCTACCTGAAATTTATGTTGTCGGATGCTAGTATGGCCACCACAGCTGTTTGCTTGTTTTTCATGCTTTTTTGAGTCTGTGTTTGTTTTGATTGTTCAAATGAGTATCTTGTAGACAGCAGAATGTTGGTTTTAGTTTCTGGATCCATTTCGCCACTCTGTGTCTCTTGATTGGTGCATTTAGACCAGTGACATTGAGAGAGATTATTGTCATGAGGTTTTGTGCCATCTTTCTGTAGGGGTTGATAGTGTTTATGAGTGTTTTCCTTCTTATCTTACAGGATCCCATTTAATTATATAACTGATGATAAAATGACCTGTACATATTCTTTTGTTAAGACATTCATGAGGAATCATAGATTTTATCTGTCTTTTCTGTGAGTGTCTCTCTCACACAAACACACACACATACACAACACACACACGCACATGCACGCATGTGTATGTGCACATGCACACACATATGCAGAAAGCTTCACGTACTTTTGAGTCAAATTTAACAAAGATTCGCATACTTCATTTTTGTTTGGAAGGTTGCATGCCATCAGTACTTTCAATTCCTACAGCACCTACAAACCAGTACTAAATATGAAAGCTACAAAGACTGAGAGTTTGTAAAATATGATCCAATTGAACATTTGTTTTAAATTCAATACAATAGATGTCTTCATAGCATTCATGCAATACTAAGGAGATGAAAAAACTCAGTAGTGGTTAAGGAAAGATAGAGCTCAAATAATTTGTCTTTTTCAACACTGATATATATTGACCTTGTCTGGAGCTGGTGCTGTTAGCTTCTTTACTGACGAAGTGGCATGTCAAATTTCTCAAGGGAGAAAGTTGGGAAAGACATATTCATGCTGCGGAATTTGGTATGTGTGCAGGTGGATGTGGCTATCAGAGATCCGAGTAGAAGTGATGGATAATCTTCTCCATTGCCCTTCTGGAAGATGTGATAGATCCATCAGGATGTCAAAGAGCAACATCTTGGTCTTGTAGTTGGCAATGGACAGGCGGGCGTTGTGAAAGCTTTTCCCGGCTTCTGCTGCATCTGCCAGAACTGCTGCTCTTCTCTCTTTGAGGTCTTCCTTTATAGCTTTTCTGCACAGCTTTGTGAGATCAGATGTTCACTTACGGTTGCCTGAAGCTTGAGCCAAGCCACAATTGTGAATGAGCTCCAGAGTTTTCAAAGACAGGCATCCTTTGGTGGCTATCTCTCTCTCTCTCTCTCTCTCTCTCTCTCTCTCTCTCTCTCTCTCTCTGCATTCTTCGCACAATCGTGGTGGTACTGAACCAGTCGATCATATTCATCGTCAATGTTGTCAAGGATGGCATCTTCCATGTTGCCGCTAATAGTACCAAAGAGCTCCCAGTTGGTGGTCATTCTGAAAGTTCTCTTCTTAAACTTTGCAGCCCTTTCTCCCCAATCTGTGAAGTAGAATTTTGCATGAAGGAGACAGTGGTTCGATCCTGTTTGAAATTTTGGGCCAAGAACGACATTGGTCAGGCAAAACCTTCAATTGAATATGATTTGGTCAATTTCATTGTGGAACCATCCACCAGGAGACTCCCAAGTCCAACGCTTAGATTCAGCCTTCTGGAACTGTGAGTTATCATGGATGGTCTTGGTCGACATGATGAAATCAGACAGTCTCTCACACTGTTTGTTCCATGGGTCCACATCTAGGCCATGAGTCCCAATGTGGAGTTCTTCGGCTGATCTTCTTGGTCCTATCTTGGCATTAAAATTACTGACAATGATATTGTAGAAGGTGTGGCCTTCTTTATAGCACTTCTCCAGCTCCATATAGAACTTCTCAATTTCTCCTTTATCATAATTGGATGTTGGTGTGTAGACAACAAAGATAGAAACTGCTGGCAGTGAGCCATATCTGTTCAAGTGTAATTGTCCAATTAAGGTTGTTAAGGCATTCGAATGAATCAATGCTTATGGCCAAGTTCATGTGGACAAGGACACCAACACCAAAGACGCCTCTTTTCTCGCATGTTCCAAGGAACAGCACCAGGCCCAGACAAGGTCAGACCCAAACACCTGAAGATCCTGCCGTTGGTACTCATCAATACACTGGTTCAGCTCTTCACATGCTACCTGTCTGAATGCAAGTTTCCGTCCCAATGGAAAACCAGCAGGACTGTGTTACTGTACAAGAAGGGAGACATCCACGACATTGGCAACTATCACCCCATCTGCCTATTATCTGTCATTTGTAAGCTGTTCACTCAAGTCATCCTGAATAGAATTGGCAGAACACTAGATGATGGACACCCATGCGAGAAAGCTGGGTTCTGCAAAGAATTCAGCATGGTCGACCATATCTACATGATAACCAAGCTCACTGAGGTTTCTCGGGAGTTCAAGATGCCACTCTATCTAATGTTCATTGGTTCAAAGAAGGCCTTTGATTCTGTTGAGACAGAAGGGTCATCGAAGCCCTAGCCAAACAGGGTTTTCAAAATCAATACATCAGGATCCTCCATGAGCTGTATTACTGATTCACTACCAGGATCTCACCATTATACAAAGAACTGATCATCCATGTCAAGAGAGGGGTTCTGCAGGTGATACCATTTCACCGAAACTCTTCAGTGCCATCCTGGAGAACGTCATGCGATGACTAGAATGGGGAGGAATGGGAGTGAAGAGAGACGGTCGGCAACTACACCACCTCCACTTTGCTGATGGTATTGTTTTAATAACACCAAACATAAGCCAAGAAGCACAAATGCTGACGACCTTCGACCGTGAGTGTGGAAAGGTCAGACTACAACTGAATCTCACTAAGACAATGTTTATGAGAAACAGTCTCCTTCCTGATGTTCCATTCGCTCTCAGCACTTTCATCTTATACTGACATAGGATTAAATCTCCAAAGAATAATAGGAGTAATAATATAAATAAATAACCACAGATCACCATAATAAATATAATGATAAAATGGATGTTGAGAAGTGAAAATTCCAATACAAAGATATAAGATGAACACATTCTGTTGGTGGTTGGAAAGACACACTGATGAAGGAATGGTGTTGGAAAACTATATGATTGGAACCTAATCATAAAAAACATTGTAACTGTATTTCATGAGTATTCAATTAAAATTTATTAACAGAAATGTGATGAGTATGTTTTCTTTACATTGGTCTTTCAAAGTCTTTATTTTGTATTTAGAAAAAAGCATTTTCTGTGAAGCACAATAAAGCAGAGAGCAGTAAAACAAGCCTTACATATAGAAAATAAATAGTATTTTTCTGATTAATTAATTTAAATATTCACTACGGCTATGGACATCTATTATATCGACAAATGAATCAACACATAGGTAAACAAAAAATAGCTTTTCAAAGAAAAATCTCTGGGTTTGCCAATAAAAAACTTCAACTCAATATCACAAATGAGAAAATTCACTTAACTGATTTTATTTAGCATAGATGAATATTGAGAAAACAATTCATTTGCTTCGTCTATTATCATTGAAACAAATTCAACAGTGCTTATTTTTTCTAGAAATGTATTATATTGGTGTTTGATATTGCTCTATTCCACATTGACCTAGAAAAAGTTTATACATTTCTTTAATGAACTGTTATCTGACAATAAAAATACATGTTAAAGATATCATGATAATTCCTAATGTATATAACCAGAAGAGTCACTAACAGTGAGCAAATTAATATCAATAATAATATGATTCATCATAAATATGGCTGCTAATTCCATTTTGACAAAACAACACATTGTTATTTTATTTTTTTAAATTTTTAACACTAAAAAAACATGAGGTACAGTAGTAGATTTACAAATTTTTGTGCTGTGGTTTCAATTATACAATGATCAAGTACCCATCCCTCCACCAGTGTTTATTTTCCACAACCACTGATCCAGTATTCCTCCCCTCCCAACATCCCTCCATCCCACCCTGCCTCTGTGGCAGTGCATTCCCTTTTGTTCTCTCTCTCCTATTGGGTGCTGTGGTTTGTAAAAGAGGCATTGAGTAGAAGTCATGTTTGGTCTATAGTCTACCTCAGCATGCATCTCCCATCCTGGGAGGATCCTCCCAAAACCCTTTATTTGGTGCTCCCTTCTCTATCTGAGCTGCGTTTCCCCCTAGCATGTGTGAGTAGCCTTCAAGCCATGGAGTGAACCTCTTGGTAATTATCTCAACTATTCTTGGGTGTTAGTCTCCTATTTTGTTACTTTTTGTTCCCCAGATGAATGCAATCTTTCTATGTCTGTCCCTCTATTTCTGACTCATTTCGCTTAGCATGATACTTTCCATGTAGTACCACTTTTTCCATGTAGTACCACTTGTATGTAAATTTCATGACTTCATCTTTTCTAACAGCTACATAGTACTCCATTGTGTAGAGATACCAAAGTTTCTTTAACCAATCATCTGTTCTCAGGCACTCAGGCTTTTTTCTGATTCTGGCTAATAAACAGTGCTGCAATGAAAAAACAAGTGCAGATGCCATTTCAACTATACTTTTTTGCCTCTTTAGGATATATTCCCAGTAGTGGTATTTCTGGGTCAAATGGAGGCTCAATTTCTAATATTTTGAGAATTGACCGTACTGTTTTCCAAAAGGGCTGAACCAGTAGGGATTCCCATCAGCAGAAAAGGAGTGTCCCTTTCTCGCCACATCCATGCCAACACCGATTGCTTTTGTTCTTTTAGATGTGGGCCAGTCTCTGTGGTGTGAGATAATAATCTCATTCTTGTTTTGATCTGCAACTCCCCAATGATTAATTATGTAGAGCATTTTCTCATGTGCCTTTTAGCCATTCGAATTTCTTCTTTGAGAAAGTTTCTGTTCATTTTTCGCCCCATTGTTTGATGGGGTTGGATGTTTTCTTCTTGTGGAGTTCAACCAGTACTTTGTATATCCTTGATATCAACCCCTTGTCAGATGTGTATTGGGCAAATATCCTTTCCCATTCTGTAGATTGTCTTTGCATTTTGTCTCTGTTTCTTTTGAGGTGCAGAAGCTTCTTGGTTTAAGATAGTCCCATTTGTCTATCTCTGTTTTCACTTGCTTGTCCAGTGCCATGACATCTTTGAAGATACCATTAGCTTCAATGTCATGGAGGGTTTTGCCAACCCTGTCTTCAATATACCTTATGGATTCCAGTCTGATGTTGAGATCTTTAATCCATTTTGATATTACTTCTGTACATGGTGTTCGATAGAGATCTGAGCCCTTATTTTTTTGCATGTAGCTGTCCAGTTTTGCCAGAACAATTTGTTAAAGAGGCTTTCCTTGCTCCACTTCACATTTCTTGCTCCCTTATCAAAGATTAGATGATCATATGTTTGTGGGGAGATGTCAGTATATTCAACCCTGTTCCATTGGTCTGCAGCTCTGCCTTTCTCCCAGTACAATGCTGTTTTAATTATTACTGCTTTGTAGTAGAGTTTAAAGTTAGGGAGATTGATTCCTCACATTTTCTTTTTCCCAAGAATTGCTTTAGCTATTCGTGGGCCCTATTGTTTCTTATGAATTTCAGGATTGTTCACAGCATTTCTTTGAAGATTGTCATGGGTATCGTTACAGGGATTGCATTGAATTTATACAATGCTTTGGGAATTATTGCCATTTCGACAATGTTAATTCTCCTGATCCATGAGCAGGGGATCTTTCCATTTTCTCGTGTCCTCTTTATTTCCTGAAGTACCATTTTGTAGTTTTCTTTGTACAGGTCCTTTACTTCCTTAGTTAAGCTGATTCCTAGGTACTTGATTTTCTGGGGCACAATTGTGAACGGGATTTTTTTATATCACTTTCTTCTTTATTTGCTTATAGGAAAGCCATAGAATTTTGGGTATTGATTTTATAACCTGCAACTTTACTATACAAGTCCATTGTTTCTAGGAGTTTCTTGGTAGAGGTTTTATGGTTCTCTAAGTGTAGTATCATATCATCTGCGAATAGTGAGAGCTTTATGTCTTCTTTTCCTATCTGAATGCCCTTAATATCTTTTTCTTGCCTAATCGCTATTGTAAGTACTTCCAGTACTATATTGAACAGCAGTGGAGAGAGTGGGCATCCTTGTTTCGTCCCTGATCTTAGAAGGAAGTCTCTCAGTTTTTCCCCATTAAGGATGATGGTTGCTGTAGGCTTGTGGTAGATGACTTTAACTATATTGAGGAAAGTACCCTCTATACCATTTTGGCAAGGGTTTTCATCATAAACGGCTGCTGGATCTTGTCAAACGCTTTCTCTGCATCTATTGATATAATCATATGGTTTTTATTTTTCTTTTGTTGATATGACGGATTATGTTGATTGATTTCCAAACGTTAAACCATCCTTGCATCTCCGGGATGAATCCAACTTGGTCATGGTGTATGATCTTTTTGATGAGTTGTTGGATTCTATTTGCTAATAGTTTGTTGAGGATTTTTGCATCTGTGTTCATCAGCAATACCGTCATAAATTCTCTTTCTTTGTGGTATCCTTGTCTGCTTTTGGTATCAGGGTGATCTTTGCTTCATAGAAACTATTCAGAAGTGTTTTTGATATTTCAATTTTGTGGGAAAGCTTAAAGAGTATTGGCAGTAAGTCCTCTTTAAATATTTGGAAGAGTTCACTAGTGAATCCTTCTGGGCCAGGACTTTTGTGCTTGGGGAGACTTTTAATTACCGTTTCATTTTCCTTGATGGTGATAGGTCTGTTCAGGTATCCCAGGTCTTCTTGGTTCAGCCTTGGGAGGCTATAGAAATCTAGGAATTTATCCATTTCCTCAAGATTTTCGTGTTCTGTGGCTTAAAGCTTCTCAAAGTATTTCGTGAGGATCCTTTGAATTTCTGTAGTTTCTGTTGTAATGACTCCCTTTTCATTTCTGATTCGGTTTATTAGGATTTTATTTCTCCCTTTCTTTGTGGGTTTTGCTAGAGGCTTATTGATCTTGTTTATTTTCTCAAAGAACCAGCTCTTGGTTTCATTGATCTTTGGATTTTTTGGGGGGTTTCCATCTCGTTAATCTCTGCTCTAAGTTTTATTATTTCCTTCCTCCTGTTTGGATTGGGTTCCTTTTGTTGGCAAATGAACTCACTCACATATTTAGGATAAAGAAACATATGAAGGAACCAAACAATAGCCATCAATAACAGATCCAGACTATCTCCCTGCGGAATGAAGTGTGATAAGTGAAGGGAGGAATTCAGAGACCAAAACCATGGAGGAGAGATATTGGCCCTCTTCTCTGATGTAGCAAGTGTGTATTCTTAAAACAATATTTTTAAAACAGCTTTTCAGATGTAGAATAACTTTAAGAGCACTATTGTGTTGCAGGTGATGGCCCCTATATCTTTATATCTGGTGGTCTACAAAGGCTTAGAAATGAGCTGAAGTTCTGTGTTTGAGCTGGTCTGAATGATGTTGGGCATTTCACTTATGAGTATCTTGTACCTTCTGTAGCCCTGAGGTTGACCAGGTATGGATAGTGACTGGGAATTTCACAGTAACAAATGTCCGGCATCTTTTGATGAATAAAATTTGGGCAGTGACTGAGAAACTCTTATTAAAGTGGGCCTGAAGGGAGGCTGATGATAAAGCACACACTCAGGAAAGGGTACAGGTTCCAATTGGACATAAGCTGACAAATAAACAAAGCGTGCAATGGGACTCTCTTGAAAGCTATGCTTTAGGGTGCTTTCTGGCAATAGGGATGCAACTTATTTGCCAGCAGTCAGATGGAGACTGGTAGGGTCCGGGTCTGTTTGCCTAAGGAAAGCACACATTTTTGATAGCTATGTCCCTGTACCCAGTTAGGTTCAGTTAGACTTAAAAGGCATAGAAGAAGCTCCCATAAGGTATATGCTTTCTGAATTGCTACTGTGGATGATGAGTTCTTAATATAATGTTCACAGGTGCTGCTATCAGCAAGGTTGAAAGAGGTCACCAAGCTGTTCTCTTTGTGGGACACATCTCATCCCAGTTTTGACACTATAGTTTCTTTCATTTCTTTCTAGTGTTGCAGGTATTAGATCAAAGGAATGGAGTTTGGACTTTCAGCACACCCTACCTCCTGATTTTCCAAGTCAGATTCCGTACCTCAACAATCTTCCCACTGCAGACTGTTGTCCCCTAATGAGGTTTCTTTATTGGTAATGTCATCTTTCTGTCTTGTTCTCCACCAGTGTTTCCCAAATTGGGAAAACTGTGTCCGTGGGATAAGAGGATCTGTACTAGTCTCCAGTACAATTAGGAGGCACTTTCTATTAGTTTCTGTTTCTGAAGGAAAATAACAGAGAAACAAAGAGAGATTTTATTTTTCTAAAATGGGGGTCATACGCCAACTAGTTTGGGAACTTCTAAACGCTCTTTTTCTCCTTAGTTATGAAAACTCTGTTCATCTTGGTTCATGGTTGATTTCTGTGCAGATTAAAACAAATTTTGTTATGGATCTGCTATGATTAAAAGACAAAAATCATAAAAATAACCAGTTCTACATGTTTAGACTTACTGACTTCTGAAAAGAACTGTGTTTTCACCATTTGTTTCTTAACAAAAGATTAGCCCTAAGGGTTGACATGTTTCAGTTCATCTCTTTTCAGAAGAGAGCTTCTTTTTGTAAACAGAATTCAGTCTGACTTACTAAAGGTCATAATAGCATAAGAAACTTAGAACCACTCAATTTAGACAATAGTACTCAATTAGATGGTGCTAATTATATGTCATATATTATTAAGTTCTATGGCACTCTTTTTCATTAATCCCATTTATTAGAAAGCTATGTGAAAGACACAATGCTCCCTGAACTAAAAAGGGTGGATTTTGCATTTAAACTTTATCATTTGTTTCTACAGCTGTACATTGTGCAGTTGCACTAAACATCTGAAAGCTAAATATATATACATTTATTAATTAATTTATTTATTTACTGTTTTTTATTAGTGAAACACCATGAGGTACAGTTGTAGACTTACGAATTTTTGTGCTTCGGGTTCAGTTATACAATGATTGAGTACCCATCCCTCCACCAGTGCCTATTCTCCACCATCAATCATCCCAATATCCCTCCCAACTCCCATCCTCCCAGCCCACGCTGTCTCTGTGGCAGGGCATAACCTTTTGTTCTCTCTGTCTCCTTTTGGGTGTTGTGGTTTGCAAAAGAGGCATTGAGTGGCATTCATGTTTGTTCTATAATTTGCTTTCAGCATGCATCTCTCATCCTGGGAGGATCCTCCCAACACCCTTTACTTAGTGCCCCCTACTCTATCTGACCTGCTTTTTCCCCTAGCATGTGTAGCTGAGGTCCAAGTCATGGAGTGAACCTCCGGGTACTAATATCGGCTATTCTTGTGTGTTAGTCTCCTATTTTTTACTTTATATTCCCCAGTTTAATGCAATCTTTCTATGTCTGTCTCTCTCTTTCTGACTCATTTCACTTAGCATGATACTTTCCATGTGGTACCACTTGTATGTAAATTTCATGACTTCATCTTTTCTAACAGCTACATAGTACTCCACTGTGTAGATGTACCAAAGTTTCTTTAACCAGTCATCTGTTCTTGGGCACTCGGTTTTTTTTTCCAGATTTTGGCTATTGTGAACAGTGCAGCAATGAACATAGAAGTGTAGATGTCATTTTGACTGTACTTTTTTGCCTTTTCAGGATCTATTCCCAGGAGTAGTATTGCTGGGTCAAATGGGAGCTCAATTCCTAATTTTTTGAGAATCTTTCATGCTGTTTTCAAAAGGTTGAACCAGGTGACATTCCCACAAGCAATGAAGGAGGGTCCCTTTCTTGTTACATACATGCCAACACTGGTTGCTCTTGTTCTTTTGGATGTGGGCCAGTCTCTGTGGTGTGAGATGATATCTCATTGTTGTTTTGATCTGCATCTCCCTGATGATTAGTGATGTAGAGCATTCTCTCATGTGCCTTTTTGCAATCCGGATTTCTTCTTTGAGAAAATTTCTGTTCATTTCGTCGCCCCATTTTTGATGGTGTTTTGATGTTTTCTTCTTGTAGAGTTCAACCAGTACTTTGTATATTCTTGATATCAACTCTTTCTCAGATGTGTATTGGGCAAATATCCTTTCCCATTCTGTAGACTGTCTTTTTACTTTGTCACTGTTTCTTTTGAGGTGCAGAAGCTTCTTGGTTTAAAATAGTCTCATTTGTCTATCTCTGTTTTCACTTGCTTGTCCAGTTCCATGACATATTTGAAGATACTATTAGCTTCAATGTCATGGAGGGTTTTGCCAACCTTGTCTTCAATGTACCTTATGGATTCAAGTCTGATGTTGAGATCTTTAATCCATTTTGATATTACTTCTGTACATGGTGTTAGGTAGAGACCTGAGCCCCTTTTTTGCATGTAGCTGTCCAGTTTTGCCAGAACAATTTGTTAAAGAGGCTTTCCTTGCTTCACTTCACATTTCTCGCTCCCTTATCAAAAATTAGATGATCATATGTTTGTGGGGAGATGTCAGTATATTCAACCCTGTTCCATTGGTCTGCAGCTCTGCCTTTCTCCCAGTACAGTGCTGTTTTAATTATTACTGCTTTGTAGTAGAGTTTGAAGTTAGGGATATTGATTCCTCACATTTCCTTTTTCCCAAGAATTACTTCAGCTATTCATGGGGGTTTATTGTTCCATAGCACAGTGGGTAGGGCGTTCGCCTTACAAGCGACCAACATGGCCGACCCGAGTTCGATTCCTCCGTCCCTCTCGAAGAGCCCGGCAAGCTACTGAGAGTATTCGATATGCCAAACACAGTAACAACAAAGTCTCCAATGGAGACGTTACTGGGCCCACTCGAGCAAATCGACGATCAACGGGAGGGCCTTTACCTTTTTTTTTTACCTATTGTTCCATATGAATTTCAGGAGTATTTGCTTCATTTCATTGAAGAATGTCATGAGTATCCTTTTAGGGATCTCATTGAATTTGTACAATGTTTTGGGAGTATTGCCATTTTGACAATGTTAATTCTCCCAATCCATGAGCAGGGGATATTGTTCCATTTTCTCGTGTCCTCTTATTTCCTGAAGTATTGTTTTGTAGTTTCCATTGCAGAGGTCTTTTACTTCCTTAGTCAGGCTGATTCCTAGTACTTGATTTTCTGGGTCACATTTGTGAATGGGATTGCTTTTTTCATGTCACTCTTCTATCACACTTTTTGCGTATAGGGAAGCCATGGACTTTTGGATATTGATTTTTATAACCTGCAACTTTACTGTACAAGTCTATTGTTTCTAGGAATTTCTTGGTAGAGGTTTTATGGTTCTCTAAGTATAGTATCACATCATCTGTGAATAGTGAGAGCTTGATTTCTTCCCTTCCTACCTGAATGCCTAACTTCTATTGCAAGTACTCCAGTACTAACTATATTGAACAGCAGTAGAGAGATTGGGCATCTTTGTCTCGTCCCTGATCTTAGAGAGAAGGCTCTCAGTTTTTCCCCACTGAGGATGATGCTTGCTCTATGCTTGTGGTAGATGGCTTTGACTATATTGAGGAAAGTCCCCTCTATACCCATTTTGGCAAGGATTTTCATCATAAACTGGTGCTGGATCTTTTCAAATGCTTTCTCTGCATCTATTGATATGATAATATGGTTTTTATCTTTTGTTTTTTTGATATGATGGATTATGTTGACTGATTTCCAAATATAAACCATTCTTCATCCCCAGGATGAATCCCACTTGATCATGGTGTATGATCTTTTTGATGAGAATTCTATTTGCTAGTATTTTATTGAGAATCTTTGCATCCATGTTCATCAGTAATATCATCCTGTAGTTTTCTTTTCTTGTAGTGTTTTTGTTTCCTTTTGGTATTAGAGAGATATGGGTTCATAGAAACTGTTTGGGAGAGTTTCTATTTCTTCAATTTCCTGGAAAAGCTTGAGAAGAACTGGCAATAGGTCCTCTTTTAATGTTTGCAAAAATTCGCACTTGAATCCACCTGGACCTGGGCTTTTGTTTTGGGGAAGACTTTTGATTACAGTTTCAAATTCTTTGATGTTAATAGGATGATTCAGGTACTTCAGATCTTCTTGATTCAGCCTTGTGAAATTATAGGAATCCAGGAATTTATCCATTTCTTCTAGGTTGTCTTGTTTCGTGTCATACAGACTTTCAAAGTAGTCTCTGATGATCTTTTGAATTTCTTTGGTTTCTGTTGTGATACCCTCCTTATCATTTCTGATTCAGTTTATTAGGGTTCTCTCTCTCTTTCTTTGTGAGTCTTGCTAGTGGTTTATCTATCTTGTTTATTTTCTCGAAGAATCACTTCTTGATTTCATTGATCTTTCGGTTGTTTTTTTGGTTTCCATGCCGTTGATTCCTGCTGTAAGTTTTATGATCTTTCTTTCTGCCTGATTTGGGCTCCTGTTGTTGGTCCTTTTCTAAGATCTTGAGCTGTGAAGTCAAGTTGTTTATGTGGGTCCTTTCTTTATTCCTGAGAAATGCTTGCAGAGCTATAAATTTTCCCCTTCACATGCCTTTAACTGCATCACATAGGTTCTGGCAGCTCGTTTCTTCATTCTCATTTGTTTCTAGGTATCTTTTGATTTCTTCCTTGACTTCCTGATCCACTCATTGTTCAACATTGAGTTGTTTAATTTCCAGGTGTTTGATTTGGTTATTCTGTGTCTGTGTGTGATTCACTTCTATCTTCAGTGCATCATGGTCTGAAAAGATTGTCAATACTATTTCTATCTTCCTGATTCTTTTGAGGTATTTTTTATGGCCTAGCACATGGTCTATTTTGGAAAATGTTTCATGAGAACTGGAGAAGTATGTGTGCTCTTTCTTTTGGGGGTATGAATCCCTGTAAGGTAAAGGTAAAGGTAAAGGCCCTCCCGTTGATCGTCGATTTGCTCGAGCGGGCCCAGTAACGTCTCCATTGGAGACTTTGTTGTTACTGTGTTTGGCATATCGAATACTCTCGGTAGCTTGCCGGGCTCTCTGAGAGGGGTGGAGGAATCGAACTCGGGTCGCCATGTTGGCCGCTTGTAAGGCGGACACCCTACCGCTGTGCTATCGCTCCAGCCCTTGCTTCTTGGCCTTTTGGCTAAGATCAAGTGTAGTATGAATCCCTGTATAGGTCTATAAGCTCTATCTCTTCTATTTCTTCCTTAAAAGCCAATGTTTCCTTGCTGAGTTTTGTTCTTTTTGATCTATCCAGAGGTGATAAGGCGATGTTGACGTCTCCAGCTACTATTGTGTTGCTAGCAATGTCCTCCTTAAAATCTGTTAGCAGTTGTTTTAAATATGTAGCTGTTCCCTCATTAGGTGCATATACATTTAAGAGTGTGATTTCTTCCTGTTGTATGTATCCCTTGATAAATAGAAAATGGTCTTTGCTGTCCTTTCTAATCTTTTTCAACCTGAAATTTATGTTGTCAAATACTAGTATGGCCATCCCAGCTTTTTTGAGGGAGCTTTTTTCTTGCAGGACTGTTTTCCATCCTTTAACTTTGAGTCCGTGTTTGCTCTGATTGTTCAGATAAGCTGCTAAGTAAGCATCAGAATGTTGGGTTCTGTCTCTGAATCCATTTTGCCACTGTGTGTCTCTTAATTAATTGTCTCTTAATTGGTGAATTTATACAAGTTGTGGGGTTTTGTGTCATCTTTCTGTAAGGGTCTGTTGCTCTTGTAGGGTTTGTCTTGTCTTATAGTAGCCCCTTTAGCCCTTCTTTTAGGTTTGGTTTTGAGTCTATGAAGTTTCTGAGCTGCTGTTTATCCACAAAATAGTGTACTATTCCTTGGAGTTTGAGTGAGAGTTTAGCCAGATAGACTATTCTTGGTGAAGCGTTCATTTCAGTGAGTTTTTTCACTACATCCCACCATTGCTTTTGGGTTTGGAGTGTTTCCTTTGATAGGTCTGCTATGAATCTAAGGAGTGCTCCTTTGTATGTGATTTCCTTCTTTGATCTTGCTGCTTGTAATATTGTGTCTCCATCCGCAGCATCCATTATTCTAACTATGATATGTCTTGGAGTGTTTTTGTTAGGTTCTCTTACCTGGCACCACTTTGGCTTCTCGAATCTGAATGGCTGCATTGTCCAGCTCTGGGAACTTTTCAGCAATGATTTGTTTAACTGTGGCTTTTTCATTGGGATTGTTTCCCTGACCTTCTGGTACTCCAATGATTCTTATGTTGTTCCTCTTGGAATCATCTCCTAGGACCCTGATTCACTTAGAGCTATTTTGAGGTCTCTTGCCATTTTTTGTTGTTGCCTGTAGGTTTTGTGCAGCTGATCTTCCAGCTCACTGATTCTGTCTTCAGCTGTGGCCATTCTACTGTTGAGGGCACAGACTGGGTTTTTTTTTATTTCATCTTCTGAATCTTTTATTCATGACATTTCTGTGCGTAGCTTTCCAATTTCTGCTCTCATTTCTTCCCGTATTTTCTTGATTGTTTCTTTCATCGTCCTCCTTTAATTTACTGGATATCTGTCTCACTGTTTCATTGAGTTCATTGAACATCTTCATTACTTCATATCTGAATTCTCACCCCTAGGTGAGTAGCACCTACTGAGGCTTCTGGACTCCTTTCATCATCCACCCCTTGTGGTGGGGACTTGCATTGTTTCTTCATGTTGGTGTGGAGGTATGGAGACTGAGATGTTACACGAAATTGCTGGGTATGAGTAAATTACCTTCAGCTGTCTGAGCATCCACGGGCCAAAATTTAGGCCATACCGACTTCTACAGAGGCCACGCTCCTATGGGTAACTGGTGTGTGTGGGGGAGGGGGGGAGGGTACAACCTGGAGGAGGAAAAAGACAAGGCACAGCGTTGGGGAGGAACTGGAAGAGGCTCAGGGATGGTGAGCGTCCCAGAGTCCTAGAGGACGCCTGGGGCGTGTTCGTGGAGAAAGCCAAGTCCTGGGTTCAAGTACTGACTGACCTGAGGGAGGAAGAATACCAAGAGCTAAACATATTTAATTCTTAAATAGGAATGATATTCAAAATGTGTAAAATTAGTGGCATGGCTCTCATAAGAGAGGATGCATTTCCCTATCTAGATTCCATCCCAAAATTCAAATAAGGGGCCAGATAGATAGTACAGCTGGTAACGTGTTTGCCTTGCACACCACTGACACCCCAGGTTTGGACCAGCATCAACTATGGTCCCCTGAACCCATCCAGCAGTGATACCTGAGTGCAGAGCCAGAAGTCAAGCCCTGCGAATATCTGAATGTGGTCCAAAACCCCTCCACTGAAAAAAATTAATTAACCCTCAAATAAGTGGTATATATTCATATCCATCTCCTTGATAACAGATTCCAAGAATATCTGACAAGTGCTTAATCACAATATGTTTGCTTCTGCAATTGTTTCCTACCTTTAGTTTCTTCCCGTGAGGTCAGAAATATAGTACAATGGGCAAACTTGTTTTGCAGGTATATTAACAAGATTCTCTCCACAGCACCGTGTTTGTTCTCCAGAACACTTCTTAGGAGTGATCACTGAGCACAAAGCCTAGAGTAAATCCTGGGCATAGCTAGGTATATTCCCACAAAAGTCTCCCAAGCACCAGCAGGGGTCATGCCTGAACACAAAGTCAAGAAAAGTTGCTGAATACCACCGAGTGTGGCCATGCATACCACCTCACCTCACCCCCAAATTTCTTTAATAGAAAAGAATTTTGTATACCTATCTTTTTTTATGTTTGTCTAATCCACTAGAGAAACAAGCAGATACTTTTTGTTGTTGATTTAGGGGCATACCTGGTAGTGCTCAGGGCTTACTTCTGATTTTGCACTCAGAAATTACTCCAGGTGGAGCTCTGGGAACCATATGGGTTGCCGAGGATGGAAACAAGGTCGGCTACAGGCAAAGCAAATGCCCTACCCATTGTACTATCACTCTAGCCTCTTTTAACTCTTTTTGAGAAATTATCTTTCTTAAAATTTAGGTTAAATTTCTTACATTTAATTTCTCCCCATGAGGTCACCATAAGAAGGGAGCACCAAATAAAGGGTGTTGGGAGGATCCTCTGAGAATGGGAGAAGCATGCTGAAAGTAGACTATAGACCAAACATGATTGCCACTCAATGCCTCTTTTGCAAACCACAACACACAAAAGGAGAGAAGGAACATAGGGGAATGCCCTGCCACAGAGGCAGGGTGGGATGGGGGCGGGGTGGGAGGGATACTGGGATCCTTGGTGATGGGAAATGGGCACTGGTGGAGGGATAAGTATTTGATCACTGTATAATTGAAACCAAGCAGAAAATTTGTAAGTCTACAACTGTACCTCATAGTGTCTCACTAATAAATTTTTTTAAAAATTTATTAATTAATTAAAAAAATAATTTAGGTTAAGAAATAAACCTGTGTATTTCCTGTGAAGCTATTCCAAAGCCACAAGCACTAATATAAGGAAATTCCTTATTGTGTAAAATTTTAAATGTCCTTATTTTTATCATATTAACAAAAAGGGAAAAGTAGGACTGGGAAGAACCATACTAGAAATTCTTCATCACTTTACTTGATGATAAATTTATTGTCCATGTTCCATGAATTAAGTTTGAAAGCCACAGTCCATAGCTCTTCTTTAAGTGATGATTAGAATTTTCTCTTCAGATATTTATTCGAATGCAATAAAATTCAGAGGAAGAAACTATTTTTGGTTTAATTTTATTTTGTCTTTTAGATAATAAATGAAAATATAATTAATGATTTTTTGTTTCTTGTTCTTTTTTGTACTTATTCTTGTTTTAAGAAAATATTCTGATTGGTGTCAAATATACACATTACCTCAACTTCTATACTCAAAATAATTATTGTTCTATATTTTACTCACACCTATTGCCCATGTTAAAATTTTTATGGTTTCTAAAAAAAATTTTTCATGTATGTCTCTAAAGATATCCATATTCCCATCCAGATCAAAGGCCTTTTTTAAAAATTTTTTTTAGAATCTTAGCATAAGTGTTATATGCAGAAGTTTCCAGTGAAATTAAATAGAATTTGCTGGGTTAGAAGTACTGGCAGAAGGCTTTTGTTGAGTGGGTTGTGAAATCTATTATTTAATTACTTAAAATAAGTGGTGTGAGATATGCCTCATCCTTAAAGTAGGCTTTGCGTTCAATAACATATTTATTTTTCTTTTGTAAAACAAAATAAAACATCAATTTATGAAACAAAATTTCTAATTGCATACACACATTCATCACTGTTCAGTATGTAGTATATTTTCTAATCAATGCTTTAAAGGGAAGAGCAATATGCTTTAGAAACTATAGTCAATTGGGACCAGAGCAATAGTAAAGTGGATAGGGTATTTGTTTTGCATGTAGCCAATCAGGGTTTAATTTCCTGCATCCTGTATGGTCCTTTAGCTCAGGAGCATTCCTGAATGGAAAACCAGTGTAAGCCCTAAGCATTGCTGGGTGTGACCCTAAAACAAAACAAAACAAAATAACAACAGAAAAAAATAGTTAATAGCATTTCATTCTATGTCAAGATCAGTCATAACTCAAAGTACAATCTATCTAAAGTTATAATATAATACAACAGTTGAATATATTGAATATAACAGTTGAATATTGAATCAAAGTCACCAAAGCAAAGAGAAGAAATAATTCACACAATTAATTTCTTCTTCAAAAACCATTCAACTTTGTGGAGGCCTGCTGAGATGCTGAGAAAAATTAGAAATGCAAAAATTTAAATAGATATCATTTAATTAGATGAAAATATGATTGCATCTTAAAGACAATGAAATGACAAACAGAACCTGGGTTCACATAGTTGGAAGTAAATTTGGGGGAGGGTTGTAACCTGGCAGCAGTGAGTATAGACTTCGGTTAAATCAGGATTAGTTTGCATTCAGGGAACTGAAAGTAATATAGTTAATTTTCAGTGAATGGCAGTAACAAAATACTGTTAATAAAAATAGTCTTGTCCTGTCCTCCCATTGTTCATCAATTTGCTCCAGCAGGCACCAGTAACGTCTCTCTTATGAGACTTGTTGTTACTGTTTTTGGCATATTGAATATACCATGAGGAGCTTGCCAGGCTCTGCTGTGGTTAATAAAAATTAGTAAAAACAAATTGAAATGTAATAGTTTGAATTAAAAGTTAATATATATCGGGGGTATCTTAAACTAAGAAGCTTCTGCACCTCAAAAGAAATATTGACCAAAATACAAAGACAGCCTACAGAATGGGAAAGGATATTCAGCAAGTACACATCCGACAAGGGGTTGATATCAAGGATATACAAGGTACTGGTTAAACTCCACAAGAAGAAATCACCCAACCCCATCAAAAAATGGGGTGAGGAAATGAACAGAAACTTTCGCAAAGAAGAAATTCGAATGGCAAAAAGGCACATGAGAAAATGCTCTACATTACTAATCATCAGAGAGATGCAGATCAAAACCACAATGAGATATCATTTCACACCACAGAGACTGGCCCACATCCACAAGAACAAAAGCAACCGGTGCTGGCGCAGATGTGGCGAGAAAGGGACCCTCCTTCACTGCTGGTGGGAATGCCGGCTGGTCCAACCCTTTTGGAAAACAGTATGGACGACTCTCAAAAAATTAGAATTTGATCTGCCATTTGACCCAGCTATAGCACTCCTGGGAATATATCCCAGAGAGGCAAAAAGGTATAGTCGAGTGACATCTGCAACTGTTTGTTCATTGCAGCACTCTTTACAATAGCCAGAATCTGGAAAAAACCTGAGTGCCCAAGAACAGATGACTGGTTAAAGAAACTTTGGTACATTTACACAATGGAGTACTATGTAGCTGTTAGAAAAGATGAAGTTATGAAATTTACATACAAGTGGTACTACATGGAAAGTATCATGTTAAGCGAAATGAGTCAGAAAGAGCGGGATAGACACAGAAAGATTGCATTCATCTGGGGAACATAAAGCAACAAAAAGGGAGAGTAACACCCAGGAATGGCTGAGATTAGTACCAGGAATTTTGCTCCATGAATGGAAGGCCAGCCACAGGCTCTAGGTGAAAAGGAAGCTCAGATAGAGAAGAGAGTACCAAATGAAGGGTGTTGTGAGGGTCCTCCCAGGGTGGGAGAAGGATGCTAAAAGTAGTCGATAGACCAAACATGATTGCCACTCAAAGCCTCTCTTGCAAAACACAGTACCCAAAAGAAGAGAGAGAGAACAAGGGGGAATACCCTGCCACAGAGGCAGGATGGGACGGGGGGGGGGGGGATGAGGGTAGGGGGGATGCTGGGACCCATGGTGGAGGGATGGGCACTTGATCATTGTATAAAAAAAAAAAAAGAACTAAAAAAAATATATATATATATATATATATATATATATATATATATATATCGGGGGTATGGTGCCGCTGGGCTGGAGCGATAGCACAGCGGTAGGGCGTTCGCCTTACAAGCGGTCAACATGGCCGACCCGAGTTCGATTCCTCCGCCCCTCTCAGAGAGCCCGGCAAGCTACCGAGAGTATTCAATATGCCAGACACAGTAACAACAAAGTCTCCAATGGAGACTGTTACTGGGCCCGCTCGAGCAAATCGACGATCAACGGGAGGGCCTTTACTTTACTTTTATGGTGCCGCTAGCAGGTCAATCTGTACCTGTGAGGTGAGTGCATCAGCAGCCTGATGGCACCGTCAGACTTTCAGATACCTCAAAATTGCTGCTGTGCCTTTGTCCAGACCCAAAAAACTTGGATCAAAGTTTACCAAGAAAGTAAACAGCCAAAAGTTAGGTATGTGGGAGACACACCGACAACCACCTCCAGCTCAGCTATATAATTGGAGGCATGGACTCTCTGGTTCCTGATCAAACTGCTTAATGGCCATGATCCCAGAGACTCAGAAATGAATCTCGGAACCCAAAGGCTTTTGGTGGAAATGCGTCCTGTTCCTGCAGTAGGTTACTGGCACTGGGCCACTCCAGGTGGGAATAGGTTTCGTGCCTTGGCCTGTTCTCCCTGGCGGCCCAGTGACCACCATCCTCCAGAGGCCACAGGACAGTCAGGTTTGGGCCTGCAGTGACGAGATACGTGGGGCCTCACCAGATGGGGGTGGAACTGGCCCTTTCCTCCCTATCCCAACGAGACCCCGAACCACCGACTACAAATGGCCTTTCTGGCTCCTGATCAAGTAGATTAACGACCATGTTCCCAGAGACTCAGAAACAAATCTCGAAACCCAGCGGAATCTGGCAGAAATGCATCTGGACCACATACAAGGTGGCCGCCACCTCAGAGCTTATTGGAAAGCCAGGTATGAGTCGGCAGTGACTGGGCAACTGCAGTCTCATGGGAAGGGGGGCAGTACCGAGTTGTTCTTCATGCCCTACCGAGGTCCCGAATTGCCCCCCACGAGTGGCTCTCCAGCACAGCCATAAAAGCAAAGGCACAGAAATCAATCTCGTAATGATCTGGCTCTTTGCAGAAACCCAAAATCATTATATGACATTATTTTTATGATTCTCATACCAGCTATAGGAAACAAAGTATTTCACAATGCCTTTTCAGCAATTCTGATTGTTGGGGGGAAAATTCTAAACAATAATGGCGCATCTTTTGTCGAAATAATGAATGTAATAAATGTAGAGAAGAGTTAAGTAGAAATCATCTGCCTCACAGGCATTGGGAGGTGTGGGAGGGGGGTATATTTGGGTTCTTGGTGCTGAAAAATGAGTACTGATGAAGGGAAAGGTGCTTGATCATTGTATGACCGAGACTTAAACCTGAAAGCTTTGTAACTTTTCCCACAGTGATTCAATAAATAAATATAAGAAGAAAAATAAATAAATAAAATTATGAAAAAAAAGCGGGTCCCAGAGCTGAGGTCTCAAAGCCTACTCAGATTGGGACTGGGCCTGCTCCACCCAGACACACCCCCCATCTTCCAGTAGGTAGGCATCACACCCACCAGCTGCCACCAGCGCCACGTTGGTCCCATCAACAGCCAAGATGCAGAGACTATAAAACCCAGCTTCCGGAAGCGTGCGGCCACATTTGCATCCGCGCCACATCTTATTTTTCCTTTGGAGAACCTTTCAGGCTACCAAAAGTATCCTGCCTGCATGGCAGTCTCGCAAACTTCCTGTGTCGCACTTAATATGCCAAATACAGTAACAATGATGGGTCTCATTATCCTAATCCTGAAAGAGCATTGAAATGGCTCTTTTAAAATCTCAGGGATAGGAAGGAGATGTTACTGGTGCCTGCTCGAGGAAATCGACGATCAACAGGATGTTCATGATCATGATGAAAAAAAGTAAAAAAAAGTTAACATATATGCCTCAGTTTTGTGCATCAAACATATATAATGTTTTGCAGTTAATAGCACTTTTTATTTTGTGTAAACTTGGAGATTATAGGTAACACTTTTCCTCTATATGTACTCATGTTGTTTTCATCTCTATAGCAAAAATTTTAATTGATGTATATGCTCATTTTATTTATTAAATTTATGAATAAATATGATTAATAAACTTAAACAAGTAATGTGATTGCATACTTAATAAACTCCAGTACTTTACAATAGTATAAACATAGTTTTTATAAGCACTAGAAATAAGCAAAAAACGTGTGACTTGCTTTAGTGCTATATTTTCTTTATTGCAGTTGTCTGGAAGCAGACCTCAAGCATCTGGGAGGTATGCCTCTAAATGACAGTGGAGTGTCACTAAATCTGGAAGTGTGGCATTTCCTCTGGAAGCATTTGAAATTGTTGCAGTTACATCAATATCTAATTTACAAATGAATAAATACAAGCAGTTGATAAGTGCATGAGATATACAAATGAATTCAGATATTCATAGTATATTGAATGTGATGTCTCTAAAGGATCACACTTCAACTAGTAAAAATGTAGGCAAGAGAATTTTTAGATAAATTTCTGGGAATTTAACTTTTCTGAAAAATAAAGTCTCAGTATTGCAAGTTTTAAGTAGTGCTTACTTTTAATTTTGTCGTGCTTTCTGTGATTATTAGTTTAGTATTTATAATACAAAATCATAGCTAAAACATTAATCCTGACCTTTAAAAAAGAAACTAGAAATGTGTACATTGTGTCAGTATCATCTGATGTGAGTATTAATACAAAATTAGTGAAATGCTCATCTGGTGACCATTTCTATCACCAGTCTAACTGTTGCAAAGTTTGACACTAAATGTTAGCCTTCAAGACTACTTAGAGTTTTATGTAACTGTCACCTTCTCAAAGGTATGAGCTTTCAGGGCAAAACACCTGTTTGCCAGCTTCTCTGTTTCCTTTTTTTTATGAACTAGTTATAAGCTAATGGTTTTGTTGTCCACAGAATTTAATAAGAGACCCATTTTTTCCATTCGGTTCATTGATCTCTTTTGCCAGTCATTTTAAAGTCAAAACTAGAAAAATCTAGGCATCTTCCATAGGGCTCCAAGAGTCTTGTTAATAATTCTGATTTATATAAATATTTGATAAATTTGGTATAAGATCCCAAGCTGGCATATGAGTGAAAGAAGGAAGATCTCAAATAACTACAAAATCCCTTCAGTGCCTTGTACTTGTACAGTGCCAGATGATTCTGCCATAAATCAGGTTGGTTTATGATCCTACAAATCTAGGATATTCACTTTGACAGACTAGGAACAGAAATCATTTCATAATTCAGTGTTGTTTTATTCTTAAAATTCTTATTTATATATATCTTATATTTAGTACTTGACAAAGTTGGAAATGTACTGCTTTATATTTGGCAATTATTTTTTTGAGATCTAAACTTACCCCCAGTTTAAGATATTAGGAAATTTTGTGCCAGGGTAAAAGCTCAAGGGACAAGAACAAATATTTTGCATGCAGCAAACTTGAGTTTGAGCCCCAACATCACAGGAAAGAACCAGGGCACTGAGCTAGAAGTAGCCCTTCAGCACTGCTGAATATGATCCAAACACAAACAAGCGTATTGGAAAATTCAAATTCAATGACAGCATTTCCTATATAGCAATGAGACCATAAGATTTCCTTATTTTTCATAAGCATAATCCTCCAAATGTGTCATAATGCTTACCAGAGGGGCTACAAAGAGCGGGCTGATATGAGGGTGTTGCATCAATCTACCTCTGCCCTTTAAAGGCCATTGGGAATACATTGGCAAGGCTATCTTTGCACTAGCTGCTTCTTACATATGGCCCAGAGTATGCTTCCGGCACCAGTGTCTCTAGAAGAGGTGTGAAAAAACTTCTCGCTTAGTCCAGGAGAGTGGGCTGTTCGAATCCTCCTGGAGACAAAAGAAAGAATTGGTTCCAGGGTCTTTTTCAATCCTAACAGCTTTCAGATGACACATTGGGAGTCATTTATACAGACTTGAATATACCCCAAAGAGTTCCTCGCCAAGTCTTCCCACAGTCTACATGAGCCAATGCAGATCATTTTATTTAAAAAGGTTATATGTTATATAAAACCCACACAACTAGCTGTCTTAGAATTTTTTCTATCCTTACTTGGACTTCTGCGGGGTTTCCTCCATTTTTTTCCATCTTTAACTGTAGACTAACGCATGTATTGTCACCCATAAAGCAATGTTCATTTTAGTAACTGCCTCCTAAATGTATCAGTCATTGATGGTTCTGTTCAGTTCATCAGTAAAGTCTAATGCCTCTAGTCACCATCCCTGTTAGTTGAAAGCCAGACTATAAATTTTAAAAGTGACACTCTTGGGTAGATTTTAGTGACTACCAAATAAGACTTATTGTTTGAGCAACTTTTATTTCTTGTACACCTTGCTTTAAATATCACCTTTTTTTAAAAATTGATTTGAGACTCTTGTAGTCATTTTTGGATCTCCCCTTACCCTGTTAGTTAATTACATTTAATCTTCTGCCACAGGTGGCTCCTTCGGAGGTGAGCTTCTCCAATAGTTTATGTTGGCAACAACAGCAACATAAACAAACAAACCAAAAAACCCTGCGGTTTTTAAAGGTAAAGAAATACCTAGCAAACTCTAATACCAAAAGGCAAAATAAAGGTCTGCTGTGACAGACAGGACTGGAAGATCTATTTTTGGATAGTGAATTTAGACCTAACATCTGACCCTTATGAAGACAACCAGAGGGCCTTCTTGTCACTTAAGTTAGAAAATAAGATTTCTATTTATTACTACAGTTTTTTATTTTACTTTTGTGTGCTGCCTTTTATTTGGTTATGGTAATTAATCACTGGTCTTTTATTTAATATTTACACTTGGATATTAGGAAGAGGGTCTCAAATGAGATTGATATAGATATTTAAGAGATGAGAAAAAGTTCCCCACCTGACCCAATTCATGAACAATTTTCAGTGAAGTAGCAATAGGGGAAAATATGGAAAAAATCATCACTGATGCACATGGCTTGCCCATTATTTTTTAGTTACTTTATCTGTGCTTATAATATCATTTTTATTCTTCCTTGATACAGCTATATAATTTTTGGTAATAAATTCTTTGGTTTCAATAATTCAAGGTTCAACTATTGTGATGTAATTCTGGACTCAGTCTGTTGTTAACTTTCTATTTTAAAACGGCAAGTAATCCATCCTGAGAATTTTAAGCAAAACTAGGCCTTTACTAATAAATGTTAAATACTATATAAAAATAATAGTCATATTCATAATTTGAATATAAATTTATTAAGTTTATGATTTCAATTTTAGAAGCAATATAAACTAACTTTAATTGTAATTTAGAGTTCAAGTTCATATATATGTGTTTATCATATACACAGTTTTCTAGACTTTTTAATGCACACTTAGCAAATTATGTAAACATACTCAATTTCAAAAATTTATGTTCAAATGTTACTAAGTGCAATGAGCAAATTTTCAAATCATTTTTCGTTATTTATTTGCTAGAATGAAAACAACATGAAATTATGCTTTAATAGTGGATTGCCAATGCAATTATAAGTTATTTTTCCCGACCATCTCTATTTTTGGTAGATGATTAGTGCCCCATGGGATCCGGAGACTTCTCTGATCGAGAGCTGTTTGTTTTCTACATGCTGCAATTATATATCACACATACAGCAATGATAAGTAGCCTCATGTGTTGGAATAAATATGTTATTATAAGTTCAAATGCTTAGATACTTTTTTCCATGTTTATTCGAGCTGAGAAAAACACAGTGGTTGGAGTTCACATGGGGGCTTATGTAAACCTTTGGGGGAGAATTTCTGCTCACTGGGGTTTGTAAGCAGATGGCATATGCAAGCAATTGTACTTCTCCTTGGTGGGAGGAATGGCATTTTCTGGGTAAAAAATAAAAGAGGGAGGTTCCATGACAAGTCTGTTCTCAGAGTCTCCACATGGGCTTTTCCCACAAAACAGAGGCTCTAAACAAAATTTTAAAAGGCAACATTGAATCAGAACAGTGGAAAGTGCTTTATTCAACACCTTGATTACCCCAGCCCATTCTCCCTCTGGGAATCTTGGAAACTAGCTTAACCATTTAATTGTTAAGGAGTAGGATTAAATATTGCAAAACGCCAAAGATTTTATGCTCAGGAATGTCACAACCTGAAATCACTCATTTATTGGCTTACTGTGTGCCACCTATGTATAGAACTATAGGCAAGTAATGATGATGAAATGGGAAGCAACTTATTACTTTTATAGTTGGAGAAATAGCCTGATGCCCAATGCATACTACTCTAAAACGTCTGGGTTTGAATACATATAATGAACTTACCTTTCAAGATATCTTCAGCTATTTTCCATTTGAATCTTATTAATTTTGTTCTCCCAAGGTTCTAAGAATTTAAAAAAGTAACCAGTAACTAAAGTCAAAGGTGAGAAAGGGGGATTATCTGGCTTCAGTGAATGCCTTAAACAATGTTAATGAAAACTCAGTACTGGAGAAGTATAGAGAAAAATAGGGACAGAGAAAAAGGAAAAATGAGTGAAATGAGATACACCCTAAGATTATTAAATCTCAGCAACCCATTTAATAGGAAATAGATTCATTCAATAAGAAAGGTATCTCAATAAAAACTTTACAATCTGACAGAAACCATGGCAAGTTTCTACGATAAAAAATGAAATTATGAAATTAACACAGAGTTGATCAGAGGCCAACTCTCAACTCTTCCCTCAACAATTGTGTTTAATTAAAAAAAATATAAATGTTTAGAGATCTTAAGTTACTTCTCTCTAAAAATTACTGAAAGTATAATAAATATTCTGTTTTATTATAGCTATAGGAATAATAAAACATTAATTTTTTATTTTAAAGCTCATCTGAGGCACTCAGAGATCTGTAACTTGAATCTTAGGAACCATACAACATGGCAAGAAAACTCTTCATTTGGGTGAAACAAAAAATAAATTTCCTTTAAAGGTTAGAATAAAGAGAGAACTGATAAAAATTTACACTTATATCTAGCTATCAGTTCATAATAAATATATATTCATGTGAATCATTTCCTATCTATAGCCACAGGTACCTATTCAGTTTTACACAGAAGACATTCTGCTGCAAACAAAAATCAAATGGAATTTCTACGTTAAAAAATAAAATTGTTCAAGATCACACCATGTATTCTTAAATAGTTCTGAGATATAACTAACTAGAAGTATTAGTTAAATTTCTATGCAATACCATTTTAGTAGTGCTTACTAATCCATAACTAAATTTAAACTTGTTCTACTCTTTACCATTCATTTTTGGAGTGTGGGGGCACACCTGACCATGCTCAGGGCTTCCTCTTGGCTCGGCACCCAGGAATCACTCCTCCTAATAAGCTTGGGTACTAAATATCGAACCTGGGTTGGCCACATACAAGGCAATTACCCTACCCAACATTTTATGACTCTTGATCCTAACATCCAGTTCTTTTACAGCCAGTTCCAAAGGAAACCACATATGTAATTAAAAGCAATACTGCACATAGTTGAGGTTCTATCACTTGACTGAATCCAATGTAGCCATAGATAATAAATTTAGTAAACATATTTGCTTGCCACTTGTCGACATACCAAATTCCACAGGATGGATATGTCGTTCCCAACGTTCTCCCTTCCGAAATCCGACACGCCATTTCGTCGGTAAAGAAACAAACAGCACCCGGCCCAGACAAGGTCAGACCTGAACACCTGAAGAACCTGCCGTCAGTACTCATCAATACACTGGCTCGGCTCTTCACTCGCTACCTGTCTGAATGCAAGGTTCCGTCCCAGTGGAAAACCAGCAGGACCGTACTACTGTTCAAGAAGGGAGACATCCATGACATTGGCAAATATCGCCCGATCTGCCTATTGTCTGTCATCTACAAGTTGTTCACTCGAGTCATCCTAAATAGGATTGGCAGAACACTAGATGAAGGACAACCATGCGAGCAAGCCGGGTTCCGCAAAGGATTCAGCACCATCGACCATATCCACACAATAACCAAGCTCATTGAGGTTTCTCGGGAGTTCAAGATGCCACTCTGTTTAACATTCATTGATTTAAAGAAGGCCTTTGATTCTGTTGAGACAGAAGCGGTCGTTGAAGCCCTAGCCAATCAGGGCATTCAAGCCCAATACATCAGCATTCTCCGTGAGCTGTATTGCGGATTCACTACCAGGATCTCACCATTCTACAAAGAAGTGATCGTTGATGTCAAGAGAGGGGTGCGGCAGGGTGATACCATTTCACCGAAACTCTTCAGTGCCACCCTCGAGAATATCATGCGACGACTGGAATGGGAAGGAATGGGAGTGAAGATAGATGGTCGTCAACTATACCACCTCCGCTTTGCTGATGACATTGTTTTAATAACACCAAACATCAGCCAAATGGCACAAATGCTGGCCGAATTTGACCGTGAGTGTGGAAAGGTAGGACTACAGCTGAATCTTACGAAGACAATGTTTATGAGAAACAGCCTTGTTCCTGACGCCCCATTCGCTCTCAATGGAACGACCATCTCTGAATGCAACAGCTATGTGTACCTAGGTCAAGAGGTCAACATGACAAATGACCTGGCACCCGAGCTGTGCAGGAGGAAGAGAGAGGCTTGGAATGCCTTCAAGAACGTCGAAGAAATAGCTAAGAGGACGAAGAACCTCCGGCTCCGGGCACCTACCAGATGGTCAGACTTCTTCGTCAAGATCATGAACGATCGGTTTGAGGCCCTTCATGTTCCCGGAGCGAAGAAATGCCATTGGGCTACACTAGCACGCGACAGGGACAAATGGAGACGTTACTGGCGCCAGCTCGAGCAAATCGATGACTAACGGGAAGTTAAGTGATTAAGTGATTTGTCTTTCTCTAAAAGAAGAAAACATACTCATGTTCACTGTAGTACTTTTTCAGTTGCCAAAATATAAAGCAACCCAAATAACTAAGAACAGATTACTGGATTTAATGGGGGAAAAGAAAACCTATTGTATAAAAACACAATGGAATACTATTCAGCTTTAATTTTTAATTTTTTTTTATTTTTTGGCTTTTTGGGTCACACCCAGAGATGCCAGGAGTTACTTCTGGCTCTGCACTCAGGAATCACTCCAGGTTGGCTGCATGCAGGACAAATACCTGACCTGCTGTACTATCGCTCTGGCTTCCTGTTCAGATTTAATAAGAGTTAAGTTCTTGTAATTTGCTGCTATGTCAAGGGATCTTGAAAGTACTGTGCTAAATAAGGTTAGCCAGATGGAACGGGACAGACACAGAGTGATCTTTCTCATATGGGGGCTATAAAGAACCAGTGGAGGGGAATATAAAATACCCAAGGGCATTAGTAACTGAGAAGTGTCTTCAGTATGGAAGAATGGTGGGGGGGAAGGACACTGAGATAAGTGGTGGAGGGAAGTGGACACTCTGGTGGAGGTTTTGAAAACTTTATGCATAGAGTTCTAACATTAACAGTTTTGTAAACCATGGTGCCAAAAATTCAAGAGATACATAGACAGAGACAGAGACAGAAGAAAAGTCCCTGCCATAGAGGTGGTGCACAGGGGGTAGAAGGGAAACTGGGAACATTGGTGGTGAGAAATGTACACTAGTGAAGGAATAGATTTCGGAACATTATATGACTGAAACCCAATCATGAACAACTTTATAACTGTGTATCTCACTGTACTTCAATTTAAAAAATACATTAAAATTTAAAAATTTAAAAAAGTAAAAAGTAAAGGAATTTTGGAAAAAATAGTATATCATACTAAATTCTGTAATGTATTTAATAGTCTGTTAAATATATGAATTATTTCTTGGAAGCTGCTAAACAAAAATAAAAATACTATCAATCCATCTTTTTTTGGTTAGTTGAGTATTTTTGTTGTTGTTTTTGGCTTTTTAGGTCACATATGGTGATGCTCAGAGGTTACTTCTGGCTCTGCACTCAGGAATTACTCCTGGAAATGCTCGAGGGGGCATATGGGATGCCAGGGATCGAAACAGGGTTAGTTTCATGCAAGGCTAATGCCTTACCTGCTATACTATTGTTCCAGGCCCATCATCATTTATTTTTTATTCCTTACAATATATGCCTAATTATTATGTTGTTCAGTTCATTAAATTGAAGACTGAATCTGATAAGAAGTCAAAAGAATATTCAGGTGTACATATAGTTTTGGGCTAGAGTCATAATACAGCGGGTAGGGCGTTTGCCTTGCACATGGCTGACCTGATCGAGAAGGTTTTGATTCCTCTCCTCCTCTCAGAGAGCCCAGCAAACTAATGAGAGTATCTTGCCCGCAAGGCAAAGTCTGGCAAGCTACCCATGACGTATTTGATATGCCAGACATAGTAACAACAAATCTTACAATGGAGACGTTACTGGGCCCACTCGAGCAACGCGATGAACAACTGGAGGACAGTGCTACAGTGCTACATACAGTCTTAGTGTGTTGTTATTACAATACCCTAAGTTTAAGAAAAGAGAAAAAAAAGAGTCTTGGCTTGGCTTATTAACACGAGTGAATAAAAAAGACAATAGTGGATAAAAGCAAAGATGATGCAAGAGTAGAATAACAAGATTTGGTAATCTGAAAAATAAGGCAAATTCGGTTGCCCCCCGCGAGCGGCTCTCCAGCACGGCCACGACTCCACAACACAGAAACCAATTTCTTAACTATCTGACTTTCAATAGAAGTACTTCCAGGGTCAATAGGTAAAATAGCAGAAATCCAAAACCAACATTTAATTCTTGAACCCAGCTGTAGAAAGCAAATCACTTCACAATGCTTTTTCAGCATGTCTGATTTGGGGGGGGGGGTGTAAACTCTAAATAATAGTGGTGAATCTTTTATTGAAACAATGAATCTAATCAAAGCAGATAGTGTTAACTAGAATTCATCTGCCTCACAGGGACGGGGAGGGGTGGGGGGTGGGGTTTTATTGGGGTTCTTCATGGTAAAAAATAAATATTGGTAAAGGGAAATGTGTTTGATATTTGCATGACTGAGACATAAACCTGAAAGCTTTGTAACCTTTCCCACAGTGATTCAATAAATAAATTAAAAAAAAAAAAGAAAAATAAGGCAAATAGAAAAAGGAAGTTCTCAATGATGTATTGAAGATCTGAAAGTCATTTAACATGTTTCTCTGGAATGGTTTAATATATAATATATAAGTTATATATTAATCTCAAAGAATTATTGTAGAGGGCTTAACTCAATCATAACACAAGATGATTCCCAGAGACTGCTGAGAGTGACCACTTAGTACTGAGGCAAAAGAAGCCCTCAAGAATCACAGGTTATGCAACCCCCAAAAAAATGTATATGACTATATAGAATAAATAACTCACAAATGTGCTTGGTACAAATGAGAGAAAAAATCTGAAGTTCCGACCTTTGTTGATGGTCAAGAATCAGGGATGCTGTCTCGTTTGCCAAGGCATCGAAAATCAGATGGGCTGACTCAACGTCTCTTTTGCAAACCACAGCACTCAAAAGGAGAGAGATAACAAAAGGGAATGCCCTGCCACAGTGGTAGGGTGGGATGGGAGGAAGGGGGGTGGGAGAGATACTGGTACTGGTGGTGGTGGAGAATGGGCACTGGTGGAGGGATGGGTATTTGATCATTGTATAACTGAAACCCAAGCACAAAAATTTGTAAGATTTTTGTACAACTGTACCTCATGGTGTTTCACTAATAAAAAAAAACATTAATTAATTAATTTTTAAAAAATCAGATGGGCTGGATACGTAATGAGATTTAGAGATGACCGGTGTACTAGAGCCATTACCGAATGGATTCCACGGGATGTCAAAAGATCACGTGGGCACCCACCTATGAGATAGTCAGACTTCTTCGTCAAGACCCTGAACGATCGGTTTGAGGCTCTTCGTGTTCCTAGAATGAGCATCAAGTGCTTGGCAATCATGCACAGAGTTTGGTTCATAACTAAGAAACATATTTTTATAAAGGTTCAGGAAAACAAACTTAATCATTCACTAAGAATAAAACTCAGCAATTTTTATAAGAAACATTTACAGAATTAAATCTCTTACTAAATTGAATAATAACTAGCATTTTCTAAGAACTAATTTTGTGTTCTAATGTAATTTATGTACTACTATAAAGGAGATATCATTTTCTTCATTTTTATAATTAAACATACCTAAAACTAAAGAAAAAGTTCTAAATTTTACATTATTGGACATCTGCTACTTATACAGGTTTTTGTGACTGCAGGAATTTAGTGGTTTCTAGACACTCATGAACTAGATATACTTGGTTGCTGCCAAGACTCTTTCAAACTTGGCACATATCTCTGAGCAATTGTGACTTCTCAAACCAGGTCTCTGAACCCACTCTCTCTAATCAGGCACATTGGTGTTCCCAGGAACTTTGCAATAGGGAAACCCTGGTCACTGCCCAGCCCTGCTATCACACATGCATCCAGATTCTGTTCTCTGTCAGTCCTTAGGTATATGTTCCAGCCTATACCTCTAGCATATACCTTATACCTGCTTTGGCATGGACTCCTGAGTAGTTGCCCACCTCAATATGATGATGGCACCTTAGTAGCTGTCGACTACTCATAGTTGCGAACTATCTGGATACTTTCCAGTCTTGCTAAAATTTGACCCAGACACTCTGTGATAATATGGCATTGTAGTCTGTGCCAAGACTTATGACTGTAAGTATCCCAGATATCCTCAGGGCTAATTAAAAACAAACTCCTGGATCTAGGACCTTATGTTACCTCAGACATTAAGAGGAAGACAAAGAAGCTTTACCTCACCAATGGATTGAGACAGCAGCTTGGAAAGAAATTCCTACTACAACATTGTTACATAAGCTACTCATAAAAGATTTCAAAGTTGTAGTCCTAATGTTGGTCAATTAAGTGAAAAGATCAATGGAAGGCAAATTCAACAAAGTCAGGGAACATATTAAAATAGTTTAAATAAAACATTTCAAAGAAAACCAATATAGTAGCACTGTAGCACTGTCCTCCTGTTGCTCATCGATTTGCTTGAGCAGGCACCAATAAAGTCTCACAACAAATTGTGCGACTTATTGTTACTCTTTTTGGCATATCGAATACATCACGGGTAGCTTGCCAGGCTTAGTTGTGTGGGTGGGATACTCTTGGTAGCTTGCTGGGCTCTCCAAGAGGGGCAAAGGAATCGAACTGGGGTTAGCTGCATGCAAGGCTAATGGCCTACCCACTATGCTAAACTTCCAGTCCAATACAGTAGCTATACTAAAATATATAATGGAGGAGTCCAACAGTAGAATGGAAGAAGTTGAAAATCTAATAAAAGCACCTGAAGATAAAGCAATGGTAGCACTGTAGCACTGTCCTCCCATTGTTCATTGATTTGCTCGAGCAGGCACCAGTAACATCTCCATGTGAGACTTGTTGTTATTGTTTTTAGCATATCGAATACACCACGGGGAGCTTGCCAGGTTCTGCTGTACAGGCAGGATACTCTTGGTAGCTTTCCGGGCTCTCCAAGAGGGATGGAGGAATCGAACCTAGGTTGGGTACAAGGCAAATGCCCTACCTGCTATGCATACCAAATCACCTGCAAAAAAAGAATAAAGAAATAAAAACCATAAAAACTTTATGGGAAGCAATAAGGGAAACAATTTTGGTGCTATCATGTTTAAAAACAAGAAGTGATCAGGGGCAGAATTTTTATCTGAAAAAATAATAACCAACAACTCTTCCAAGATTAGGAAAGCAGTAAGCATTGAGATCAAGGTATAAAATAGATTTCCAGAGAAATTAAATCTAGAAGTATACCAAGAAAGATTTTTAATTGCAACCAAGAAAATCAACTATAAAATTAAAATCTTAAATAAGAGAAAATCAGACTTGTATATTAGGAAATGCCCATAATATTATGAGCATACTTATAAACAAAAAATATACAGCCCAGAAAGATTTGTCATGGTATTTAGAAATCGAAATATATAAAAATACTAAAAGGAAAAAACTTCCAACCAAGAAACTCTACCCAGCTATAGTATCATTTAAATTTTAATGAGATTTTTTTTTGCTTAGGAATAGGGTTACATTACAGTATGTTTGTAAATTATTATAAAACGTTACTTCATGCCACCACCACAGAATTATCTATGACTGTCTACCCCTGACCCTGTGTCACCTCTGATTTGATCTTTTCCTACATATCTATTTATCTCCTGTCCATTTGTTGATTGACAGTTATGGCATTATTATCAATTGATATTCTCCTCACCCTTGATCAATCTCTTTATATATTAAAGATTAGTGATATCATCTTGTATTTGTCCTTTAATTTTTATTTGCTAACAGTTACCCCATTCCTAGGTATCTATCCCTAAACACATGTACACAAAATTTAACTTGAAAAGATGTAAGCACACCTATGTTCATTGCAACTCTTTGTATAATAGGATATAGAGTAACTTATTCTGCAATTACACAATTTTATTCTTGGATATCCTCCAATTATATCTAAGTTATTACAAACTACATGATTTGTTGAGAAAAATACACAGGGACCAGGAGGATAGTACAGTGAGCATGGTGTTTGCCTTGCATGTGGCCAACCCAGATTTAATGCACAGCACCCCTTATGGGCACCTGAGATCCACCAGGAGTGATCCCTGAGCACAGAACCAGTAATAAACCCTGAGCACTTCCAGGTGTGCTTCCCTACAGGAAAAACAACAGCAACCAGTGACTGACTAGTATTCCATTGTTTATATACCATTTCATTATCTATTGCTGGACATTTGAATTTCTTCTAAATCCTGACTATTATACAAAGAGTTTCAATGAACATAGGTTTGCTTATATTTTTTCAAGTTAATTTTTGTGTTTGAGTATAGATATCTAGGAATGGGATAACTGTTAACAAATAAAAATTAAAGAAATTTAACTTCCAAATAAACCTTCTAATAAAGAATATTCATAAATAGAAAACAAAAAACAAGCACTGTTCTCCCATTGTTCATTGATTTTGCTTGAGTAGGCCCAGTAATGTCTCCATTTTGAGACTTATAGTTACTGTGTTTGGCATATTGAATAAGATACAGGTAGCTTGACAGGCTTTGCCGTGTGGGCAGGATACTCTCAGTAGCTTGCCAGGCTCTGCGAGAGGCCGAGCGATAGCACAGCTGTAGGTCGTTGCCTTGCGCGCAGCCAGCCCGGTTCATGAATAGAAAAAAAACAAAAATTTAAAAAACATATAATGTGGGAACAAAGGTGAGTGATAATGTGGATTTTAGGAAAAAACTCAATATTTACTTTCTACTTAAAATAGATTATAGGTTTAGAACCTTAAATGTTATTCTTATCGTAACCTAAAAATAAAAATACTTAGAAAAGTAAACAGGAATAAGCAAATCTAACTACCCAATTACTACACAAAAGACACTCTAAAAATATCAGGGAGGAGAAAAAGTGAGCATAAAACAAGTGAGCATTCTGAAATTACCCATGAATGCACATTGAAATATGTTATATCAATATTTTCACTAATCATCAATTACCACCTCATCAACTCAAAAGCATACAGTAGCAGTAAAGTTAAACTTCCAAGAGGAGACCCACTTGAGACCCAATAATAAGTTCAAAATTTAAAAAGTTTAAAAAGTATCATACAGCAATTGGTAGCCTAAAATGAAAGAAACATATATTTATTTCAGATAAAACAGACTTTAAGATAGAAAGAGTAACATAGAAAAGAGAAATATCAAACATTAATGATACCATCTCACACTTGTGAGGACACCATATATCAAAGTTAAAAAGGTTTGAAGAGGAGTAGGTATAAAGGAAGCCAACCTTTAATTTGGTTAAGTATCCTTGAAAAACATTAGGAGAATACCTCAAAATATCAAAAAATATCTCCCATATGACACAATGATTCCATTCCTAGGTATCAATGATTCCATTCCTAGGTATCAATGATTCCATTCCTAGGTATCAATTCCTAGGAACACAAAAACATTAATTTTAAAAGATATATACAAACCTATGTTCATTGAGAAACTATTTACAATAGCCAAAAGTTGAAAACTTAAGTGCCCAGCAACAGATGAATGGGCATAAATGTAGTTTATAAACACAATGGAATACTACTCAACAATCAGTAGAAATAAAATTTTGCCTTTTGCTATGACATGAGTAGAACAGAAGGGGTAAGCTAAGTGAAATGACAAGGATAAAAACAAATGGATGATATCACTTACACATGAGGTGAAAGATCAAAGCAAAGGTATGAATAAAACCAAACAGAAAGCAATAACAGACTCAACTTCATGATTGAAGTTACCAGAGATAAAGGAGAGAGTGAGTTATAGTGGATGGTATGCAATCTATCTATAATATTTATCAGATGTTACTTTGGTGAATATATGCTACTTTTAAGAAATGTTACTTTGATGCTATGTGTTAATATGTATTTTGGTAAAGGTAAAAGGTAAAGGCCCTCCCGTTGATCGTTGATTTGCTCGAGCGGGCCCAGTAACATCTCCATTGGAGACTTCGTTGTTACTGTGTCTGGCATATCGAATACTCTCAGTAGCTTGCCGGGCTCTCCGAAAGGGGCGGAGGAATCGAACTCGGGTCGGCCATGTTGGCCGCTTGTAAGGCGAACGCCCTACCGCTGTGCTATCACTCTATATGTATTTTGAAGTGGTGTGAAAGTTTATCCTTAAAGCATAAACAGTTTTGTAAAACAATGTGATCCCAATAAAAAAATTTAATTAGAATTTTCTGAGTTAGGCTGAAGAAATAATACCGTAGTTCAAGAACTTTCCTTGCATATAGCTGACCTGGGTTAGATCCTTGACATCATATGCATTCCCTCAAGCCTTACCAGGAGTGACACCTGAGCTCAGAGTCAGAAGTAAGCCCTGACCAGCACTAGGTTTGGCCCAAAAAAACCTAAGAAAAGTTCTGAATTGATATTAAAAGAAATCCAATACAAGATTAGATAATTTGATCCAGCTGAATTAGGTGATGACAGTTACGATGGGGAAAAAGACCGTTGCAGGTATTTATAGGCATATGTAATATGCATAATATATTTATAAATATTCTGTATGTTTTCAAAATAATGAAAGAATCAAAAAAGTAATTTTTCTTAAGAGTGAATTATTTAAGGAGTATACTTGGAAACAGGAAGAATTAAAGCAGCAATTTAACTGAATTAATCTTATACATTTTTTCTATTTCAATGAATTCTATCTTTATTAACTAAAAGTCTGAAGCTATAAAAATATAGCAATAATATAATATTTCTAACATTTAAATAGACTCAAATGAAAATAAAACACAGAATTTTCCTGTAAACTTCTCTGAACTACTTTCTTTTCTGGCAATGTCCTGAGATCATGACTTGCTTGATGTCCCTTGTCAATCACTGTTAAGATCTACTGTCAAAGGCTATAGATATAATAGCTTGAGACCTATTACAATTATTTGTCTTTTTATTAGGCATCTACACATTGTAAGCATTTATCCTGCCAAATGACTGACACTGCAATTCATTTTTTAAAAATACTTTTAAGATTTTATGCTAGAATCAATTTACAAAGAAATGACCTTGCTTATTTGGAAAAAAAAAAAGAAAGCTGTGTGTGTGTTTGTGTGTAAATACACAATAAAACTGAAAGAACTCAAAATATATAGACAAGTGTAGTTAACTGAATAACATTTAAATCTTCAAAAATAACCAAATTATTGGATTAAAGCATAAATTCCCAGTCTCTTCTAGGACAATAGGAACAGACCTCCATGTTCATCAATCAGCTAACATAACTACTCTTGTGTGCCTAAAGTACAAGTATATAGGTACTTGAATTCAAGCTTGGGATAATTATATACAAAGAACTTTCACTACATAGATTAATGACATTGAAAATCTCATTTAAAAGATCTGTAGATTCTCTAGCGCCATGTTTCTTAGCTAAAGTTACACACAGCAGTGCTGTTCAACATTTTTCCAACTTTGGCTCCCTTCCAACCTTGTTGGCTTCCTGTGACCCCTATTGTACTAGTTGGTGTCCTGGTTCCCTGCTGCAGAACCCCACCAACACAAATTTCACCTGTAGACCTCTAGGAATACCTTGGGGTTCCACATGCCACAATTTGAGAACCATTGCTCTATAGCAGCTTCAGTGATTACATATCTCTAAACCTTTTTAAATTTTGTTGCAACACTTTTGCCATGTTCATACATTGTGGTTCAATCAACAGTAGCATTTGTTCTGATTTCCTGTTGTTACTTAAGATTGCCCACTGAGCTGAGGGTTGTTATATCTGAGTTCCTGCAGGGTATATAGTTACCTAGGAAAAGATACACATAAACAATCACATCTTACTTCATTCATAAAAAAAGAGCATTTTCTTTCCCCTAGCAAATGGAAACTTATACCTAAATAGGTTTGTTTCTTTATTTTTTATCAATATCTTTACTGTTAGTGAATGTTTTACAGTTCAACATACTCCTCGAGGATAGGATTAAATTTTTATGCACTGCTTTATCATTTGTGTTTAACATGTACTTACCTATGTCTGGCATAGAGAAATGAAATTATTTTTATGGGTTAATGGAACATTGCATGTGGTGGTAGATTTGATAGATGGGTGTATGAGTGATTGGATATATTCACTTACAACTTGAAGTTTTCTTCATCAAAAACAACTTTATATATGACATTTCTAGAGAGATAACTGGTATATCCCCCTTAAAATTAAGACAAACTTGTCATATGCTTTTTGAGTTGATATGCAACAAGCATGGTCCGTAAATATCTAATCAATTATCTGACCAAGGGGTGCATTTTATTTTTTTACAAATAACCTCTTTTATGAATAATACAGTATGTCTTCGTGTTATTGACCATCTTCACTAATTCTTGCAATCCCCCTTTATTTCTCTATTGTCCAAAGAATCATTCATCATTGTTTTCTCTCAGAGGTCATCAAATAATAGTAAGTTTTCTAACAAAATGAAGCATGCACGTAAGGATCTTGGCAATGAATTTCAGATAAGTTTTGTAAATTCATAACTAGCTTGAGTCCATCAAGGATTTGTGAAGGAATACTTCAGTAGTCTCTCCTTGACAACACTAAGCAAAAGAGTTCAATTTGGGAAACTTACAGAAGTCCCTGTAAGATCAACTTTAAAGACGCATACAATACCCTTCTCTTTTTTCTGATTCAATTTCTCTGGTGGTCACTTTCTCACTCTGTAGCTCCCAAGGGGTGTACCACCACTAAAACTTCTGAAATATTATAAACAAACTCCTTTAACCAACGGTTTCATTAAGAGATTTCATTAACAGATGATCCCTTCATAAGGAGATGGTGCATCATTATTTGAATAATTCAAGATTCCAAACTCCCATAAATCAATAGAAAACAACAATCTAAATTATTTGTACTTGATTTCAGTATCCTCAGTCCTGATGAAGATTAATCATTCTGTGACAGCTGTTGCTCATCAAATTAAATCTGAATGGCATTAATGGGAAAAAATTAACAAGAAAATCTTTATATATCCTTGAATTGACCATATTAATTTCATTGTGTTTTTGCTCTTGAGAAAAGGAAATGGTAAGCAAGTCAGTCACATTAAACTTTTTACACTTAAAAAAAAGTGCACTTCTAGCTACTTTCCTGTGTTGTTTGGGTCAAATGGTTTTAAATTGCTCTTTAAAAATCACTAAAAGACCAATAAGGAGGAAAATCTGAATCTAAACTAGGATCTGTAAAATTAGGCTCACTGTCTATTGAAAATACTCTACACCTGTTACATTTTGCCACTGGAACGGGATAAGCATTGTAACTAAATGGATTATGCTGCATTTTACTAGAAACAAATTACCCAATACTACCATTTATGAGTTAAGATTTCCTGTAAGAAAATAGTGCAAGAAAAAAGAGGGATTATTTCATATCTTTGAAGGGTGTTTTATCACACTGTGCAATTGCATGCAATTTAACACCTAAACTGCTTAAAGTGCAAATGATACCAACTAGTCCACCCTAAGGGCCTGGTAATAGTCCTGCGTTTGTGCTGCTAGAGCTGGTTTTGTCAGCATTTCCATTGTAAGCCTGGTCTTTCAGGGTTTTTTCTCCAATTCAACCATGAAATTTGCTGAAGTTTAGAACTTGGCATAGCAGGTTTTATCTTCGTAGCCCCTATTTGATTTCTAGTTATATTGTTCAAAAGAGTCAACTGACCTTCTCTTTAGTTAGAGAAGAAAAGAAGAAAAAGAAATTACGATAGGTATTAAAACTTTCAAATTAATAATGAATTCATCAATTGTTTGTCTAATCACAGTGGTGGTAATGCAGTTTGTTCTATAGTTCCATTTCTAAAAGGGATTCTTAAAATTTCTGGAAAATATCAGACCATTCCTGTGCAACTTCTTACTTTGGAAAGATTTCCATATAGTTCATATACAGTGAGGAAATAAGAAAATGTTTCATTAGTAGTCAGGTAAATTGCCAGTTTGGAGACGAAAAAACTAGTTATCTCCAATAATTGGCTTTATGGAACCACAGTACCCACACAAGAAGAGCACTATAGCTTTAGACCATTGAAACCAGGAGATCCCAAGGGAAATGTTTCAGTTTGCAAATTGTTCTTTCTCATGCTCCTTTTCTCTTGAGGACCTCCCACCATGCATCCCCTGAAACTTTTTCCTTCTGTAAGATTCTTGCATCTCTATATACCAATGCCTTCTTCTTTTCTGGTCCTTTTCTGTAAATTTATAAAACAATCTTGAATAAAAGTGTTAAAACAGTACATTACAATATTAGAATCTTCAGTTCCATAATATTGAAAATGGTTTTAAATAGTTTATTTGGATACTTAACTCACATAGAATATTTAATTCAAATTTTCAGTGAAGCAGTGATCACTATTTATTGGAAAATATCATCAACAACTCTGTCAATTTGAAACCCTACTTATATGTCAATTTTGGGAGAGGGGTGGGAGGTGTTGGACCACACCACACTTTTCTAGCTCTTTAGTCCAGCATCACTCCTGGCAGTTCCCAAGCAACCATAGTCAGTGCCAGGGATTAAACCCAGGTCAGCCATCTGCAAGGCAAGCATCATCACCCAGTTACTCTCTGGTCCAGACTTTTTTTTAGCAATGTTTTATAAAATTCACTGATATTAATTATATAGCTTTTTATTTGTGATTTTAACTTTTGCTTACACCATTTTCTAGCAAATTGTTATAAACAAAAATGTTAATTTAATTTCATAAACGTCACCATTATACATTTTTTAGAGTGTCACAAATTATTTTTCCATAACTCTCATAGCAAATGTAAAATTGTTGCATTCTCTCTTAATACATTAATTTTTATTTTTTGGTTTGTAGCCACATATAGTTGTATCATGACTTACCCCTGACTCTGTGCTCAGGAATCACTCTTAGTCAGGCTCCAGGGTGCATATGTGGTGTGGATGATCAAAACTGGAATGGCTATATGCAAGATAGTCACCTTAACCGTTGTACTATCTCTCTGGCTCCCATGTATAATCTATTTTGTAAATCCTTCTTGCATTAGCTAAGCCCTTCAATACTAAATAATAATGAAAGTAGTGAAATCCTCCCTTTACTCAGACTTAAAAAAAGAAACTACCTGGCCAGGCATTTGGCTCAAAGGAGTGGAGCATTGGTGTGACTTGCTTCAGGTGCTGAGTTCTATCCCCTCCTAAGCACCCAGCCAGAATGCCATCTGTTGACACTCCCTCTACCTGATGCAGTGCTACATGTGTCCTTAGTGGTCACTTTTCTGCCAAACCCCAAGCATTGAAGCAGAGGGCTGGTAGCTGAACCCTCAGCCCAGGTGGCCTCTGTCACAGGAAGGATGCCCACAACATTGAGCACCAATGATATGACTGCATTTTTAAAAAGAAAGAGAATACCAAAGTGATCATATATTAGGTAGAGCATTTGCCTTAAGAATACCAAAGTGATCATATATTAGGTAGAGCATTTGCCTTACATAAGGTCTACCCAGTTCAATTCCCAGCACCCCACATTGTACCTTAAGCACCACCAGGAGCCCACAAAAACAAAAGGAAAAAAGTACGCCAAAATAAAAAAGAACAAAAATTATTTAGTATTTTACAGATGAATATGCTTTCATATTCATGTCAACCAAGACATTCCATGGTAACTCACAGTTCCAAAAGGCTGAATCTAAACGTTGGACATGGGAGTCCCGGTGGACGGTTCCACAATGAAATAGACCACATCATATTCAATTGGTGGTTTTGCCTAACCGATGTTGCTGTTGTCCCAAAATTCCAAATGGGATCGGACCACTGTCTCCTTCGTGCAAAATTCTACCTCACAAAACGAGGAGAAAAGAATGCAAAGTTCAAGAAGAGAACTCCCAGAAAGACCAAAAGTGGGAGCTCTTTGGCTCTGTTGCAGCAACATGGGAAGATGCCATCACTGACAACATTGATGAGGAATATGATCGAATGATTCAGCACCTCCATGATTGTGTGAGGAATGCCAAGAGAGAGATAACCACAAAAAAATGTCCTTTCTTCGAAAACTCTTGAACTTATTCGCCAACGTGGTTTGGCACAGACCTCAGGCAACCACAAGCAAATGTCCGAGCTGGCAAAACAATGCAGAGAAGCCATCAAAGATGACCTCAAAGACAGGAGAGCAGCGGTGCTGGTAGATGCGGCAGAAGCCAGGAAAAGCATTCGTAATGCCTCCCTGTCCTTCACCAACTACAAGACCAAGATGACTGCCCTCCGACATCCTGATGGATCTATCACATCTTCCAGAAGGGCAATGATGAAGATTATTCATGACTTCTACTCAGATCTCTTTAATAGCCACGTCCACTTGCCCACATACCACATTCCGTATGATGGATATGTCATTCCCAATGTTCTCCCTTCCGAAATCCAACATGCCATCTCGTCAGTAAAGAAACAAAGAGCACCTGGCCCAGAGAAGATCATACCTGAACACCTGAAGAACTTACCATCAGTACTCATCAATACACTGGCTCGGCTCTTCACACGCTACCTGTCTGAATGCAAGGTTCCATCCCAATGGAAAACCAGCAGGACTGTACTACTATACAAGAAGGGAGACATCCATGACATTGGCAACTATCGCCCAATCTGCCTATTGTCTGTCATCTACAAACTGTTCACTCGAGTCATCCTGAATAGGATTAGCAGAACACTAGATGAAGGACAACCATGTGAACAAGCCTTACTCCGCAAAGGATTCAGCACCATCGACCATATCTACACGATTACTAAGCTCATTGAGGTTTCTCAGGAGTTCAAGATGCCGCTCTGTCTAACGTTCATTGATTTTAAGAAGGCCTTTGATTCTGTTGAGATGGAAGCGGTCATAGAAGCCCTAGCCAATCAGGGCGTTCAAACTCAATACATCAGGATCCTTCATGAACTCTATTATGGATTCACTGCCAGGCTCTCACCATTCTACAAAGAAGTAATCATCCATGTCAAGAGAGGGGTTCGGCAGTGCCACCCTCCAGAACATCATGCAACGACTGGAATGGGAAAGAATGGGAGTGAAGATAGATGGTCGGCAACTACTCCACCTCCGCTTTGCTGATGACATCGTTCTAATAACACCAAACATCAGCCAAGCGGCACAAATGCTGACCGACTTCGACCGTGAGTGTGGAAAGGTCGGACTACAGCTGAATCTTACAAAGACAATGTTTATGAGAAACAGCCTCTTTCCTGACGCTCCATATGCTCTCAATGGAACCACCATCTCTGAATGCAAGTTATATATACCTAGGTCGAGAAATCAACATGATGAATGACCTGGCACCTGAGTTGCGCAGGAGGAAGAGAGCGGCTTGGAATGCCTTCAAGAGCATTGAAGAAATAACTAAGAGGACAAAGAACCTCCAGCTACAAGCACATCTCTTCAATTCCACTGTTCTTCCTGCATTAACATATGCCTCAGATACCTGGGACCTACGAAAACAGGATGAGAACGCTATTTGGGTCTCTCAAAGAGGACTCGAAAGAGCTATGCTTGGAATATCACGATTCACTCAAATGAGAGATAGAATCCGGAGTTCTGATCTCCGTCAACGCTCAAGAATCAGGGACGCTGTCTCATTTGCCAAGGCATCAAAAATCAGATGGGCTGGACACGTAATAAGGTTTACAGACAACTGCTGGACTAGAGACATTACTGACTGGATTCCATGGGATGTCAAAAGATTGCGTGGACGCCCACCTACAAGATGGTCAGACTTCTTCGTCAAGACCCCGAATGATCGGTTTGAGGCTCTGCTTGCTCCTAGAACGAACAGATGCCATTGGGCTAAGCTAACAAGCAACAGGGATGAATGGAGATGTTACTGGCACCCGCTCAAGAAAATCGATGAATAACGGGGGATCAAGTGATCAAGTGATGCTTTCAGATCTTAATGTTTCTAATAAATTATTTCATTTATTTTTGAAGCAGGATCATTTTTATTGAATTAATTTTACTTAGAAAGATGTAAGGAGCAAGCAAGAAAGGGATATATGTTTAAAGATAGAACACAGGCTTCTTCAAAGTGGAAAAAGCAGAGAGAAATGTGTGTTCAAGGTGAACACTGGCTTGAAAGACTAGCCTAATTAATTATTAATTCTTATTATTTTTCTCTTATTCTCATTTGTCCATGAGTAATTTACGGAAAAAATGGAATTTTGCCAAGTAGTTTTGAGATAATTTCATATAAACATATTTTTTCCAAAAGTTTAATAGTAATTATAGGCAGTGGATGATTATGTTGTTTTTGCTCAAAATGGACATATTTCCTAGAATTTAACGTTCTCTATATCTTATAAAAAGTCACATTTTGTCATTGTATATCATTAGTAAACTTAAATTAACAAAGAATATTTTTGCTTAATTTGCATTATTAAGTCTAATAAACAGTTGAGATTGGTCAATGAAGTCTTTTGTAAAAGTTAAATATAAAAAATTTTACTATTACTGCTATCTTAATTTTTCTAAAATTAATTAGGAGGTATTATTTATGATCAGAAATAGGTTAAACAACATAAGATGTGCTGACTCTTTGGAGAGGTTAAATATATACATAAAACTATTTTTACCCACAGCTTTATCAGTGAGATACTTTGACCACATTTAAAATTTTTTCAGTTAGTGTTTTTTTTAAATTTATTAACAAGTTTATTTTGAAGATTTTGCTTGTTTTTATTTGGCAATCATTTGTGGCAATAGTGCCCCAAAGTTTATAGCACTATTGGGCCACACCCAGTAGTGTTTAGGCCTTACTCCTGGCTCTGTGCTTAGGGAACAGTACTCTCAGGGCTCAGGGGACTAGATAGGGTGCCAGGCAGCAAGATCAGATCAGTTGCATGCAAGGCAAACTCCTTGCTTTCTGTACTATCTCCAGCCCTGACACGCATTACCATGCTTATAATATTTTCATATAATACTGTTAATACCATAATTATCACTAGCATGTCCATTTTTATTTATAATTTTTTCTGTGTATGTTTCCTGTGTATTGGGAAGTAAACATGAGATTTTTGTTATGGGCACTGAGGAGCTGGTACAGGAGTTATGACACATACAAGGCAAAGGTTTGATCCCTGGCATCATGTGACCTCTCAAACAACACAGAGGTAAACTAGGAGGTCCCCCAAAACTGCTAGGGTAACTCTACAAGTTCCAAACACAACAGTGACTGAGCAAGACTATTTAGATACCCAACATAGAACTGGGGGGAACTTCTACAAAGTAGTTTTCTGCTGGATCTTTTATTGTCAGGTAGATCTGAGAGTTTTCCTTTACTAATTAAGAAATTTAGGCCAAGAGAGAATGAAAGAATGTTGGTATGTTGGTTTTTTCTTCTCTCTCCCTCTCTGTCTCTGTCTGTCTCTGTCTCTCTCTCTGTCTCTCTCTGTCTCTCTCTCTCTCTCTTTGTGTGTGTGTCTCCCCCTCTTTGGTTATACCTCTCTCTACCTTTCTTTTATGTATGAGTTAGTTCAGAGAAAGTTTTGGTGAAAACGAATTTCTCTATTTCTCTTTCTCACTTTTTATCTTTTATACATATCCCGGGATTCTAACATCATCCAGAGCCTTGGAAAGTTAAACTCTTAACTGTTTACTAGATTTAAAAAAAAAGAAAGAAAAAATTATCACTGAGAAAAATAAAAGTATTAAATTGAGTTTTATTTTAAAAAATAGGAATGGAAGGACTGGGGTGATTGGGTAAGTAAAGAAGGTAATAAGAAGAGATTCAGAAATGAGCATGAATTTCACAGAGGTTTCTTCATAAAAATAAGTTAATTTGGGACTAGAGCAATAGGTAGGGCATTTGCCTTACACAGGACTACCCAGGTTCAGATCCCAGACATCCATATGATCCTTTGAGCACCACCATCACCAGACATGATCCAAAAAGTCAAAATAGAAGAGTAAGTTAATTTTAAGTACTTTATTAGTAATTGGGTTGTTTTTTTTTTTTTGGTCACAACAGTGATGCTCTGGTGTTACTCCTGGCTCTGCACTCAGGAATTACTCCTGGTGGTACTTGGGGGACCATATGGGATTCTGGGAATCAAACCCAGGTTGGTCACATGCAAGGCAAATGCCCTACTTGCTGTATTATCGCTCCAGCCCAATTTTATTATTAATTCTTTTCAGTTTATGTATGATTATTTTTAGATTTTTTAAAAATATTTATAACTGTTTCTAGTGTGCATAATAAAAATAAATATGTATGTAGATATTCATTATGTACATTAAGTTTAACACTTAATAGCTAATTTCACACCACAGTTCATCCTTTTTTGCATCTACAGCCATATAAAATGTTATTCTATCATATACGGTCATAATATTCTCAAAAAATTCTTGAAAAATGAGTGTCGATTTAGACTAATGGGAATGAAACTTAAAAAGAAGAAATAAAATTTTCCAACATTTACCAATTCCTTTTTTTTTTTTTTTTTGGTTCACACACTCATCACTCTCCAATAAATATTTATTGAGATCCTAAAAATACTTTCTGATTGAATGAAGTTTTTACTGAGTATACAATTCAGAGATAAAATACAACTCTTTTAGAGAACTTTTTTTGGTGGGGGGGGTGGGAGCTCAGTTATTCCTGTCTCTGAAATCAGAAATCAGAAACTACACCTACAGGAGCATATGGGATACAGAGGATCAAATATGGATGGGCTCAGTGCAAAGAAAATACCCTACCTGCTGTACTATTGTTCTGACCCCTTAAGAGAACTTTAAAGCTATAGTTTGTAATAGATAAAGGAAAAACTTACAGGAAAGTCTTGGTGATAAAAGTAGAGACTTGGGGATTACTTGGACAAAAATCACGTTAGAAAGATTACTGAGACTATGATATGGAAGGCATATTGAATATATCATGGGTAGCTTGCCAGGCTTTGCTGTGCGGGCGAAATACTCTCGGTAGCTAGCTGGGCTCTCCGAGAGGGGCGGAGGAATGGAACCCGGCTCGGCCGGGCTGGTTGCGCGCAAGGTAAACGCCCTACCAGCAGCCAGCCCGGCGGAGCCGGGTTCAATTCCTCCACCTCTCTCAGAGAGCCTGGCAAGCTGCCAAGAGTATTCAATATGCCAAACACAGTAACAAGCCTCACAATGGAGACGTTACTGGGCCCGCTCGAGCAAACCGATAAACAACAGGAGGACAGTGACAGTCAGTGACAGTGACAGCTATGGAGGGATTGATTTGAGGTATCATATTTGGAAGTTTGAAGACTATTTGTATAGTCTCAAGAAGATAATATTTTCATAGTCAGAAATGAGCGCAAGTACTGAATAAAGTTTCAGTATCGACAAGTTATACATATATATATAATATTATACATATTATACATATTGGTCAAAAAGCAATATTGTTTAACATCCTTTTTACCCTTTTCTCTAGATGGGGCTCTTATCCACAGAAAATTTTCTTCTGTTTTTTTTTTTTTTGCAACAATCTTTGTTTCTGAGGGCTGGAACGATAGCACAGAGGTAGGGCATTTGCATTGTGTGCTGCCGGCCAGACCGAGCCGGGTTTGATTCCTCTCCCCCTCTTAGAGAGCCTGGCAAGCTACCGATAGTATCTCGCCCTCACGGCAAAGCCTGGCAAGCTACCCATGACATATTGGATCTGCTAAAGACAGTAACAACAAGTCTCACAATGGAGACATTGCTGGACCCACTCGAACAAATCAGTGAACTTCGGGAGGACAGCTCTACAGTGCAGGAAGCTTGAAGGCACTATCAGGCTGCTGATGCACTCGCCCTGTAGGTACAGGTTGACCTGTTGGTGGCACCATACCTTTGTTTCTGAATTTACTTAAATTCATAATATTTAGGGAAATTAAATTGTTTATGCTTATAATCTTTTTTCTTTTCAATTTGTTAGCATTTTATGATGTTTCTTTGCTATCTTCTTTACTATCACTTCCTAATTTCCTCTAGGCCACTCCTTGCTTTGCCTAAACTATAAAGATGTTTTTTAATTCATCCTTTCTTTAATATTTGAAAAATTTTAAGATGTAATTGTTTTCATTTTCCAGTAGTCAGTTAATTTTTAAAATAAACACATTTAAATATTTTATTTGTTTATTTTGGTTTATGGCCACATTCGGAGATGCTTATGATAACTCCTTGGGAGTAACTCCTGGTTCTGCATTCAGAAATCACTCCTGGCAGTGCTTGGGGGAACCATGCGTGGTACCAGGGATCAGACTTGGGTCAGCTATATGCAAGGCAAGCACTTTACCCACTGTACTATCTCTCCAACCCTACACCTTTAAATTTTTACTTTTCTATGTATCTAATTTATATGTAAAGGTAAAGGTAAAGGCCCTCCCGTTGATCGTCGATTTGCTCGAGCGGGCCCAGTAACGTCTCCATTGGAGACTTTGTTGTTACTGTGTCTGGCATATCGAATACTCTCGGTAGCTTGCCGGGCTATAAGGATAAAAATTAATAAAATGAAGGCTATAATTACATTAACTTTTGTCATCCAACAATCAAGTTATAGAATATATTTTTTTAGGCATAAAAAGTTTGTAATACTCTGAAAATTTTTTAATACTATCATAAATTAGCACTGTAGCACTATCCACTGATCTCCCGTTGTTCATCAATTTGCTTGAGCGGGCACCAGTAACATCTCCATTGTGAGTTTTTTTGTTACTGTTTTTGGCATATGGAATATATCACATCACAGAGAGTTTGCCAGGCTTTGCTGTGCGGGTGGGATACTCTTGGTAGCTTGCTGGGCTTTCTGAGATGGACAGAGAAATTAAACCTGGGTTGGCTGAAGAAGTCTGACCACCTGGTAGGTGGGCGGCCATGCTGTCTTTTGACGTCCTGTGGAATTCAGTCGGTAACGGCTCTAGTCCAGCGGTCATCTCCAAATCACATTAGGTGTCCAGCCCATCTGATTTTTGATGCCTTGGCAAACAAGACAGCGTCCCTGGTTCTAGATCTAGACAGAGGTCAGAACTCCGGATTCTTTCTCTCATTTGAGTGAAACGTGATACTCCAAGCATATCTCTTTTGATTCCTTTTTGGGAGACCTGAATAGCATTCTCATCCTGTTTGCATAGGGCTCAGTGAGGATTAGTAAGATTTAATTTATTACCTTAGTCCCTACAGTGAGTTTCCTTTAAATGGTGAGGCATATGTTAATGCAGGAAGAACAGTGGAATCAAACAGATGTGCCCAGCGCTGGAGGTTCTTTTTCCTCTTAGCTATTTCTTCAACAATCTTGAAGGCGTTCCAAGCCACTCACTTCCTCCTGCGCAATTCAAGTGCCAGGTAATTCATCATGTTGACTTCTTAACCTAGGTACACATAACTGTTGCAATCGGAGATGCTCGGTCCGTTGAGAGCGAATGGAGTGTCAGGAACAAGGCTGTTTCTCATAAACATTGTCTTCGTGAGATTCAGCTGTAGTCTGACATTTCCACACTCACGGTCGAAGTTGGCCAGCATTTGTGCCGCTTGGCTAATGTTTGTTGTTAATAGAATGATGTCATCAGCAAAGCAGAGGTGGAGTGGTTGCCGACCATCCATCTTCACTCCCATTCCTTCCCATTCCAGTCGTCGCTTGATGTTCTCAAGGGTGGCACTGAAGAGTTTCGGTGAAATGGTATAACCCTGCCAAACCCCTCTCTTGACATCGATGATCACTTCTTTGTAGAATGGTGAGATTCTGGTAGTGAATCTGTAATACAGCTCAGGGGGGATCCTGATGTATTGAGGTTGAATGCACTGATTGGCTAGGGCTTCAATGACTGCTTCCATCTCAACATAATCAAAGGCCTTCTTTAAATCAATAAACATTACACAGAGCGGCATCTTGAACTCCGAAGAAACCTCAATGAGCTTGGATATCGTGTGGATATGGTCAATGGTGCTGAATCCTTTGCGGAACCCAGCTTGCTTGCATGGTTGTCCTTCATCTAGTGTTCTGCCAATCCTATTCAGGATGACTCGAGTGAACAGCTTGTAGATGACAAACAATGGGAAGATTGGGCAATAGTTGCCAATGTTGTGGATGTCTCCCTTCTTGTACAGTAGTACAGTCCTGCTGGTTTTCCATTGGGACGGAACCTTGCATTCAGACAGGTAACGTGTGAAGAGCCGAGCCAGCGTATTGATGAATACTGATGGCAGGTTCTTCAGTTGTTCAGGTCTGATCTTGTCTGGGCCAGGTGCTATTTGTTTTTTTAACCAACGAAATGGCGTGTCAGATTTTGGAAGGGAGAACATTGGGAACAACATATCCATCCTGCGGAATTTGGTATGTCTGCAGGTGGAAATGGCTATTGAAGAGATCTGAGTAGAAGTCATGAATAATCTTCTTCGTTGCCCTTCTGGAAGATGTGATAGCTCCATCAGGACATCAGAGGGCAGTTATCTTGGTCTTGTAGTTGGAGAAGGACAGGTGGGCGTTACAAATGCTTTTCCCAGCTTCTGCCACATCTATCAGCATTTCTGCTCTTCTCTCTTTGAAGTCTTCTTTTATCGCTTCTCTGCACTTCTTTGCGAGCTCGGACATTTGCTTGCAGTTGCCTGAGGCATGTGCCAAACCACGTTGGTGAATAAGCTCAAGAATTTTCAAAGACAGGCTTTCTTTTGTGGCTATCTCTCTCTTGGCATTCCTCGCACAATCATGGAGGTGCCTAACCAGTTGATCATATTCTTCGTCAATGCTGTCAATGACAGCCATCTTCCCATGTTGCAGCAATAGTGCCAAAGAGCTCCCAGTTGGTGGTCATTCTGGGATTTCTCTTCTTAAACTTTGCAGCCCTTTATCCCCGCTCTGTGAAGTAGAATTTTGCACAAAGGAGACGGTGGTCTCATTCCATTTGGAATTTTGGGACAACAGCAACAGTGGTCAGGCAAAACTGTTGATTGAATATGATGTGGTCTATTTTGTTGTGGAACCATCCACCAGGAGACTCCCATGTCCAATGTTTAGATTTGGCCTTCTGGAACTGTGAGTTACCATGGATGGTCTTGGTCAACATGATGAACTCAGTATCTCACCCTGTTTGTTCCATTCTAGGCCATGGGTCCCGATGTGGAGTTCTTTGTCTGATCTTCTCGGTCCTATCTTGGCATTAAAATCACCAACAATGATCTTGTAGGTGTGGTCTCCTTTATAGAACTTCTCCAGCTCCATGTAGAACTTCTCAATTTCTCCTTCATCATAATTGGATGTTGGTGCGTAGACAACGAAGATAGAAACTGCTGGCAGTGAGCCACATCTATTCAAGTGTAAACATCCAATTCTGGTTGTTAGGCTTTTGAATGAATCAATGCTCATGGCCAGGTTCATGTTGACAAGGACACCGACGCCTCCGATGCCTCTTTAATCGCATGATCCAAGGAAAAATTCTTCTCCAGTGTCGAAAACAGCATGATGTGATTGATGCCTTCTTGTTTCAGACAGACCAATGATGTCATACTTGATCTTTCACGCTTGTACCATCAGCTCCTTGATGGATGCATCCAATCCTAGCATACGTGCATTGAAAGTACAATCATTTTTGTCTTCCTTCGTTTTGGCAGCCTAGTTCGGCCTTGAGGTTTTATCAGCCTCTCCTTCCTCATCCTTCTCAACACTGGCATATTGGTGACGCCTTCAGGGTCAGGGGAATGAGACCCATTGGAATTACTTGTTTTAGCATATCTAATACACAACGGATAGCTTGCGAGGCTCTGCCCTGTGGATGGAATACTCTCAGTAGCTTGCCAGGCTCTCTGAGAGTGATAGAGGATTTTGGGGCGGCCTCTAATCACCTTTGTAGGTGTTCCCATGGTTCAAACCATATTTGAACCCTATCAAATATGATGCGGCAATTCTAGAAGATGGGTATTAAGAGTCTTATAATGTGTCCGGAAAGCATCCTGGAGCGTGGCGGCGGCTGGGTAGTGGAGGTAGTGATGTTAATGGAGGTCTGCCGGTGAGGTATTTATCTGGTACTGGTAGGGGTAGGGTGGGTCTTCTGTGCGCAATCCAATCCCTGGGTCTCTGGAAGTTGGTGGAAGCAGAAGTGCTCTAATATCAATTCAAAAATTTAGTCAACTGTCATATATTAGTTTGGTGTTCTATTATCTTGATAAAGCTCTAGTTTTTAGCTTATTTTGAATACTATTATTGAGGTGTATCTCAAGTAGTTTGTTGCTAATAAAATCTAAAAATTTGCAAATGATTACCATTCAAAATAAATTAGAGTATATGTAACATTATTTCTATCAATACGAACAATATAGTCTAATTTTTCTGGAATGAAAAGTATGAAAATAGAAAAAGAACATAAAAGAATTTTTAAGAAATGTTATTTATGTAAAACATTTCCCCATATCTGAGTAGAAAATACATTGTTTGAAAGGAATAGGGAGTAAATTAAATGATTCATTAAATCAATAAGACATTGATATAAGAATATGTATTTGGTAAAGAAATAAAGGAATATAATGTAGATTACAGAGAACATTGGTAGTTTATAATGTAGTAATTAATTATTTTAAAGGTAAAAGGTAAAGGCCCTCCCGTTGATCGTCGATTTGCTCGAGCGGGCCCAATAACGTCTCCATTGGAGACTTTGTTGTTACTGTGTTTGGCATATCGAATACTCTCGGTAGCTTGCTGGGCTCTCCGAGAGGGGCGGAGGAATCGAACCTGGGTCGGCCATGTTGGCCGCTTGTAAGGCGAACACCCTACCACTGTGCTATTATAATTTATAAATGTGTTAATCTATAATTCAGTACACATTAAACTTATAAAGTATCATATGTTATTTATATTAATTAACTAGAAGAAAGGGACTGGAAGTTTTCCTTGTATACTGCAGACATGGACTCAATCTTCAGCATCCTATATGACCCTTTGAGCACATGCAGGAGTAATTCCTGAGTGCGTAGACAGAAGTTACCTCTGAGCATAGCAAGGTGTGTTCCCAAGACATAAATTAAAAAACAAACAAACAAACAAAAAAACACTAGAAGAAAAAAAAGAAATACTCCCACTATTTCTACAATGTGGCTACCTTGTTTTTTTATAACAAACATTAAAAATTATTTTAATGTCATCTCAAGAATGTACCCCAAAAAAGAAAATGGGAGGAATCAACCTCCCTAACTTCAAACTGTACTACAAAGCAGTAATAATTAAAACAGCCTGGTACTTGAACAAAGGCAGAACTGCAGACCAATGGAACAGGGTTGAATACACTGACATCTCCCCTCAATCATATGATCATCTAATCTTTGATAAAGGTGCAAGTAATGTGAAGTGGAGTAAGGAAAGCCTCTTTAATAAATTATGTTGGCATCATTGGACGGCTACATGCAAAAAAATAGGCTCAGAACTCTGCCTAACACCATGTACAAAAGTAAGATCAAAATGGATTAAAGACCTCAACATCAGACCAGAAACCATAAGGTACATTGAAAATAAAGTTGGCAAAACCCTCCATGATATTGAAGCTAATGGTATCTTCAAAGATGCCACGCCACTGGCCAAGCAAGTGAAAACAGAGATAGATAAATGGGACTACCTTAAACTAAGAAGCTTCTGCACCTCCAAAGAAACAGTGACCAAAATACAAAGACAGTCTACAGAATGGGAAAGGATATTCGCCGAATACACATCTGACAAGGGGTTGATATCCAGGATATACAAAATACTGGTTAAACTCCACAAGAAGAAAACATCCAACCCCATCAAAAAATGGGGAAATGAAATGAACAGAAACTTTCTCAAAGAAGAAATCCGAATGGCAAAAAAGCACATGAGAAAATGCTCTACATCATTAATCATCAGAGAGATGCAGATCAAAACCACAATGAGATACCATCTCACACCTCAGAGACTGGCCCACATTCAAAAGAACAAAAGCAACCGATGCTGGCGTGGATGTGGCGAGAAAGGGACACTCCTTCACTGTTGGTGGGAATGTCCACTGGTTCAGCCCTTCTGGACAACAGTATGGACGATTCTCAAAAAATTAGAAATTGAGCTCCCATTTGACCCAGCAATACCACTCCTGGGAATATATGCCAGAGAAGCAAAAATGTATAGTCGAAGTGACATCTGCACTTGTTTGTTCAGTGCAGCACTCTTTACAATAGCCAGAAACTGGAAGAAACCTGAATGCCCAAGAACAGATGACTGGTTAAAGAAACTTTGGTACATCTACACAATGGAGTACTATGTAGCTCTTAGAAAAGATGAAGTCATGAAATTTACATACAAGTGGTACAATATGGAAAGTATCATGCTAAGCGAAATGAGTCAGAAAGAGAGAGATAGACATAGAAAGATTGCATTCATCTGGGGGATATAAAGTAACAAAGTATGAGATTAATACCCAAGAATAGCTGAGATCAGCACCAGGAGGATTACTCCATAACTTAGAGGCCAGCCGGGTATCCTAGAGGAAAGGGCAGTTCAGATAGAGAAGGGAGCACCAAATAAAGGATGTTTGGAGGATCCTCCCAGGAGGGGAGATGCATGTCGAAAGTAGACTATGGACTGAACATGTCTGCCACTCAATGCCTCTTTTGCAGACCACAACACCCAAACGGAGAGAGAGAACACAGGGGATTGCCCTGCCACAGAGGCAGGGGGGAATGGGGGGATGGGGGTGGGAGGGATATTATCCATGGTGGTGAAAAACGGGCACTGGTGGAGGGATGGGTATCTGATCATTGTATAATTGAAACCCAAGCACAAAAAATTGTAAATCTACAACTTTAAAAAAAAATAAAATAAAGGGAAAAAAAAGAATGTACCCCAATAAGCTGTATTAATAATTTATTTGTATTAAATGTGTTTTCACAGATTTTTAAAAATGCTATGGAGCTAAAGAGATAGGTACAGCACATAAAGTGATTTGCCTTACATGCTGTTAAGTGAGATTCAATACCCAGCACTAAATATGGTCTCCCCAAGCACTGCCCTAAGTGATCCCTAAGCAAACAGTCAGGAGCTAACACTGCTGGGTGTGGCTTAAATCTACCTAGCACCCAAAAGTAGAAAAATTAGAATTTCTTAGGATACCTAATTATATGGGCTGGAGAGATAGCACAGCGGGTAGGGTGTTTACCTTGCACACAGCCAACCCAGTTTGATTCCTCCATCCCTCTCAGAGTTCCCGATAAGCTACAAGTATCCCGCCCTCACAGCAGAGCCTAGCAAGCTCCCCCTGGAGTATTTGATGTGCCAAAAACAGTAACAACAAGTCTCACAATGGAGATGTTACTGGTGCCCACTCGAGCAAATCAATGAACAATGGGAGAACAGTGCTACAGTGCTACCTAATTATATATAGAAAGGAGTTTTGGAGAAAATCTTGTCCCTCTAAATTAAATTTATTACTTAATGCTTATTAACAAAATGTTCTTAATATAGTCTTTTTTCTGTCACTTATTGGACTATTTCTTAAATATACTTAATACCCATGAGACCCATCTTTAAGTTGCTCGAGGATCTCAAGAATTTGAGTAGCTCTCAAAAGTTAACATACTTTCTAATTGCTTTGCGTTCTTGTTAAAATACAGGTTTCTTGGACTTGGCCCTAGAGTTTTTCTTTAAGTCATCTGTTATAGGATAAAGGAATGAATAATTTTGCTTGTTGCTCATACTCAGGTGTAGGAACCACATTTTAAGAAATGCTGCATTAAATCATGCCATATTTATGTACCAGATTATCAAAAGTCCCTATGAACCTATTAAAAACACAACTTCTCAGAATAATGTCATGAAGATTTGATTCAGGCTATTTGGCATGGGCTGGAGGAATTATTTTCACCATTACCCTCAATGACTCTTCCCACCAGGCAAGGTTGGGAATCCCCACCAAGAGACCTCTGTGGAAAGTGGAGGACAGTAGGAGTAGAATCTTGTTTTATTGCACAGTGCTGCTTCATGGACTGAAGCCATGTGGCAAGAAACTGTGCCATCAGTCTGTTTCCATATGTCCAGTGTCAGTACAGATCTTAATCCACCATAATCTCTCTTCTTCTCTCCATGGTCTATCTCTCTGAAGCTTTCCAATCACACTGGATTTCCTCATGCCTGGATCTTTTCTATCTTGGCTCATGTTCCTGACTCATTGTGTCTCTCTGACCTAGCCATATTTTCTTATTTGTCCTTTCCATGCCTTTCCATAGTAGATGTTTCATACCCCTTACAAACTTGTTTTCTCACTACAGACTCTCCTTAGATAAAAGAAATCTAAATTTCATCTGCCTCATATTGTTAAATAAAAACTTTAGGAAGTTTGTTTTGTTTTGTTTTGTCCTGTTTTGGTATTTGAAACATGTCCCTCAAGAGATGGAATACTCTTTTTAACAAACTTTATGTATTGTTTTGCATTTTCATGTTACTTAAACAGGCATATTACACATTAAACTCAAAGTGTGCAAAAGGCAAATGATTTATATTTATGATCTCATAAGAAAGAAACTGGAAAAAAATCATCAAAACTCACTCTGGTATTTGGTAAAAACTACGATGGTTACTAAACACTGTAGCATTGTCACACTATCCTCCCACTGTTTATCGATTTGCTCAAGCGGGCACCAGTAATGTCTGCATAGTGAGACTTGTTGTTACTGTATTTGGCATATCGAATAGGCCACGGAGAGCTTGCCAGGCTCTGCTGTGCAGGATGGTTACCATAAGGAAAGGAAATAGATTCAAAGATAATGCAAAGAGGCTCTCTATTTAGTGGTAGGGTGGCACTGGGACTTTGGTGATAATATTATGAATATTGTTGTAGAGATGTTAAGTCATGACCTTGAAATTCCAGAATATTATAAAATAATAATATATCACCTAAAAGGAGAAAAAAAATAAGCTGTACACCAATCAATCAGAAAAAAACAACTTGATCACTTGATATCTTGTTACTCATCAATTTGCTTGAGTGGGCACCAGTCACATCTCCATTCATCCTTGTTGCAAGCTAGTGTAGCCCAGTGGTGTCTGCTTTCTCCAGGAAAGTGAAAAGCCTCAAACTGATCATTCAGGGACTTAAGGAAGAAGTCTGACCATCTCATAGTTGGGCAGCCACGCAATCTTTTGATGTCCTGTGGAATCCAGTCGGTAATGGCTCTAGTCCAGTGGTCATCTCCAAATCTCATTACGTGTCCAGCCCATCTGATTTTTGACACCTTGGCAAACGATTAAGTGTCCCTGATTCTTGATTGTCAAAGGAGGTCAAAACTCCGGATTCTTTCATTTGAGTGAGGCATGATACCTGAATAGCATTCTCATCCTGTTTTTGTAGGACCCAGGTCTCTGAGGCGTATGTTAATGCAGGAAGAACAGTGGAATTGAATAGATGTGCCTAGAGCCAGAGGTTCCTCATCCTCTTAGCTATTTCTTTGATGGTATTGAAGGCGTTCCAAGCTACTCTCTTCCTCCTCCAAACCTCAGGTCCAGGTCATTCGTCATGTTGATTTCTCGACCTAGATATACATAACTGTTGTATTCAGAGATGTTCGTTCAATTGAGAGCGAATGGAACATCAGAAATAAGACCGTTTCTCATAAACATTGTCTTTGTGAGATTCAGCTGTAGTCCGACCTTTCCACACTCATGGTCAAAGTTGGCCAGGATTTGTGCTGCTTGGCTAATGATGTATTGAGTTTGAATGCCCTATATGGCTAGGGCTTCGATGACCGCTTCAGACTCAACAGGATCAAAGGCCTTCTTTAAATCAATGAACGTTAGACAGAGTGGCATCTTGAACTCCCGAGAAACCTCAATGACCTTGGTTATCATGTGAATATGGTCGATGGTGCTGAATCCTTTTTGGAACTTGGCTTGCTCCCATGGTTGTCCTTTATCTAGTGTTCTGCCAATCCTATTCAGGAAGACTCTAGTGAACAGCTTGTAGATGACAGACAACAGGCAGATCAGGTGATAGATGCCAGTGTCGTGAATGTCTCCCATCTTGTACAGTAATACAGTCCTGCTGGTTATCCATTGTGACAGAACCTTGCATTCAGACAGGTAGTGTGTGAAGACCTGATCCAGAGTGTTGATGAGTACTGATGGCAGGTTCTTCAGGTATTCAGGTCTGACATTGTCTGGGCCAGGTGCTATTTGCTTCTTTACCAACAAAATGGCATGTCCGATTTTGGAAGGGAGAATGTTGGGAACAACATATTCATCCTGCGGAATTTGGTATGTGGGTAGGTAGACCTGGCTATCGAAGAGATCCGAGTAGAAGTCATGGATAATCTTCTCCATTGCCCTTCTGGAAGATATGATGGATCCATCAGGACAGTCTTGTAGTTAGCGAAGGACAGACGGGCATTGCGAATGCATCTGCCAGCACTACTGCTCTTCTCTCTTTGAGGTCTTCCTTTATCGTTTCTCTGCACTGCTTCTCGAGCTTGGACATTCGCTTGCTTGGGCCAAGCCACGTTGGCAAATGAGCTCAAGAGTTTTCTAAGACATGCATCTTTTTGTGGCTATCTTTCTCTCAGCGTTACTTGCACAATCATGGAGGTGCTGAACCAGTAGATCATATTCCTCCTCAATGTTGTCAACAACATCTTCCCATGTTGCTGCAATAGTGCCAAAGAGCTCCAAGTTGGTGGTCATTCTGAAAGTTCTCTTCTTAAATTTTGCAGCCTTTCTCCCTGCTCTGTGAAGTAGAATTTTGTACAAAAGAGATGGTGTTCTGATCTCATTTGGAATTTTGGGACAACAGTGACATCGGTCAGGCAAAACTGTCAATTGAATATGATGTGGTCAATTTTGTTGTGGAACCGTCCACTGCGAGACTCCCATGTTCAACGTTTAGATTAGGCCTTCTGGAGCTGTAAATTACCATGGATAATCGTGGTTGACATGACAAGCTCAGACAGTCCCTCACCCTGTTCGTTCCATTCTAGGCCATGGGTCCTGACGTGGAGTTTTTCAGCTGATCTTCTCTTATCTTGGCATTAAAATCACTGGCAATAATCTTGTAGAATGTTTGATCTCTTTATAGAACTTTTCTAGCTCCATGTAGAACTTCTCAATTTCTCCTTCATCATAATTAGTTGTTGGTGCGTAGACAATGAAGATAGAAACTGCCGGCAGTGAGCCGTATCTATTCAAGTGTAATCATCTGGTTCAGGTTGTTAGGCATTCAAATGAATCAGTGCTCATGGCCAAGTTTGTGTTGACAAGGACACTGACACCACTTTTGTCACATTTTCCAAGGAACAGTTCTTCTCCAATGTCAAAAGCAGCGTGGTGTGATTGATGCCTTCTCTTCTTGGTCAGATCAATGATGTTGTACTTGATCTTTCGTGCTTGTACCATCAGGTCCTTGATGCATGTATCCAATGCCAGTGTACATGCATTGAAAGTACAGACAGTCATTTTTGTCCTTTGCTTTGGCAGCCTAGTTCGGCATTGAGATTTTATCTGCCGCTCCTTCCTTATTCTTCTTAATGCTGCCGTTTTGGTGGCTCTTTCAGGGCCAGGGAAATGAGATCCATTGTATTTACTGGTTTTGGTATATTGAATATGCCACAGATATTTTGCCAGGCTCTGCCATGTGGGTGGGATATTCTCGGTAGGTAGCCAGGCTTTCCAAGAGGGATAGAGGCTTTTATGGCGGCCTCTAATCATCCTTGTAGGTGTTCCCATGGTTCAAACCATATTTGAACTCTATCAAATATGGTGCAGTAATCTTGAAAGATGGTTATTAAGTGTCTTAAGATGTGGTCCAGAAAGCATCCTGGAGCATTGGCGGCGGCTGGGTAGTGGAGGTATTGAAGGTAGTGGAGGTCTGCTCATGAGGTATTTATTTGTATTGGTAGGGTGGTTCTTCTGTGTGCAATTTCTGGGTCGCTGGAGGCTTGTGGAAGGAGACAGGGCAGGGTAGGGTGGGGCTTCTGGTTTTAATTCCTTGGTCTTCCGGGATTGGTGGGAGCAGGCAGAGGATCTCCTGTCAATTAGAAAAAATAACTACAAAGTATAAATTAAATACACACTAGAAATCAAGAAATTAAAAAATAACATATATATTAGATAAAATCACATTTTAAAGATCCCGGCAAGCTACTGAGAGTATCGTGCCCACATGGCAAAGCCTGGCAAGCTACCCGTGATGTATTCAATATGCAACAATAAGTCTCGCACCGGTGACATTATGGGGCCCACTTGAGCAAATCGATGAACAATGGGAGGACAGTGACAGTGACTCATTTAAAAAACTAATCTAACATGTCATTTTGTTTTATATCCATAATAATTTTGCCTATCTATGTAACCAATCCCATATTACAATGTACAGGAATAATATTAAACCTTAGAATTCTGTTTCACAATGATTAGATATAATATTTAATCCAAATTCTTTTTGAAAGCAATCCTCTAATGCCAATTTTTATTTGAAGTCTCTTGAGTAGTCCCTGAAGTTCACTTCTTTGTTTAAAGAGAAAAGTTGGAATCTCTGATAAATGTCTCTGTAATACAACTCATGCTATCAAAAAACAGAAAAGCCTTTGAACAAGATATTTCAATTTAGTGTTACTGTGAATGAGTAGAGTGGACAAATTATCTCCACAATATATTTTACTAAAGCAATATGGTTTGGGCTGTTTCCTTCCCACTACTTTTAAGCTCAGTTACCTTTACGTCAATGTACTAAAAGTGTCATAGCATATTGCAAGTATCCCTATATTTCACCATAGGTTACATTAAAACATCATTAGCATTGCCTATATTGATGATAGTCACAGCTGTCTGCCACTTCCTGACAAAATAATAATGTAAACAGGAGTACTGTTAATATAATATGTGTTTACACAACAATATTTAAATTACCTTTTCAGATTTTCAACGAATATGAAGAGATACATTTGTTAATTGTTTTAAAATTTTTCATAGTGGATTCATAGATCCCATCACCAACTAAACCTCAGGATCGCACAAGAGTCAAGTTGAGAAAATTTATTTAGAACAATGGTTATTTTTGGAGTAGAGAAAAGTTTCTTCTATGGCACTATAGGCTATAGATATAAATAACTGAATATTCTTTTAAACTGCCCATGTATTGTTAGGAGATTTTGATATAAGATATTGCTTTAAATAACTTTTCTCTGTGCCAATGTGTTGTTTTTGGGAGTGGTTGTATATATTTTTTAAAAAAGAAAAAGAACTTTAAGAATTATTGTGCAGGGTTGGAGTGATAATACAATGGATAAGGTGTAGGGTACTTGATTTGATCCCGTGAGCACCACCAGGAGTAATTCCAGAGATAGGAGTAACTCCTGAGTATCACTGGGTGTGGCCCAAAACAAAAAACAAAAAATTATTATTATGCTTGTATATTAAATTAGTGGAAATCTATAAAGGGAGTAATAACAACCAAAGAGAATGACTTTTTTCAAAATTCACCAAAGACTCCTTGAATATTAAAAAAAGGACACTTTTCTTCAGTTGTAATCTTTGTAGATGAGTCATCTCATGTCTGCAATCTTTTCAAATCTTTTTCCTCTCAAGTCTAGACATTTAATTTTGTTTGTTTCTTTTAGGACCACACCCTGCAGCGTTCAGGCCTTACTCCTGGCTCTGCACTAAGGGATCACTCCGGGTGATCTTGGAAGACCGTATCAATGTGCCAGGAATACAATCTGGATTGGCCAATACAAGACAAGTTCCCTGCCTGCTGTAATATCTCTCTAACCCATAAAATACTCAGAAGACCACTTTTAACCTTTTAAATTACTGGTAAAAGAAGTAAAAAGTATATAATCTCCTGGAGCAATAGCACAGCGGTAGGGCATTTGCCTTGCATGTGGCCAACCTAGGCCACCTGGGTTCAATTCCTCTGCCCCTCTCGGAGAGCCCAGCAAGCTACCGAGAGTATCTTGCCCATATGGCAAAGACTGGCAAGCTACCCGTGATGTATTCGATACGCCAAACACAGTAACAACAAGCCTCACAATGAAGACGTTACTGGCCCCTCTTGAGCAAATCGATGAACAATGGGAGGACAGTGCAGTACAATGCAGTTCTTCCTGTAGCCTGGCAGTCATACCCATAAACTGCCTCTGGAACCATATGAGCTCATTAATGGCCTTGATTCAGAGACTCACAAATTAATCTTTTTTTTTCTTTTTGAGTCATACCCAGGGATGCACAGGTTACTCCTGGGTCATGCACTCAGGAATTACTTCTGGCAGTGCTCCGGGGACCATATGGGATGCTAGGAATCAAACCCGGGTCAGCCACGTGCAAGGAAAATGCCCTACCCACTGTCCTATCATTCCAGCCCTAACAAATAAATCTTGGAAGAGATCATCAAGCTGCAAAGATGCTTTCTGACCTGTGCCAGAATGAGTGTCATCAGGGACACTCCCGAGGAGGGCAAGTGAGCCCACCTCCCACTGAAACAGAGCTTTAGCAGCCAGAAGCCTCCAGAACTCAATTACTAACATGCTCACGACCAACCAGAGATGCCTCTGAACCCCAAATTCACCATCCAGTTAAAAATTTAAATCCAGCAGTACGACCCTATTTAAAATTTTAGGATTCTAGGAGCTACGCTTCATACTCTATACCACTGATGTAACAGGAATAGCCCACCACACTGGATGGGGTATAAAGTAGAAGACAATCAATCTAGATCAAAAATATTTGCACATATTAGCACACAAGGCTCATCCTGTAACAACATGCTAGTAATCTTTCATAAAAGGGCTTAATGGCTCCTGGGTGAGATACAACAAACTTCACACATTTTCTTCTAAGGAAACTTTTTTGATCGTTTTTAGCCTATTATTCATAGCAAGCAGTACAAAATAAATTTCTAGGGCCTTTTATTAGGGCAAGCTTGGGTGGTTGGGAAAACTCAAAATAATCGTGGTGGGAAGGTTTAATGGTGGTGGGATTGGTTTTGGAAATTTGAATGTAATAATTTATTGGGAACAACTTTATAAAAATAAAATGCAATTAAAAAGTAAAAGTATATAAATTTAAGTAAATTGATATTTCAAACAAAGATTTGAATAATTGCACTTCTCATCATTGTACAATGATTACAAAAACAAGGCATCCTTTTGAAGAAGTAGCCAAATATTAAAAAACTAAATTCAACCTATCACCAGAAATTTTCCATGCCTATGTTAGATCATAAAAATTTTCCATAAGAACAAATAATATAAGTGATCTATAGAGAGTGTGGTACCTGACTAATTTCATTTAGAACTTAAAGTAATTTAAAATCATACTGTTTTTTAATTTAGCCAATGATAAGTCATTGAAAAGTATAAGGGGTGGGGAGGAGGGAAGTGGGAGATAATTTCTGGTTTCAAATATATTCCTAATGAAGTAATTTGATAATTAGACCACAACTAAAAACACAAAAATAGGACTGGAGCAATAGCACAGTGGGTAGGTCGTTTTCCTTGCACGTACCCGACCCAGGTTTGATTCCCAGCATCCCATATGGTCCCCTGAGCACTGCCAGGAGTAGTTCCTGAGTTCAGTGCCAGGAGTAACTCCTGTGCATTGCTGGGTGTGACCCAAAAAACAAAAAAAAAACACACAAAAATAATTATATCTGAATAGAAATGAAGATAAAAAGTAGCACTGTAGCACTGTCCTCCCGTTGTTCATCAATTTGCTCAAGCGGGCACCAGTAACATCTCACAACAAATTGTGAGACTTGTTGTTACTGTTTTGGGCACATCGAATATACCAAGGGGAGCTTGCTAGGTTCTGCCATGTGAGCTGGATACTCTTGGTAGCTTGCCGAGCTCTCCAAGAGGGGTTGAGGAGTCGAACCCGAGTTGGCTGTGTGCAAGGCAAATGCCTTATCTGCTGTGCTATAGACTTTTTTTTAAGTATATCTATTTTGCTTAGGAAGTTTTTTGTTGTTGTTTGTTTTTTTATTTTTTTTATTAGTGAAACACCACAAGGTACAGTTATAGACTTACAAATTTTTTGTGCTTGGGTTTCAGTTATACAATGATCAAGTACCCATCCCTCCACCAGCGCCCATCCTTCACCACCACAGGTCCCAGCATCCCTCCCTCCCTCACCCCCCATCCCACCCTACCTCTGTGGCAGGGCATTCCCTTTTGTTCTCTCTCTCTCCTTTTGGGTTCTGTGGTTTGCAAGAGAGGCATTGAGTGGCAATCATGTTTGGTCTATAGTCTACTTTCAGCATGCTTCTCCCATACTGGGAGGATCCTCCCAACACCCTTTATTTGGTGCTCCCTTCTCTATCTGAGCTTCCTTTTCCCCTATCACGTGTGGCTGGCCTCCAAGTCATGGAGCAAAATTCTTGGTACTAGTCTCAGCCACTTCTGGGTGTTAGTCTCCTATTATGTTACTTTATGTTCCCCATATGAAAGGAAGCCTCTATGCTGATAAAGATGGAAGAAAAACTATTTTAAAAATTCTTGAGATATTAGTTTCTGTGGAGACATCAGAATTATATATTAGTTGTATTTATATATGAGGAATTTAAGAAAGTTTTCTGTGTCTGAGACTATAAAACCCAGCTCCCGGAAGAGAACAGCACAGAGTCTCCTGCTCCTGTGCCTGGATGTCCTTACCGGGGCCCCTTGGAGGGGGCGGATTGAGTTTCCCTCCCTGCCCCGAGCAGAGTCCCAGCGGCCCAAGACCTCCAGATCCAGCCACAACCATGCTGAGACCACTCTCCACACACTTGAAGGTACCGGCAGAGGAACAGAGGCATGCAGGTCCCAGGCCTGAGATCTCCAAGCCTGCTCAGATTGGGGCTGAGCATCCTCCACCTAGATACTCCATCTTCCAGTAGGCAGGGGTCACACCCACCAGCTACCCCCCAGCGCCGTGTAATCCCATCAACGGCCAAGACCCAGAGACTATAAAACCTAGCTCCCGGAAGCCTCACATCTTATTATCTCATTCTTGCTTTGGACAACATGGCAGGCTGACGAATGTAACCTGCCCACACGGCAGAGTCTGGGAAACTCCCTGTGGTGTACCAAATATGCCAAATACCAGTGACAATGATGGGTCTCATTCTCCTAACCCTGAAAGAGCCTTGAATGTGGCATTTTTTAGAATCTCAGGGCTAGGACGAAGGAGACATTACTAGTGCCTGATCAAGGCAATCAACAAGCAATAGGATGATAGATAGATAGATAGATAGATAGATAGATAGATAGATAGATAGAATGATAGATAGATCTGTGTCTGTGGCTTTTTAAAGAAACAATACTTGAGAAAATACTCATGATACCTCTGTTGCATTCTACTCTTGTAATTTTTTCTCTATTTGTTTTGTTTTGTTCTTGAGGCACACCTGATGATGCTCAGAGCTTACTCCTGACTCTGTGCTCAGGAATCACAATTTGTGAGTGGAGCATAGGGGACATATGTGGTGCCGGTGATCAAACCTTTGAGCTGCATGCAAGGCAAGCACCTTTCTCACTGCCCTACCTCTCCGGTTCTACTCTTGTACCTGTGTAACCTGCTTTCTCTGGATTCTATCTACCTTAATAATAAAATGAAGTGTTTTAGTTATATTTGTAGGTGTGCAGAAGCAGCCTAAAAACAATAAATATTGATAGCTTGCACAAATGCAACAATAGTCGGAGAATGGGTTCTCTTCCATCTAGTCACAATGTACCATCAGGTTGAGGGTTCTTGCTATATGAAGATAGCATCTCAGGCCCAAGTTTTCCTGGAATCATGGAAATGGAAGATATGACCCAGAGGTCACATAACTTTTCCTTTTCTCATCCAGTAGGTAGCCTATTTTCATATCCAAACAAATAATTGGTCAGCTATTTTCACTGTCCAAAGTAATTACAAAACATCTAAGAAATATAACAGCACCTGAAATATCTTGTGATCCTGGACATATCTCACAATCTGAAATGTCTTAAGGAAATCATAAAATATATGCTTCTCTAATTATAAAGACTGGTGATTAATATCCTCTACTTACCAGGCAATACATTGACACTTTTACCTACAATTCTACTAAAATGGGCAATATTTTTACAATGTCATAGATAAAAATCTGATGTAAGGAAAGCACTTTTCCAAAGAGGACTGGACTAAGTTTCTCAACCCAGGGCTATTTAAACCAAACAATGAAACCATTTTTTGTGTCTCACTGTCTTCTTTGAATAGGGTATAAGGAAAATAACCTTTCAAAGCTTGTACTTTGACATAAGTAGAATAAAAACCCTGAATTTTGTTTTAATTATGTTTAAATGACTAAAGAAAATTGTATGTTTATCTTGAATAGAACTCAAGTTATCTAAAATATTGTACTTCTTTATTTCTTATTTAAATTATACAAAATCATATGATAGGAAGGGGCTGGAGCGATAGCATGGCGGATGGGGCATTTGCCTTGCATAAGACCAACCTGGGTTTGATTCCTCTGCCCCTCTTAGAGAGCCCAAGAAGCTACCAAGAGTATTTCTCCCCTATGGCAAAGCCTGGGAAGCTATCTGTAATGTATTTGATATGCAAAAAACAGTAACAAGTCTCACAATGGAGACGTTATTGGTGCCCACTCAGGCAAATTGATGAGCAACGGGTGGACAGTGACAGTGACAGTGATGATAGGAAGGGTATTTACTCTTATTAAATACTCTCAGAGTCATTATACTCTATTAATCAACAAAAGAAAATATTAATATTATGACATATTAGATATTGTTAGTAAAAAGGTTAGGGATCCTTGATGATATTAGTTGGTTATTATCAGAATGGTGATGATTATACTACATTTTATATATATTTGATGACATATTGGGAGTTTTTAATTGACTTATTATACATTATCACATTAGCTCTCCTGATACTTTGTCAACATGACACCAACTCTATGAGTATTTGGAAACCCCAAGCAATTGAATGAAGCTTTTCCTTTGTATTTGCAGATTTGATATAAAATAATGCAATAACAAGGTCCTTAATTTAATTAATAATCACAGAAAATGCTCCCTTGCCCTGTCATTTCTAGTTTAATACTCAATGAGAGAGAGAAGCTTTCATTTATCCAAGTAGCTTTAGTCTCTAAGTACCTACTGGATGGACAACACTGTGCTGGTCTTGGTTACTGAGATCCATATGCAGAGACCTGGCAGTTCCAGACACAATAAATGAAAGTCCTATTTAGCATTTGTTTCAGTGTACCTTCCCCCTCTACTGGGCCCCAAACTGTCTCCTATTAGCAATATGCTTTACCTATTTCCTAGTGAAATTAAGCTTTTCATTATTTTATTAAGGCATTTGTGCTTGTATTGTCTAAATGGCACCTGTTTTCAAAATACTCAGGAATATTAATTAGCTTGTTTTCCACACAAAAGATAAAATCATGTTTTTTTAAGTGTAATTACTTTTATCATTTGTAGTAATAAGATTTATTTTACATGTTTATTTTGTAATAATTTACAGACAACTGGTAGAAACAAAATATGTGGGTTTTTAAAAGCTGATCTAATATCTTCAGCATCTCAGTATTTTGGAGAAGCGAGTTACTGACATCTTAAACTTAGAATAGACTTCTTTTTGTTACACTGAGAAGCCTAAAAATACAAGTCAATATACAACATCAGAATGAGAATAATAGGAAATGTTTACTACTTTCTTCCACCAAATGTTTATTAAAAATTAGTTTGCATTTGGGAATTGAAGATGCTTTCCATGTTTTCAAATATAGAAAATTTTACTGAGTTAATCCATAAATGCCCTCTTGTGACAATCTCAAAAAATGCAACTACTTTTCCTCTTATTTTGCCTTTTGCCAAAATAATATACCCTGACTATAGCAATGATAATAAGAACAAATATCAGTTATATATTTCATTCAATTACATTGTCATTTTCAAATAAACTATGTGATGTTTTGAAATTTAGACAGAAAAGCTTGTACAATACAATTTTGTGTGTGGGGTAATTGTTGGAAAGCCTTAGCATTTTATTTTCCCCCATCACTATCCCATATTGATGTGCATGGTGAGGGAATACTCGGGGCTGTGAAAATATTACTTTTCTATTCTTCCCAGGATATATGGGTCATGGCACTTTTTTCAATATGATGGCTTAAAAGACAATAAATACATTGAATTAGATGGACCATTCTTTTATAAATTGCCTATAATTTTTAACCAATTATCCCACTTACAGTCATTGGTCATCTTGGAGTTCCTAGAAGCAAATGTTATTTTTTCACACATTAAAATGAAGCAATTAATTCAATTGTGCAGCGATAAAAGTGAATCCATCACTGGGTGGTTTCTAGGAAAGGGCCAACATCTGGCCTCCCTTGGGTTTTAAACATAACTTAATTCAAGAGACAGAAGTCAGCAAAATCTTTTCAATGAGAACATTATAGGTATTTTTCAAATTTTATTGCTAAGAAGAATAAATCCAAATATTAAGCAATGTCACTTATGTGGGATATTGAGAAGCAAAACCCTGAATGAGGTAAAACCAAGAGAAGCAAAGCTTGACTATCAGAGGGGAAAGAGGTGAAGTTGCATGGGGTGGAGAGTTCACCGGGCTATGGTGAAGAGATACTGGTTCTTTGGTGGTTTTTGTAATACTGTGACATATACTTTGAAGAGGCACGAGTTGTTCCTATAAAATATACACTCTTGTAAACTAATGTTATCTCTTTTTTTTTTAAAAAAAAAAGGCATTATGAAATGGAAAAGTTAATGGATTTGAATAAAATTTTATTTTTAAGCTTTTGTTTCAGACTAAAAATATTTGACTTAATCTTAGTTTAATAGCATTGAAAATGTGAGAAATTTTTGTTCTTCCTCCAAGCTTCAGCCTAAAACATCTTTCAAAAAAGAGATTCATTGTGCTTGAACCACAGGCTGGCACAGACATAGTCAAGCCCAGAGACACAGCATGCAAATCAATCCCCAGAATAACAGAAATGGCATTCAGTAACCCTAATCAGAAAGATATGAGCCTCTTAAAGGGGTTGGCCCCAAATTTCTATGGAGCATGATCTTTGCTAAGATGCAGAAGAATCTGAAGAAGATGCAGATCAACAACTGCATGTTGTGCCCATGAATGCCGAAGCTGTCGAGGTCCTTATAAAAAGTCCAAGCAAGGGGCCATAATGGTAGAATAGTGAGTAGTAAGCCTGACTCACTAAGCAAGTGGTAGGCCTGAGTTTGATCCCTGGCCCCCCCATATGGTCCTCTGAGCCTTGCCAAGAGTGATCACTGAACACAAAGCTAGAAATAATCCCTGAGCACTGCCGGTTGTGGCCCCCAAACCAAAACCAAACCAAACCAAACAAAAAGCACACACAGGCCAAGTCCAACATCCCAAAGGGGAGCAGTTACAAGCTCAGGCAACTTATGTACTTTACTCTCAGTATTCTTGGGGAAAAAAATTCATGTTCTCATGGCCAAGGGTCTCTGGCTCTTGTTGGACAAAGACAAAGCTCAAATCAAAGATCAAACAATGGCCAAAACCAAGAGTCAGGATGCTACTGCAGCAATACCACTTTGAACTCCCAAAGGTTCCCATGCCCAGGTTCCTACAAATAGCCCTTTAAAAATGATTCCTGCCTGTTAATGTGAGGAAAGAAAAATTGGCATGACCCCTGAGCAACTGAGTTTTGCATCTTGAAAAGTTTCTTCTTAAGATAATATAACAAAAAATTTGAAATTAGACAGACCTGTGCTTGGATAATTTAATATTTTTAAGAAATCAGTTGTTTTCCTGAATAGTGGAAATAATAATAATAATAATAATAATAATAATAACAACAGTAAACTAACTTTAGAAATTTTTGGTTGGTTTGTCTGGTTTTAGGCTACACCCACTGTGGTCAGTGCTTACAACTGACTCTGTTCTCAGAGATCAGTCCTGGCAATGCTCACAGGATCTCAGAAGCTTTTGATGAAATTTTCATGAGTTTATTTAAATACAAACTTACGGGCTGGAGTGATAGCACAGTAGGTAGGGAGTTTGCCTTGCACACTGCAGACCCGGATTCGATTCCCAGCATCCCATATGGTCCCCTGAGCACTGCCAGGAGCAATTCCTGAGTGCATGAGCCAGGAGTAACCCCTGTGGAACGCCAGGTGTGACCCAAAAAGCAAAATAAATAAATAAATACGAACTTCCTTCTCCTTTGTACAAGCTTTCAATTTAGCCGTTATTAAAAGGGGGAATTTTTTTTTAAGGCTAGAGTGATAGAAGAGGGTTGGGCTCTTGCCTTGCACTCTGGTTTGACCACTGAGACATGCCAGGAGTAACCCCTGAGTGCAGAGCCAATAGTAATCCCCAGAACAGCCAGGTGTGGCTCAAACAAACAAAAGACAGAAAACTTTTAGAGTTAGAGAGATAGTACAGGAGTTAAGTCATTTCCCTTGCACACATCTGACCCTAGGTCAATCTTGGTACCACATGTGGTCCCAGGTACTGCCAGGAATGTTATAGAAGCACAGAGCCAGGAGTAAGCTCTGAGCATTATGTTGGGTGTGCCCATAAAATTTCATTTAATTTAAAAACAGAAACAAAATAACAAAAAAAAGAGTTTTGATTCATAATATGGACTCAGAAAAAAAATCTTTTCTGGTGCTAACATGACAAATTATTAAAAACTTCATTGTCCTTCAAAATTTAATATGTGGTATATACAATGTTAATTGCTGATGAGAATAAGAAAACTAAATAAGATCAATCTGTTTGTTTGGGTTGGAGCAATAGCACAGCGGGTAGGGCGTTTGCCTTGCATGCAGCCCGGCAAGCTACTGAGAGTATCTCACCCGCACGACAAAGCCTGGCAAGCTACCCGTGACGTATTCAATATACCAAACACAGTAACAACACGTCTCAAAAAAATGGAGACGTTACTGGGCCCGCTCCAGCAAATCGATGAACAACAGGAGGACAGCATGACAGCATGATAAAATTCAGAGACATCCTAGGCAAAGAACTATCAGAAGAGAAAAAAAAAAAGAAACAGCAATGCCTGTCATTTTTACCTCCAGGAGGATAGCCTAGGGGCAACAGAAACAGAATCTTCCACCCTTTTGAAAGTGGATATAATATACTTTGCAAAACTATCTCTGTAATGCAATTTTTGTTGTGTTGAAGTCCCTTTCAAATAATCATGTCCTTTAATTTCACAATGATTTGTGAGTTTCAAACCAGAGTGCAGGATGATGTGAGAAAATAACTGTCAGTTAAAGACATTTGAAAAGACCCACTATCATGAATAACTTTTGCCATCCTCTTTTCTTTTTAAATCTCTCAAATGCACTGTATTACCTTTCTTATCATTTTTTTCCTTAATTTTTGGGTTACACCTAGAAATGGTTAGAGTTCACTTCTGGATTTGTACTCAGGAATTACTCCTGGTGGTTCTCAAGGGACAATATGGGATGCCAGGGATTGAACCTGGAAAACCAAACCAAGAAAAATACCTTACATGATGTACTAGCTTTCCAGCCCTTTACAATTTACTCCTAAATACATATTGATTCTTCACATTCTTCTTCACCTTTGCCATTATATCTTCATGTTTTATTCAGGCTAATATAACAACCAATATTCAATATTAGGAATATTAGGAATCAATATTAGGAATCAATATTAGGAATCAATATTAGGAATCAATATTCCTAATTTCTATTGCTACTTCTTGTCCTCCCTCAGCCCCCAAACACACATTGAATTCTGCATGCAAGTTACGGTTTGTGTGGTCTTTTTAAAAAATAGATACAAAAAATAATGTTCTTGCTTGTAATATGTTAGACCATTTTGTATCACCTAAAATGTCATTCACTTTCTATGTTTAACATGCTCAAGTCATAATACTTCTTGAACTCCCTGACTGATCATCCTGTCAGCTTTGAAGTACATTAGGTAAGGCATTTCTCTTGCACACCCCTGACCCAGGTTCAATCCCTGGAATCCCATATTGTCCCTTGAGAACCACCAGGAGTAATTCCTAAGTTCAGAGCCAGGAGTAACCTTTGCTTACTGTATCTAACTCATCTTTTGGGTCTCATAGACTTTTGTCTAACCCCCTCAACCCCCAGTGCATTATGTTATTCCCTGCCAGATTTTCTTCGGAACACTTTTCGTTTATCACTTGTTTTTTTGCTTGCTTGCTTGTTGTTGTTCTTGTTTGGGGGTGGGGGAGAAGAGAAGGGTCCCAACCAATGGTTCTCTGACCCCTGAAGGCGCTGCACTCAGAGATCACTCCTGGCGAGCTTGGGAGACTTTATGGGGTGCCAGAGAGAGATAGAACCCCAGTTAGCCACATGCAAGGCAAACGCTCTGGCCCCTCTTCCACTTTTTGCCTAATTCTTCTCCACGTTTTTTTTTCTTAACTTCAACTCAAACAACACTTCAGGCAAGAAGACTTGCTACCACACGTGAAAGAGCATTTGTGTTGGTTTCACACTCGTTTCTTCCAAACAACTCATTAAAGCTTATAATTAAACTTATAGTTGATAATGTGTTCATATGCAATGGCTATTTACCGTATTACATTATGGTTTTTGTTCTGCTTCGGGGCCACATCTGGCAGTGCTCGTGGCTTACACCTGCCTGGTTCTGCTCTCAAGTATCACACCTGATGTGCTTGGAGGATCATATGAGGGACCAGGATTAAACCCTAGTCACTGGATTCAAGGCAAGTGCCTTGCCCACTGTAGCACTTCTCTGGCCCCAACCACATTATATTATGAACTCCATAAGACTAATCTATTTCTCACTGTTATGATACTAACTCCATAAGACTAATCTATTTCTCACTGTTATGATACTAACTCTATACCAGAACTTAGCACAGAGAAGGCTGCAAAATAATCTCATGTTGAATAAATTTAATGCTTGTTTATTATTTCTGTTAAATAAATAACCTTGTACTCAGTCTTTCTCTGATATATATATATATATATATATATGTCCTATTCAATATTATTGACCTTTCCCCTCTTTTTATCCCAGTTCCAAATTGGCCAGCTATACTTGTGAAACAACTATACTCTCTCAATCCATTGGTGCCACCTGTTGGCCTCTCTGCATCTTGTGTTGCCCACTATCCTGTTCTTTAAAGCATAGTAGGTATCTGGCAGCACTTTTCCAACCCTACTTTTCAGTTTTTAACACACAAGCAAATTTACCTCTGGTTAAGTACTTTCACACATGAATCCACACTCGCACTTTTAATCTTCCTTTCTTTTTCTATTTCAACTTTTGTGCAATCATCCAGGAAAATTTTCTCCAGTATTTTCCTCATCATTTTCTCTCTTTTACAAGTTAATCCTCTTTTTTGCTTCTTCCTCGCCTTTCTTCTTCTCTATACTAAGTTTATAGAAAAACATTCTCAAAACTCCAAAAGCTCACCTTCCAAATTTAGTTTACATCTTTGGTTTATGTTGAACCAGTATGTTTTTCTACCAACATCCTGAAAAGACCTAATATTCTAGAGTGTGTGTGAAAATATTGTGTTCTGCATCAGTCTTGGGAAGGAATTTATGTAATTAAAAATATAACATCAATTAATTGATATTATATATTACATAATATTTTATTGGTTTATTTTATTAGTTTACATATATGTTATATTTATCAAAATATTTTTTGTACACTAAGTGACAGGGAAATAAACACTTAAAAGATGAAAGGAAAATAAGTATCTCTTTTGAATAACAATTTGTTTATTTCCTCATTTTCTCCTCCCTAAGTATACTATTTTGTAATTAATATTGCAAGTTAATAATTTTTTTTTTTTGGTTTTTGGGCTACACACTGTAGTGCTCAGGGATTACTCTTGGCTCTGAGCTCAGAAATCACTCCTAACAGTGCTCAGGGACCACATACGATGCTGGGGATGAAGATCTGGAAAGCAAACATCCTGCGCTCGTACTGTCACTCGGCCCCAACTTAATACAATTTTTAATTAGTATATTTAGAAAAATCTAATCCGGTAGAAATGTTTGAATTCTAAGTAGCAGCTAGATTATAATATTGAATAAACAATTAATCTATCTGAAATTGCATCTGAAACAATAAATTATATGCTAAATTGACATTCTGATAAGTTTTAGTATTTTATTTTTTATTTTTATAAATCATTGATAATATGAATAATATCTATGAATTAATTACTGATTTGGTTTTGTTTTGGAGTCACACACACCCATCTGTTCTCTGGGCTTACTCCTGGATCTGCAATCAGGGATCACTCCTGGCAGAGCTTGGGGGACAATATGTGGTACCAGGACCAAACCCAGTTGAACACATGCAAGGCAAATGCCCTTTTACATGCTCTACTACTTACCTAACCCCTCTATAAAATAATTCTTACATGTCAAAGTTAATTTTAAGAAATCACATGATAACTGATTACTCTTTTAAAATAACATGCTTTCATACTCTATTTCTCAAAATTTTAACACACATTGAATATTATTTAAATTTAAATTTTGTATAGCCTGATGTTTCAAGAAGCATTTATGTCAAAAATTATTTACTCATTTAATAATCTCACCCACACGGCAGAGCCTGGCAAGCCACCCGTGATGTATTCGATATGCCAAACACAGTAACAACAAAATCTCCAATGGAGACGTTACTGGGCCCACTCGAGCAAATCGATGAACAACGGGAGGGCCTTTACTTTACTTTACTAATATATGAAAAAATAGAATAGTTACATTTTGTCTTGGTTTACCATATGTAGAAAACCATTTCTATAAACAATACTTATCTTAATATGTTGTATCTCTAATGAGGAAGAAACTCACTTATGTTAGGGTTTCAGTTCAAATTATCAAGCATTTAGTGAGAAATGACTTTGAACTTTGAAAAACACACTGATAAAAAAACAAAATTCCCATTAATCTTGAGAATTACTGGATCAAACAGGAAAACTGGATATATATCTTCAAGCAAAATAATGATGAAAAATATGAATGCTACATGAATATTAATATGGAACAAGTCATATATCTATCCTACCTTTCAAGATCATCTCTTTTTTTTTCTTTGCTTTTTGGGTCACACCCAGCGATGCACAGGGGTCACTCCTGGCTCTGCACTCAGGAATTATCCCTGGCGGTGCTTAGGGGACCATATGGGATGCTGGGAATCGAACCTGGGCCGGCCGCATGCAAGGCAAACGCCCTACCCGCTGTGCTATCACTCCAGTCCCAAGATCATCTCCTTTAAAGACCATCAGACTAGATTTCCCCATGCTAAATGTGTAGTAATCATTTCTTCTTTGAAAAGTACTATCAAAATTCTTATAAATATCCTCAACATATCAATATTTAAAAGCTTAATAACCAAAATATTAATGACCAATATATTAGGATTCGCCTGATGAGTAGAATGGAATTATAGAAAGTTTACATTGTCCTTTGATAATCTCCTTAATTAATAAATAGTAACTATCATCATAATAAATGTTCTTTGAGGAACATCTGTATATATACATATATATATTAAAAAATGAAAATCACACTAACATTTTAGTATAATATTCATCTATGTTTTGTTATTTCATAAAATTACCTTAGTTAAAGGGAATATAGTTCTTTATAAAATGATTGTATCTACGTGCCTAAGTATTTTTCTTTAGAAGATTTCATTGGATTTTATGTATAATGAGTAGTATAGTTATCCCCACAAGATCCTTTTTATCTATAGTTACTTTCGATGCACTTTTTTTATTGTCAGCGAATCAAGGTAGTTTTTTTTTTCTTTCTTTTTTTATTAGTGAAAAACCATGAGGTACATTTATAGGCTTACAAATTTTGTGCTTGGGTTTCAGTTATACAATGATCAAGTGCCCATCCCTCCACCAGTGCCCGTCATCCATCCCCATGGGTCCCAGCATTCCCCCCCCTCATCCCCCCCCCCGTCCCATCCTGCCTCTGTGGCAGGGTATTCCCCCTTGTTCTCTCTCTCTTCTTTTGGGTACTATGTTTTGCAAGAGAGGCTTTGAGTGGCAATCATGTTTGGTCTATCGACTACTTTTAGCATGCTTCTCCCACCCTGGGAGGATCCTCACAACACCCTTCATTTGGTACTCTCTTTTCTATCTGAGCTTCCTTTTCACCTAGAGCCTGTGGCTGACCTTCCATTCATGGAGCAAAATTCCTGGTACTAATCTCAGCCATTCCTGGGTGTTACTCTCCCTTTTTGTTGCTTTATGTTCCCCAGATGAATGCAATCTTTCTGTGTCTATCCCGCTCTTTCTGACTCATTTCGCTTAACATGATACTTTCCATGTAGTACCACTTGTATGTAAATTTCATAACTTCATCTTTTCTAACAGCTACATAGTACTCCATTGTGTAAATGTACCAAAGTTTCTTTAACCAGTCATCTGTTCTTGGGCACTCAGGTTTTTTCCAGATTCTGGCTATTGTAAAGAGTGCTGCAATGAACAAACAATTGCAGATGTCACTTCGACTATACCTTTTTGCCTCTCTGGGATATATTCCCAGGAGTGCTATAGCTGGGTCAAATGGCAGATCAAATTCTAATTTTTTGAGAGTCGTCCATACTGTTTTCCAAAAGGGTTGGACCAGCCGGCATTCCCACCAACAGTGAAGGAGGGTCCCTTTCTATGAAACTTGCTTAGAAAGATCGGAGGAGAGAGAGGAAATGTGTTGAAGAGAGAACACAGGTTTCTACAAGACGGAAATAAGCAAGCAAAGAAATAGAGACAAGCGAGTGAAGCATGTTCAAAGGGAGAATGTGGGCTTGAAGAACAAGTCTTTCTTCACATTGAATAGAAGAAAAGAAAAAAAACAGACTCATAAACTAAAGAAAATCCTTAAGTAGGGCCTCAATAGTGTGAAGGAGGAAGGGTATGGCTCAAAGAACTGGAACACAAGCTTGCTTGCTGGAGTCCTAAATTCAGGGCACTGCTTGAAGTCCCTAGAACCTTTGGGAGCAACACCTAAGGACCCAGGTGGAAGTTATTCTTGAGCATCACCAGGTGTGTCTTCAAACAAACAAGCAAATAGAACAGATCCTGTAAGTTAAAAGTTCATTCTTCTTAAATTAATATGTTTTTAAATTACACTATTTTTAAATCTGGGCTTTTCAATAATCTCACCAAAAACTACAAATCATCTAAGACTTAAAAATATTTAAAGATAGATATATGGTGCATACTTGAATGTCTTAACAAAATGTGGGGGCTCTATCTCCAACATAGCTTTTTTTCAATTAGCTGAAAGAAATACATAAGATAACTAGTGTTTCTAATGCTCTACATCATTAATCATCAGGGAGATGCAGATCAAAACCACAATGAGATACCATCTCACACCTCAGAGACTGGCCCACATTCAAAAGAACAAAAGCAACCACCGTTGCTGGCGCGGATGTGGCGAGAAAGGGACACTCCTTCACTGTTGGTGGGAATGCCGACTGGTTCAGCCCTTTTGGAAAACAGTATGGACGTTTCTCAAAAAATTAGAAATTGAGCTCCCATTTGACCCATCAATACCACTCCTGAGAGTATATCCCAGAGAGGCAAAAATGTGTAGTCGAAGTGACATCTGCACTTGTTTGTTCATTTCAGCACTCTTTACAGTAGCCAGAAACTGGAAGAAACCTGAGTGCCCAAGAACAGATGACTGGTTAAAGAAACTTTGGTACATCTACACAATGGAGTACTATGTAACTCTTAGAAAAGATGAAGTCATGAAATTTACATACAAGTGGTACAATATGGAAAGTATCATGATAAGCGAAATGAGTCAGAAAGAGAGGGATAGACATAGAAAGATTGCATTCATCTGGGGGATATAAAATAACAAAATAGGAGATTAATACCCAAGAATAGCTGAGATGAACACTAGGGGGATTACTCCATAGCTTAGTGGCCAGCCGGGTATTCTAGGAGAAAGGACAGTTCAGATAGAGAAGGGAGCACCAAATGGAGGGTGTTTGGAGGATCCTCCCAGAAGGGGAGATGCAAGTTGAAAGTAGATTGGACTGAACATGTTTGCCACTCAATGCCTCTTTTGCTGATCACAACACCCAAAAGGAGAGAGAGAACAAAAGGGAATGCCCTGCCACAGTGGCAGGGGGGGATGGGGGGATGGGGGGGGAGGGATATTATCCATGGTGGTGGAAAATGGGCACTGGTGGAGGGATGGGTATTTGATCATGGTATGACCGAAATCCAAGCACAAAAATTTGTAAATCTACAACTGTACCTCATGGTGTTTCACTAAAAGGTAAAAAGGTAAAGGCCCTCCCGTTGATCGTCGATTTGCTCGAGCGGGCCCAGTAACGTCTCCGTTGGAGACTTTGTTGTTACTGTGTCTGGCATATCCAATACTCTCGGTAGCTTGCCGGGCTCCCCGAGAGGGGGTGTTTCACTAATAAAAAATAAAAAATAAAAAAAAAGAACTAAAAGGCTTCATTTCCTAAAACAAAAAAAAAAGATAACTAGTGTTTCTAAACAAAGCTCTTTTATATGTTAATTATGTCCATTAAAATATTTTCACTAAAAATTGGATTGTATGTGCTACTCTTCTACACTCCATATGAGTTAAACCTAGAAATAATTTCAGGACTTTATTCTTTAAAATAGCCTAATCACTAGAATAACAGAAGTTCATTACCAGCTGGAAAAATATAAAATAATACTGGGTATGTTTTTGAAAACACTACGACATATATATTCTTGTGTCTTCCTTACTCAATGAAATATTCATGTTTTGAATACTAAATGGAAAAAAGACTCAAGAAACCAACTTTTCTCAGAAAACAACACAACCCAAATTATTCCACTCCAAAATTGACATAATTTCATCTCAGTTTCTGTAATGCGTTAGACCAATTTCTTCAGCATAAAACTGAATATTATTATTACATATTGCATATTTTATATTAAATGAGTTATGACTACAAAAATATTTAGTAGGACAAAATATTTTATGTCTATTAAAATGTGCATTCTTTAACTATATAAATCTATGATAATGTATATAATACATAAAATTTTGTATTTTAATAAAATATTATCTTAGCATAAGGGCTAGAGCGACAGCACAGCGGTAAGGCGTTTGCCTTGCATGCAACCAGCCCGACCAAACAGGATTTGATTCCTCTGCCCCTCTTGGAGAACTTGGCAAGCTACTGAGAGCATCTTGTCCACACAGCAGAGCCTGGCAAGCTACCCATGACATATTCAATATGCCAAAAACACAGTAACAACAAGTCTCACAATGGAGACATTACTGAGCCTGCTCGAAAATCGATGAACAACGGGAGGACAGTGCTACAGTGCTATGCATTTCAGATTATTTTAGCGTGCAATGCTACTTGCATTATTTAGAGATGTTCAGGGCTTACTCCTGACTCTGCACTCCAAAATCACTGGAATTGAACCTCAGTGGTGCCTGGGATTGAACCGAGCTAGCTTTGCACAAGGCAAGCACCCTACCCTCAGTACTATCTCTCTGGCACCAAGAAATATATGTACTTAGAAAAAAATATGGAGATTACTATTAAAAAGTCATAAATACGAAGCGGCTGGGGTGATAGCATAGCGGGTAAGGCGTTTGCCTTGCACGCGACCAACCTGGGTTCGATTCCCAGCATCCCATATGGTCCTCTAGGACTGCCAGGAGTAATTCTTGAGTGCAGAGCCAGCAGTAATCCCTGTGCATTGTGAGGTGTGACCCCCCCCCAAAAAAAAGACATAAATACGGAACTAAAATACTAGTCCTTCGCTGATACTGACACTTTTATCAGCTAAAATCACAAAATTCTAAGATTTAAAAAACTATTGAACTCTACTATTGAACTCTATTGATCTTTTTCTAGTAAATTCCCAATGAATTTAAGTAAACTGAAAATACCATTATGATTAAACTAAACACCTTAAATATTAAAAATTTTAAAACTAAGCCTGAGTAGCTTCTATTAAATTTTAAATACTTATGATCAGTATTCTTGTGTGCATTCACCATAAGTTTACATACGTTATAAATTTGGTGACTCCATCACCAGTATGTTAAGCTGGCATAAATACAAGTATGGTTATATATTTTATATTCATGCATTTGACTCAACAAGTCTTTTTGAATCATTTATTATTTCACAACTATGTTTTTCAAAATATGTAAATGAATTTCTTGGAACTTTAAAAATATGTAAATGCTGAGTAATCATCTCTCTATATATATATGTAAATATATGTATACTATAGCCCTTTAATAGTTCTTAAAATAATCAAGATCAAAAATACCAAATTTCACTTGGCATGTATTATTACACTTAATTTCTTTTAAAATATTAATTAAAATACATATTACATTAAGGATATCAAGGATATATTGTTTTATTATTTTATAACTAAACAGTTAAAGCCAAAATAAAATTCAACACTATCAGAATTCAATTCCTTCAATTAAAATATATTAAACATGAAGCTAATATTGAGCATAGTTGACATTCATGAAAGACTTTCTGCTTTACTCATTTCTGTAAGAGAATAAAGTAAACACAAATGATGTAACCAGGTGGGAATGGATAGTTGACCTCAATATGGTCATAGAGTATCTAATGTCATAGAAATTCTTTGAAATATTTGTATTTTTATGCTCAGATACAAATAATAGTAGCTGTATTTGTTCTTAGTATTAAATGTGAACTTCAGAAATCATTGTGAGAAAATAAGGAAATTACTGGGGGTAATATTAGGTAGAAAATATGGTTTTATTTTTCAAGCCTATATTATATAGAATTTTAGAATATGTGTGTATATGTAGCTATGCATATTTATCAGTTTATAATATTTTTCATACATTGATTAATGCATTAATTAGTTAAGGGAGATAAGTAACAATAAAGAGTTAAATTAAAATAGACGTAAAATTTGAGGTGTCATATACTCAAGATAATTTTTCATTTAACCAATGTCATAGTAATATGTATCATATTATTTATAGTAAGTCTAATCAGTGAATCTTATTATAAAGCTACCCATAATTTAGTGTACTTAAAGCATAAATGTGGTGCCATTTAACTGCTGACAAACCAGTTTTATTGATAGAAATAGCTTGAGTTGAAAAGAAAGATCTTGAAAAGTTTACAGCTTTATTTTTTCAAGTACCACAAACTAATAAGTAAAAACATATGAATTAGATAAAATACTTCATTAAGTTACTTTTATTGGGTGAGTCAATGTGATATGATTACATTTCAGAGACATTTAATTCCCCATCATATAAAATCACATAGATGTTTGGTTATATTTTCTCTCCTGGTGATGTAGCCATTCAAAGTATTTTACTCTTATCAAAGCAGAGATATTATGAAGTTAAAACTAAAGTCATTTTCATCAAAGCTAATCATAAATTTTATTTTCTTAAGTGTTTCCCAGAGTAATTGCATTGCAGGTCTGTAAAGGAGACTCTTAAAAGTACTCTCTGGTCTTGAGTTCTAATTAGAAAGAATCCCATCAAACTTAGGAGTTTTACTGTGAATATAGTCAGGAGAGCAAAAACAAAAACACCTACATTTGGTTCATGAAGCTTTGGATGAACCCATTGAACACTGGTATTTTAGGAAGGTATTTCTTCAAGTTTAATTGGCCATTCATTACCTAGATGGCCAGCTCTGCAGTGCTTTGCACCCATTTGTATAACTTATGTAAATGTATAAATGCTGCCTTTGAAAAGACATAAAACTTGAATTGCTACGTAAACTGGTAAATGATAGTTGCTCGCTATCTTGTACACAGGTTCCTTTTTATTGGTTAAAGAAGGTAGGTGAACATCACAGATGCAAAATGTTTGTTGTTAAGAATGTGTGTTTACAGGTGTGGAATACCCTAAGGATGGGAAGAACTGATATCCTGCTGCAGGTGCAGATTTTAATAAACAGGAACTTGTCTTTCCTCTAATCACTTCTCTCCTTTATCATGCTTTTGGATTATCTCAATTCACAGTAAGTATCACTTGTGCATAAAGCATATACAGTGTACTATATTTATTTAGATATACATGTGACTAGATTTTCTGTGAATAAAACCCAAAATGCATTCACATGAGAAAATGGAGTGGTTTAATTTAAATATTTTAGGAGTGCTAGAATACTAATAAACATCTGGAAGAACAGATAAAACTAGATAAATGTTTAGCCTTGTTATGAGTAACACACTAGCATACGATTAGGTTTATAATGGTTGTAATTTAACAAAACTGTTGTATGAAATATTTTGTTTAGCATTCATTAAAAACTGTTAATGCACTTGTGTTTTTCATGGACTAAATTTTTTTTTTGCAGCAGACGCACGTTATTAGTATAATACAAATATGCTAAAAAGCAAACAGTTTGGTGTTAAAATGTTTTAAGAAGGATTGTGAAAAGAAATTTTACACCAATCTTAATTTTTTTTCATTTTTACAGAGAAAATTTTTACCACAAATTCCATATTTTAATGATATTATACCAACTCTATTTTTTAAACTCATTTTGTCACTGTTTTGTAACAGAAACACTGTAAATATTATAGATGTGGTAAACTATTATACTTGTTTTCTTATAAATGAAATGATCTGTGCCAACACTGACAAAATGAATTAATGTGTTACTAAGGCAACAGCCACATTACATGCTTTCTCTTTCACAGTAGGCAGCAGAGCATATGGTTTTCTCTTAATGGAACGCTAGCTTCTCATTAACATACCAGTAGCAGTGTCAGAACTTACAAACCAGCATAACAGGGAGATGGAAAAACTTATAAATTAGACCCTTTCTGTACTATTGAGAAGGAAATGACTGATGTTCTAAGGTACAATATTTAGCTAATACTGTGCCCTTTTCTGCACCTTCTTTCCACAAAAAAACTTTTTCCTTATAATAAATATAAATATAAATATTAAAGAGCAAGTATTTTACCCTCTTTCTAATAGTGATTGGCACCCTGATTTTGATAACTCTTCTTAAAAATAATATTTCATAGCCTTTTTTGCTCACAGTATGTTTTAAACAGCTGTATTTTCACCACCCTGTTTCAATACATAAAAGCAGTTGAAATGTAAAGTTATTTTCATGTCTCTGTATTAAAAAGAAATTTGTCAAGGAAACAAAAATAAAATGATGAGAAGAAAACCATTTATTTTGTGGTGGCAAAAAAATTGACCACTCCAATAACTGAAGTGGAGCCACCAAGAGGTTAAGCTTGGTACTGAAGGACGTTAAGTATTTTGTAGCTCTCATTTCACTATGTGCACTTTAACCAGTACTTAGCTCACAATAATTAGAGTGATTTAGATTTTTTCACCCACTTTTTAAAAATATATTTCAAGATCATCCTCACTGAGAATTCAGCTGTAATTTTGGGGAAAAATATGTCACATCTTAAAAGACACATTCTAAAATTTAGACCAATATAAATGGTATAAAAAATTATACTTCTATAGGAACAATGATAATACGACCTTACACTAGAGGAATTTCATAAACCACAGTTGGTTTTATAATTTAGAAAAATTATAACATTTACAAATATAAAGTCAGAAAGTCAATCAAGGTGTTCTGGGTTGCTGTAGAGAAATTCTCGGGAATAAAGTAGACATGAAAACTCTAGAGAAATAAGACAAGGATTGATGGTTCTTTCCAAAGTCTTTAACTACACTAATTCCATTCACTGAGTGGAACATTTTATTCCTGAGTGAACATTTATTTTACTCATTTACAAGACGATTTCTGCGATGACAGTTTTTGATGTAGTCCTTAAGTTTACAGATCATGATGAATGGAAAAAAATTTCTTTTAAAAGTGTCAGGAATATATTGCTGATATTAATATTTTATCAACCTTAATTATAATTATATAAACCTTTAACTTATCCTGAGTAATTTATTGACATAGGTAGCATTTTAGGAGTATTCTTCACTTCAGTAGATTCAAAATCTTAGTTTTGATAATTAACCAGTTATAATATTTGTGACTTAATTCATTTCCTAGAAATGCTTGAAAATAAAATTGTCCCAAAGATCCAAGAATCAATAGCTATTATCTGTTAGAAGATATCCAGTATTATTGTCCCAATGATATCATCTAGCTGATTTTACACAGGCTACACTCCTGTGTTCAAATTTTCTAAATGAGTTTCTTTTACTTTGGCAGAAAGATACTAATTATATTTACAGGTAGACCTCACTCTTTTCCCTCTGCCACAAGATAATAATATTTGTATTTTGTAATCATTCTCTTTTTACCCTCTGCTTCAAAATTTACCATGATCTTCAGCGTGATTGCAAATGCTTTGGAAACTAATAACTAATGTTCATCCCAAACCAATGTTATTAATTAAAACGTTTAGTTTAAGGCTGATTTTATACTGAGTAGCAAGCAACAGATTACATTGGGCCATGCTACAGATTCAGTTTGCTCATCAATGTATTCAGATGCATTTTTCCAATTGATAGAAACTTTTTTTTTTGCAGTTCAGTTTGAGGATCAAATCCATGGTCTCATACTTGTTTACTCTTTTCTTTCTTTTCATTTTTACCAAAATCCAAAAGAGTCGTGAGGAGTACTTAGCTATTTGGCATACCCCTTTCCTATTTTCAGATAACTTCTCTATGACCCTAAGAACATTGCATGAAAAATCATCATCTCTCGGTGTGTTTTACAACACCATGGAACCAGGAATAGCTTTGCATACAGGTGTTAAAAGATGCTTCCACCTCATGTCTAGCAATAAAACTTAAACTGGTGGTTGTTATTTAGCTGAAGACAGTATCAGTGTAAAGTGTCACCGATCTGGTCACTATCTCTGGGAGCCTGCCAGAGCTTCTGTATTGCCTTCATGGTGTTGTCTGTGAAGGAAGCCAATTAAGATCACAAGATAGTGGCTGGTAATAATAAACTTCTAATGATGATCCTGACTAAAAAGAGGTAATTAAAATGTGTCTATGAATGACCCCAACTTCTGTCAGCCCAGTGTAGCTGTTACGATGACAGGATCCATGTTTTGTTTAGAAAAAAGAGTTAGTGTTGTCTAACAACAATAAAAATACACAATGTAATAATATAGAAAGGATTGCTTTGCAAATAGCCCTCAGTTTCCATTCTAGTTGTATCCGGGACCTCATTCTACAAATCGCTGTCTCTTGATTGGTCAATGCTGTCATTTTGAATACTTCAACTTCTCTCTCCTCCTATCTTTGTTCTCTCAGTCTGTGCCACTGAATACCCAAGTCCCAAAGCATCAGTTTTGAGGTTGTTATTGTATTTCTCTTGGACTGGGCTTTATCTTTTTCAGGTGCTTCTTGAAATCAAAGCCTGTGTTTTGAAAAGAATGACAATTAATTAGATAGCAAAGAAAGCTGGGCCTCTTATCACTAGATCTGGTCATGGACATAAGTGTTTCACACTTTTCCCATTTGCTAACACCACAGCCCAAAGCTTTCCTGTACACCTGCTCAGCTCAGCTCATCAATTTTCCTTGAGCCAGTTAAGTTCCTCTAAGTCTGTCCACTGAGAGGTGGTGATAGCTCTCGGAGAAAAAGAAGAAAGAGAAAGAAACAGAGTGCTGCTCCAGGCCTTTATCTTGATTGCACTGTTTGTTTTCGCATTGATGTCTGTAATGAAACAAAGAGGATTTAATCGTGTTAAACAAAAGCCTGTTGGTACCCAGAGGAAACTCATTTAACTCTACTCCAAGTCTTAGAGTTTCAGGTTTCGTGTCTTCCTTTTTGCCGATCCACCAGGCTGAGTTTCTTACCTGGGGCTTAAAATTGTGAGGTGTGAAACTCTTCTTTTGTTTTGACAGGTGCTCTTTGCTAAACATCAGCCTAGCCTTGATGGTGATAATACACAGAAGGGGAAAAAAACTTCAGAAACGTTAATGACTGCAGTTATCCAACTTCTGCCTTTAATAGGTTTTATTAGCTTCCCTCCTTGAAGTTTTTAAGGATAAAGTGGGAAAACAAATTGGGTTGATGGGAAATGAGTTGTGAAAAAGACAAGTTTTAAGGAGAAATTCAGAAATGATTCCTGTCTGGGGATCCCAAGAAGGAAAGAAGGGATAAGGAAATAACATTGCTCTCTCTTAATGGAAAAGTTAGCTGCCAGGACTCACAGTGGATGGATAAGTATTATCTGCTGAAGGACAGACTCACAAGTAATACTGAAACTTGATGATGTTTGGCCAAGAAGTGGTCAAATGATTTTTTTTAAATGTTAGAGAGGCCAAAGAGATAGAATAGTAGGTATGGCATTTGTGTTGTGCTGCCAACCTGGGTTTTATCTCAAGTACCACAAATGGTACCTTGAAGCCCTCTGAGCACAGAGTCAGGGGAAAACTCTAGTGTTGCCTCGTGTGAAGCCAAAAAAAAAAGCAAGGCAAAGTTAAATTCATGTTCAAAGAGTGGTGACTGCAAACCAATTACACCTTTCTCTTATAAATAGAAACAGTGTCTGGATAGAAATAGATGAGATTTCCCTTGATGACTTGGAGCTGTCTTGATATATTCCTTTTCAGGTGTCACCAAAGTAGTCTTCTGCACAAAGCCCTTGTTTTCTTTACTCAGTATCTACCTGCTGTGTTTGTCCATTTCTCTCACCATTTCCAGAAGCACTTTTACACCATTCTTGAGAGTAAAGACTTTCCCTTTCTTCGTACACTAATATGTCTGGTGTGCCAAACAGGTACTCTGAGATAACAACAGCTGAACCGTATTCCATGGGACAGTGTTGTTCTTTTGTGATTCACCCAGAAAGTTTCATTGCCCCCAAATTAAGGTAAGAAACAATGCTTTCTTGTTTTACTGTATAAAGCCACTATCTTTCCTCTTCTTTATTTAGAAAATGGTGATAGGAGAAGACATGGAATTCTTTCAATTTGACCCTACCTTGCTGTCCATAAATTGAAAATACTAACAAAAGTCATGGAAAATTGTTAGAAAGGTGATATCGGTTCATGCTGGTTATTACTGGACCAGAATGATAGTAGAGTATGTAAGAGATTTAAATGACTGACGTGAATTTAACACACTGAACCACATATGTTCCCAGAGCACCCCTGGGAGTGATCCCTGAATACAGTTGGAAGTGGCTCAAAAATCTATAAACAAACAAAAAACAATAGGTATATACACCCAAATTGTGTGAAATAAAATTTTTCTTGCTACAAATTCCTCAGTTTTTAAACCTATAAGCAATAGCACCAAGATTGTAGGATTGTTATGAGGATTTAATTAATTAGTGAACTAATTAATGTAAAGCACTTAGGACAATCTTCGGTTCATCACTTGTGGTTAATAAATGTAACCATTTCATTTGCAACAGGATGATTTGCTGAAGGCACATAAGGTCACCAGACCTCATTTCCTTCACTATATATTTCATTTTCTGAGTATGGGATTCCAATGCTTTCCAAGGCTTTGGCAAAAGTGAGAGTTTCTTTTTGAGAGAGGAGTTGCCTTCAGTAGTGATTCTAATTTCTCAGTTAGCAAAGCAAGTTTATTTCTACCCACATATTCCTACCCCTAAAACAAATAATCAGACTGTTAAAATTTTCTCTCTTCTCATTTAAAGTCTTAAAGAGGATGAAGTGATAGATTTGATATTTTGTCCATTGCTCAAGCAAGGCCTAGACAGCAGAGAAATAACATTAAAAAAATATGCAATTCTTCAGAACTCTGATGTTCTTCAGAAATCAGGTGTATTTTCTGGTGAAACGAGAACTGGGAAATTGTTTCTACACAACTGTCCCTATCTGTCACATTGTTTGGGATAGAACCAGGAAGTCTTGTATATATACTGTCTGCTGCTGCTTTCATCTTAGAGAGAGGACTGGTCTTGGATCCTAAGAAGTTTTTATGCTAATGTTTGAACCTTTATTTGATCCTTATAAAGTTAATTATAAACTTATAATCTCTTTTTAAATTTTATTTTCATTTTAAGGTCATACCCAGCAGGGCTCAGGCCTTATTCCTGTCTCTGTGGTCAGAGATCACTCCTGATGGACTTCGGGTGACATTATATAGTGCCGTGGATAGAAACTGGGTCAACCACTTGCCAGGCAAGTGACCTGCTCTCTGTACTAAGTCTCTTGCCCATTAGCTGTATCATTAGAGAAAATAATGATAATTTGTCAGGACACTATAAAGAAAATAATAGGCAAACAGAAGATCTCCATTTGACCTTAAATCAATACCCGGAATTAGGCAAAAATATGACAAGAGTAAGAAGAAAAAAAATCAATAACACTGAATTCTTTCATTACAGAAATAAACTCATACCTTATAGATGCAAGGATCATGACTTTGCATAATATCATGTATTTGCTTAAAAATATTATTGAAGATATAAGTAGTATAAAAATATGCAATTTAAGGGGTGGGGGGAGAATTCAAATGGAAAGGTCTAAAATTGAAATGAGTATCACAACAAGTTGCTTAGTACACACTTCATGTTTAGTATGTTTTTCTCAAACTACAAAACGGAAAATAAAAGAACGTTAGTGTCATCTCAGACAGTGAGTCAATAAAAAAAAAAAAATTTCCCCAAATCTTTATCAGTTGGGTAGGGTATAAGGAGCCATAAAATAAATGTATCCATCAATTCCATTCCTTTCAATGTAGTTATATTTACCTTTTATAATTGAATTATTATGCAAATTTATGGAATTTTTAACAATGATGTTTTTTAAAGCTAGCTTGGTATTCACAAAATAAAGAATGATACGAGAACTGTCTTAACTAATTTTTCTTCCCCAAATAAAAATTATCTGACTTACAAAGAGCAATGTCTTTGGTTTTCTCTTTCTGTTTTGCATGTCCTGATTCAATGAGCCTGCCTTGTATTTGAACGTACATAGGACTAGAAAAGTTCACCTCTGGCACACAAATTATTTTGTTAGGGTGCCATCTGCTGGTGTCAAACAACCAAAGACTTAATTTCTTCAATATTAAGTGTTACTCGTTTATTGAAATAAAATATTTTTTAAGGTTATTGGGCCCAAATAACCTTGTTTTTTTCTCATTTAGAACTATTGAATAGATTATTTTCATATGGTTGTCTGGTACAGAATTCTTAAGTATTCCACAATGGTCATATAAATGTCACTCTGTTCCAAAGTTAAGAAAATGAACATATCAGACTTTACTTGACTTTGTGGTTCCTGTGCATCATTAGTCATGTGCTTGTGAGTGTGTGTATGTTGTTGTGTGTGTGTATGTTGTGTGTGTAAAAGTGTGTGTGTAAATTTTGTTTACCCAAAAATATGAATGTAGCTCAATGGTTGAGCGCATTTCTATAGGTTTGTGGTTTGACCCCTGGAACTACATACATGAAATTATGTTATTATTACTTTATTAGAAAAGTAATTTAATTGCTGTGGTTGTGAATATATAGATTTGAATACTCAAGTTTGCTTCATTCATTCACCAAACTTGTTCTCACTGACATAATGTGAAGTGCGTGCACATTTTTTTCCTTTATTATAAAACAAGTTTATCAATGTAGTCCTTATTATTAAATTCCTGTTCACAGGAATTTTTCCCCACCTGCATTTTATAAGATGTGATGAAAATCAATAACTCTTCTCACCCTTCCACCTTTTAAGACAGTGGGTTTCTTTTAAAAATATTTATCATTTACTAGTTCTGTGACTTTGAGCAAACTACTTTTCCTTTGCCTCTTCATTATCTGTAAAACTGAAATAGAAATAACTACCTTGAAACTTTTCTGCTTATTTAGCATGATTGTTTACCAGAAACACTTCCTACAAAGTTGTTAGAATGGTGCCTAGAATACGGTGAATACAAACACTGTTATATGTTTTATCACAGCCCGCTGTCAATGATATTTAAAAAAAAAAAAGTGTGTTAGTATCTGTAGCACTGTCCTCCCATTGCTCATCGATTTGCTCAAGCGGGCCCAGTAACGTCTCCATTGTGAGACTTGTTGTTACTGTGTTTAGCATATCAAATATGTCATGGGTAGCTTGCCAGGCTTTGCCATGTGGGCGAAATACTCTCAGTAGCTTGCCAGGCTCTCCAAGAGGGATGGAGGAATTGAACCCGGCTCAGCCGGGCTGGCGACTTGCAAGGCAAACACCCTACCACTGTGCTGTCTCTCCTGATTCCTAGTTGTATATAATGGAGATATAAAATATTTCAGCGGGTAGGCATTTGCCTTGCACGTGGCTGACTCCGGTTATATTCCTCCACCCCTCTCGGAGAGCCCGGCATGGTATCGAAAGTATTCCGCCCACACAGTCACGCCTGGCAAGCTCCCCGTGACATATTTGATATGCCAAAAACAGTAAAAACAAGGTCTCACAATGGAGATATTACTGGTGCCCGCTTGAGAAAATAGATGAACAATGAAAGGACAGTGCTACAGTGCTCTCTCTCTCTCCCTCTCTCTCTCTCTATATATATATACACATATATACATATATATACATATATATGTATATATATAGCAATTTGTATTGTTCCCCAATACAAATATAGATTTGTATTGGGGAACAAAATAAAGAGTCTATTTTTTCCTTCACACCCCCACCTTGAAATCTGCAAGTACTCAACTCTTTCAATTCTTGAATCTTTTTTTTTTATGTAGGAGTACTGCTATTTATTCAGCCACTGATTAGAATTCTTGGATATCTTAAAGCTCATATGAAGTCATTCAAAGCCTGGATTATTTTTTATTTTCCCATCCTCATTTCCATATAAACTCTTTTCAAGTTCTCTGTGAAAGTCAAAACAACCTCATACTCAGGCAGGAGAAGCCAGGTTTTCACTCTAAATCACTGGGCAAATTCTTTTCCCTATGTCTGGAACACTAGTCTCCTGTCACTCTCCCCAATATCTCCAGAATTAAGCCTGTTTAATCTTTTAACATACCTGATAATAGTCTTCAAACAAGAATCAAAAAATACTTTCCTGGACTCCCTTAACATTCAGTACTCCTCTACCCCCTGCTTAAAACCTATCACCTCTCCTTACAGTGAGAAATAAAGTCTAGTTTATTCACCACTATATTTACAGTTTTGAGAACAGTACAGAAAACTGGGTCTAGAGTAGATAAATATTTATTACATGAGTAACTATAGACAGAGAAAGTGTGAGCTGTCTCCTGCTTACAGACTAAATTTGGTCACAAGCAGTCAACATCTTTCTCGAGTTTAGCCACTAAAGTCATTTTCTTCATTAGTGTCTCTTTATTTACAACAATAATAAAATGCATACAATAAAATTGATATAATTGTGAAGTATGAATTCATGCTGGAACATAATTTTAAATTTAGGTTAGCAAATCATAAATATAGCTTTGCTTGTTTGTTTTGGGGCCATGTCTGGTTGTGTTTAGGCTTATTCCTGACTCTGAGCTCAGAGATCATGCTTGACAGTAATACTCCAGGGACCATGTGAGGTGCCAGGGATTGAACCTGGTTGGCTGCATGTAAGATAAATGCCCTACCCGCTGTGCTATCTCTCCAGCCCTGAAAAGCATAAATATCTTTATTCATATTCACAGTTATAATTCTCATTTAAATTGGTAACAGTTTATACAAGTAGTATTGAATACAACAAGTAATTATTGAGTACCTACTTTTACCAGGTACTCTTGTAGACACTGCATAGCAGAAAAATAACCCTAAACACATTGAGTTTAATTTGCTCTATTTTTGTTTAGGTTTTTCTGTACCTGTAAAGGACCCCAAAGGAAAACCAAAAAGGAAATGCTTCTCCTTTGAACTCAACAGTAAGGGGAAGTGTTACCATCTATGCATCTGAAGGAAAAGAGGGGAGCAACCCAAATTCAAATTAGGTGACTGTGTGGAAAAGACAAAGTGAAAAGAGCTCTTCCTTAGAGGATTCAGTCACAGTGCAGTGTGTCTTTGGAGATACGCCCAGGGAATCAGTCTCCAGCTTCTCAGAAACATCTCTTTCATTCCCTTGCTCTTTCTTTTTCCTACTAATTAAAGCTAAATGAAGCTAGGACTAGAAGCTATGGCAAAGTAATGCACAGAGCAGGCACCAGGACCAGCAGAGTGGAGCTAGAAACACAAATGGAAAATATCCAGCACTAACCCTGAGCAAGAAGTTTTTAATTATGACACATCTGTAGCCTCTGCATCTTTTCTGAATGTCCCTTCAAAGAATTGGCTGTTTTGTGCTGCACAGTGAGTGCCACCTGTTGAAAATGAGTACCCACTTTTAAGCCTATTTTTTTAAAAAGGAATATGAATGTTCTGTTTTTCTGAAAGACTAATTTTGCATAAAAATGAGATTTATTAATCTATTGTGAGTGAATAAACATGATCTTGACCATAACTCAGAGGCTTATGTTAAAATGTTTACACTATAGAGGAAGGGGGAGGGACGGGATTGGAGTGGGGGTGGTGGATACTGGGGACATTGGTGGTGGAAAATGTGCACTGGTGGAGGGATGGGTGTTCCATCATTGTATGATGGAAACTCAAACATGAAAGTTTTGCAACTGTATCTCACAGTTATTCAATTAAAAAAACTTTTATGTTTTTAATATTTATTTTTTAATTTTTTTCATTTATTGAAAGAGCCCGAGAGACTGGAGTGATAGCACAACGGGTAGGGCGTTCGCCTTACAAGCGGCCAACATGGCCGACCCAAGTTCGATTCCTCCGCCCCTCTCGGAGAGCCCGGCAAGCTACCGAGAGTATTCGATATGCCAGACACAGTAACAACAAAGTCTCCAATGGAGACGTTACTGGGCCCGCTCGAGCAAATCGACGATCAACGGGAGGGCCTTTACCTTTACCTTTACCTTTACCTTATTGAAAGAGCCATGGTATACAAAGTTATTGATAGGTAAGTCTTAGGCATACAATATTCTAACAGAATTCCACCACCAGTGTCAACTTCACTCTGCCTTCAGTGCTGTTGGATATATAGCTATGCCACTATCTCATATCACCAAGATACCCAAGGCTCCTGACCACTGTTTCTCCATTACATTCTTTTTTCATCTTCAGCCTTCACCTCTTGATTACTTTCCTTCTCTTTCTTCCTCCTCCCTAAATGCTGGGGACAAGGGTGATCTGGGCACCCACTCTAGCTACATTGTGTTTTCTTTTCATCTAGATATTCTTTATACCATAGATAAGTAAGAACATCCTGTTTGTCCTTCTGGCTTACTTCGCTCAATATGTCTTCCAGTTCCCACCAGATTGTAGCAAATTGCATCGTTTCATCATTCCTTGTAGCTGTATAGTATTCCATTGTGAATATACATCACATTTTCATAATCAATTCATGTGTCATTGATTATGACAAAACTTTTAAAAGGAAACAAAAACCAAGGGGGTTTGAATTTTCTGACCATGAATGAACTATTTATGACACTTTTTTTTTTTGTTTTACTCTTCTGAGCTTCTCCTAGAGCTCCTGAGAAGGCAGCAATGACTGTGTAGGAGCTGATGACCAGAGGAATAGGACAGGGGAAAGTTGTACACACATAAAAAAGATCCACTAAAATGCCAGATATTTATGAGGAGAGAGAATTTTCTCTCTGATGATGAATGTTCTATTGGAGTGTATCTGAAGTCCAAGTCACAAAAAAAAAGGAACATTACATTAACCTTTGTGTCACGCCACCCATTTTTCTGTCATTTTCCTTGAAAATCTCATTAGATTTTTCTTTGCAAGACTACCGTACGTAAGGTTTATTCTTTCATAGGAAGTGCTATTTTCGATTCTTATGATTCAAGTGGATATACTTGTTATTAAGTAAACTTATTTTTCAAAGCAACTTACTTTGCCCTAAAAGTCTACCTTTCTACTTCCTTTCCCTAATTTAAATATTAACTAATTAAAAAAAGAGCTTATTTAATGCCAACCATTTATTGCATGTGATGAGGATATTAAACTTGATTGCTTGCTTCCTTCTCGTAGTTGACATAAAAAACCTTCAGAAACAATAAGAATTCCCTATTAATTGGTACTATAAAATTTATAGCATTTTCTTAGACATTCTTAAAACTGGATCAACACAATATTTTTAATACCAAGACCTTTAAAAATTAAGAAAATCAAGAAGCTAAGTGAGTTTCTTAAATAAATAAACATATAAATTTAAGATCCAGGATCTAAACTCTGAATCCTAAAATGCTCATTATAAATGTCATCTTAGGTTGTAATTCTGATGAGTAATCACCGTGTTTCTTTTTTCTTTTTTTTTTTGAAATACAAAAGAAATTTTACTTTATTTTTTTATAATTTTTATTAGTGAAACACCATGAGGTACAGTTGTAAGCTTACAAATTTTTGTGCTTGGGTTTCAGTTATACAATGATCGAGTACCCATCCCCCCACCAGTGCCCATTCTCCACTGCCAATGATCCCAGTATCCCTCCTAATCCCCTATTCACCCCATCCTACTCCACCTCTGTGGCTGGGCATTCCCTTTTGTTCTTTCTCTCTTTTTGGTTGCTGTGGTTTGCAAAAAAAGGCATTGAACAGCAATCATGTTCGGTCTGTAGCCTACTTTCAGCATGCATCTCCCATCCTGGGAGGATCCTCCCAACATCCTTTACTTGGTGCTCCCTTCTCTATCTCAGCTGCCACTTCCCCTAGCATGTGTGGCTGGCCTCCAAGCCATGGAGTAAACCTCCTGGTAATTATCTCGGCTACTCTTGGGTGTTAATCTCCTATTTTGTTACTTTATATTCCCCAGATGAATGCAATCTTTCTATGTCTGTCCCTCTCTTTCTGATTCATTTCACTTAGCATGATACTTTCCATTTAGTACCACTTGTATGTAAATTTCATGACTTCATCTTTTCTAACAGCTACGTAGTACTCCATTGTGTAGATGTATCACCATGTTTCTTAAACAGAAATTTTAAAGAAATTAAGTGACTTTCTCTGAACCTCATCTTTGTAAAGGATTGGATCAGATACTTGGATTCCTTCCTGAATCACACTTCCATGAACTTTTATAAATCACTATATCTGAGAAGTTTTATATAATATACCTTTTTGGAATTGATTTTTTAAGTTTGCTTTTCAGTCTTTTAGATTTAAATCTACTTGGGAACTATATCCCCAGTCTTTAGCTTATAAAATGCTTTGTAGGGAGTCATTAAATATGCATAGCACTGAATATGAATATAAATACTTTAAAGAGCCTCTTAAGTATAAACAGGTAGGAAAAACTATTTTAAAATAATTTGCAACTCTTGTTTTAGCACAGTATGAGGCTATGTTTTCATCTACTAACAATGTACAAAGATGCATGTCCATGGAGTATTTTGAATGTTTTAGAAAACTTGATCAGTAAAACTCTCCATTTGGTTACATTTTTTTGAAAGAGAATTTAATTGTTGAGCAAAATAACATCTTTGAATTTTTTATTTTAGCTAAAATTTTATCAGGAAATTTTAAGATCCTTTAATTAAGATCCTGTCAGGGTAGCCTTGTGCATATGCTATGGATGAAATATTTTAATTCCAGAAAACTTTTATGTGAAGTCCTAAGGCCCTTGAAGAGATCATTAGGTTTGCATATAATCTCTGGAGTGGCCTCCATGAGGGTATTGGTATTCTTATAAGGGGGTAAAGAGAATAGAACTTTATTTACCCTGTAACAATAACTGCAAATTAGGAAACTCTCACCAAAAACTAAATAAAATAACAACCTTGAACTTGGACTTCCTAGCCTCTAGAACTAGAAAGTTGGTTTCTGTTAATCAAGTCATTTCAACCTACAGTATTTTTGTTTTGGTAGATCAAGCTAAGACATTCAGTGAAATTATTGTTGATGAACAAAAAATTTGATGGGAAAAAATTCAGGTTGATAATAGAATATTTATAAATATAACTAGGGATTAAAAATATAGCAATATAATGATAAGGGGAGAAGACCAAGTGGAAAATTAATACTCATCAAAGAGTTGAGCAATATCAAGAGTTCAAAATCTAAATGGATTCATTCAAGGCAGAGATATTTCTAGTCCAAAGTACAACATTCTAAGGTTTCCCATGCTGTGATTCTCTATTGCTGGACTCAAACTTGGCCAGTTTGGAATTGTCTTTTATTGCTCTTCCCTATAAATGCTGCTTTATAAAATGCAGAAAGAAAAATTACACTCTTTAGTTTACTTTCTTATATCAACTCACAACAGCCAGAATTTAAGTCCTGTTTGTATTTTATACCCTATTTAATAATATGCTACTTTCATTAATCATAGTTGGTTTTCTTGAAACACTGAGTGGGGAAAAAATCCACATGTATATCAAGATAAGGGTGTGTGTGTGACTGTGTGTGTGTGTGTGTGTGTGTGTGTGTGTGTATTTGCAAAGATAAGCAATACAGTTCAACAGTTTTTAAAGCATACTTATTGTAATGATAACAGGCTCATCAAAATGAAGCAAAATTAAGCTATATGCAATCTGATATAGAGACAGCAGCCATTTCTTTCGGTGGGGGCAGGTTTGTTCACACCTGGCATTACTCTGGAACTGGTACTGTCTCTGTGCTGAGGTGGAGTTGGGGGCAACAGTGGCTCATGACAGGAGTTCCCAGGGATTGACCTGGATTTAATGGATTGATTACTGCATAATAAGCGCCTCAATTCCTGTGTTATCTCTCTGGCCACAGGTAGTAACCATTTATGAATTGGAGTAAGCATATTTTCATTCATCTTGATTTTTCAAATGTATATATATTTCTACAACTCTTCTATCTTGTCTTCAGATACCTTCACATTAAGACTGAAAACAGGTTTGCCTTAATTTTAAGCCCTGATTTTATAAACTATGAGAAAAGGTGATACTACCAGATATTCATTGAAATCATGTGGTCTAAATAAACCAAACTAGATAAACTTTTAAATTGCTACGTGAATTTTTCCTATCAAAGCAAGAAATCTATATTTGAAACAGTTTTTTTTCATATTTTTATTGATTTCTCATTGGCTTACAATATTGTGTCATTTCAGCATAGCTATGTTCAGTACTTATTACACCCTTATCAAATTTCCAGCACCATCACACCAAAAATCACACCTGTTTTCATTTCACCCACACTCCCTCCTCTTTATCTCTGGTAACTGCCATAGTTATTACCAAGCATAGAAATTGTATTTATTATTTTTGACAGTTTGCTTTAGTTATTTATATTCCACTTTTAATGAAACCATCTAGTAATTATCTTTTACTTCATTATTTCACTTAGCATAATCACCTCAAGATCCATCTATTTTGTTCAAAAAAAGTATACTTTCATTTTTTAAATAGTAGAAGAGTATTTTATTGAGTTTACCTACCTACCATAGTTTCTTTATCCAATTATCTGTCAATAGGCATTTAGACTGATTCCATTTGAAGTTGAAAATGCTTAACCTTCAAGCATGACAGTGCTAACTTAAGGACCTAGTTCTTTTTTCCCCCATAATCTGAAAGATTTTGATTTTACTTTTAGGTATATGAAAATTTCTGTGAACCTCAGAAACAATTTCTTCACATGGATGTCTTCAGGATTCTTTGAGAACATTAACAACAACACTAGCTGCCATTTGTTGGTAAATAGATATTTTTAAATCTACTTTGCTCATCTTCACAATAATTAATTTTCATTTGGAAAGATAAAATTTTCCTACATGAAGATATAAAGGCTCATATAATTGAAATAATTATATGCTGTGCCCAAACATGTAAGGATGAAGTTTGGACTCTGTTCAAGTCTAACCTTGCTATATACCAATATGTCCTACACATTTCTGTGCCTCCATTTATCCTTCATGACATTAGAAATTTTTATTTATTTATTTATTTAATTTTATCTTATTATTTTATTGGATCACCGTGAGATGCAGTTACAAACTTTCATGATTACATTTCAGTCATACAATGATTGAGCACCCATTCCCCCACCAGTGCACATTTTCCACCACTATTGTTTCTAGTGTCCCTCCTACCACCCCCACCCCATCCCACCCCCAGTCTCTATGGAAGGAACATTTCTTCTTACTCTCTTTCTTTCTCTCTAATTTTGGGCATTATGATTTGGAATACAGACACTAAGAGGCCATTATATTTGGTCCTTAGTCAACTTTCAGAACATATCTCCCATCCCAACCAATTCCTCCAACCATCATTCTCTTAGTGGTCCCTTCTCCATCCCAACTGCCTTTTCCCCCAGCACGTGAGACCAGCCTCCAAACCATGGAGTGATCCTCCTGACCCTTATCCCTGCTGTCCTTAGGTATTAGTCTCATAGTATGCTACTTTATATTCTACAAATAAGTGCAGTAATTCTATGTCTGTCCCTCTCTTTGTAACTCATTTCACTTAGCATGATACTCTCCATGACCATTCACTTATATGCAAATTTCATGCTTTTATCTCTCCTAACAGTTGCATAGTATTCCATTGTATAGCTATACCAAAGTGTCTTTCTCTGGTCATCTGTTCTCAGGGTTTTTTTTTTCCAGATTCTGGCTATTGTGAGCAGTACTGCAATAAAAATACAAGTGTAGATGTCATTTCTACTGTGGTTTTTTTTTTTTTTTGCATCTCCGAGATATATTTCCAAGAGTGGTATTGCTGGGTCAATGTTAGCTCAATTTCTAGTTTTTGAGAGGAGTCTCATATTGTTTTCAAAAACGGCTGGACTAGTTGACATTCCCATCAACAATGAATCAGAGTCCCTTTCTCCCTACATTCACACCAGCACTGGTTGTTCTTGTTCTTTTTGATTTGTGCCAGTTACTATAGTGAAAGATGAAACCTTATTATTGTTTTGATTTGCATCTCCCTGACGATTAATGATGCAGAGCAGTTTTTTATGTGCCTTTTGGCCATTTAAATTTCTTTTTTGAGGAATTTTTTGTTCATTTTTCTTGCCATTTTTTGATGGGGTTGGAGGTTTTTTTCTTGTAAAGTTCTACTAGTGTCTTGCACATCCTGGATATTAAGCCCCAATCTGATGAATATTGGGTAAATATTTTTTCCCATTCCATGGGTTCGTTCTGTATTTCAGTCACTCTCTCTTTTGAGGTGTATAAGCTTCTTAGTTTAATGCAGTTCCATTTGTTTATATTTGTTTCCACTTGCTTGGTCAGTGATGTTTCATCCTTGAAGATGCCTTTAACTTCAATATGATGGAGGGTTCTGCCTATATTTTCCTCCATGTACCTTATGGATTCAGGTCTGATATTGAGTTCTTTAAACAATTTTGATCTGACTTATGTGCTTGGCATTATGCAGAGGTCTGAGTTCATTCTTTTGTATGTGGCAGGACATAGTTCTTGCCCATGTGAATATAGACACTAGAAGAGGAAAACAACATGGTAAATATTTAGGTAAAATGCAATTCCAATAGCAAAGTGGTTGCAGGATATATAAAATAGAGGGAAGCCAAAAATACAAGGATGTTCATGTTTGTTTGACAGATAAGAAACTCAATGTGTTTCAAGGAAGAGGTGATATTTTTGTAAGTCTTAAAGAAATCCAGAAATCATACAAGGGGAATTATTAAAGTTGACATATCAGAATATAATTGTCCTACATCCTACTGAAAATTGTGGGAACTTTATGTGGGGACATCAATTTATATACAAAAAATTCAATTCAGGAGCATTGTGGGAAAATAGTTGTAGTCACAGGAGCAAAGAGACCAGAAACCCCATGGTCCTGTACAGAATTAATACAGAAAAAGATAATAGGAACTAAGTCTAGCATATTGATTAAAAAGGCTAGGATGAACACAAGTAGAAAATAAATTGAACAACACTGCCTTTAGTGCCTGATCATCATATTATGGATAAGATAAGCAAGCTAATGTGATCATTCATTGCCCGCCCTAATATTTCACTTGATCACTTGATCACTTGACATCCCATTACTCATCCATGTACTTGAGTGGGCAGCAGTAACATCTCCATTCATCACTGCCGCGTGCTAATGTAGCCAAATAGCGCCTGCTCATTCTAGGACGACGAAAAGCCTCAAACTGATCCTTCAGAGTCATGATGAAGAAGTCTGACCATCTTGTAGGTGGACGGCCATGAGGTCTTTTGACATCCCATGGAATCCAGTCAGTAACGGCTCTAGTCCAGCATTCATCTCCAAATCTCATTATGTGACCAGCCCATCTGATTTTTGACGCCTTGGCAAAGGAAACAGCGTCCCTGATTCTTGACCATAGACGGATTCTTTCTCTCATTTGAGTGAAGCATGATACTCCAAGCATAGCTCTTTCAATTCCTCTTGGGGAGACCCGAATAACGTTCTCATCCTGTTTTCATAGGCCCCAGGTCTCTGAGGCATATGTTAATGCAGGAAGAATGGTGGAGTTGAAGAGATGTGTCCATAGGTTCTTCATCCTCTTAGCTATTTTTTCGATGCTCTTGAAGGTGTTCCAAGCCGCTCTCCTCCTCCTGTGCAACTCAGGTGCCAGTTCATTTGTCATGTTGACTTCTCGACCTAGGTACACATAACTGTTGCATTTGGAGGTGTTCATCTCATTGAGAGCGAATGGAAAGTCAGGAATGAGGCTGTTTCTCATAAACGTTGTCTTCATGAGATTCAGCTGTAGTCCGACCTTTCCACACTCACAGTCAAAGTTGGCCAGCATTTGTGCCATTTGGCTACTGTTTGGTGTTATTAGAATGATGGCATCAGCGAAGCAGAGGTGGTGTAGTTGCCAACCGTCTATCTTCACTCCCATTTCTTCCCATTCCCGTTGTCTCATAACATTCTCAAAGGTGGCACTGAAGAGTTTCGGTGAAATGGTATCACTCTGCCGAACCCCTCTCTTGATGTCAATGATCACCTCCCTGTAGAATTGTGAAATCCTGGTAGTGAACCTGCAATACAGCTCACGAAGGATCCTGATGTATTGAGTTTGCATGCCCTGTTTGGCTAGGGAATCGATGACCACTTCAGCCTCAACAGAATCAGAGGCCTTCTCTAAATCAACGTTAGACAGAGAGACATCTTGAACTCCCAAGAAACCTCAATGAGCTTGGTTATCATGTGGAAATGGTCAATTGTGCTGAATCCTTTTTGGAAATCGGCTTGCTCGCATAATTGACATTCATCTAGTGTTCTGCCAATCCTATTCAAGATGACTGGAGTGAAGAGCTTGTAGATGTCAGACAACAGGCAGATCGGGCGACAGTTGCCAATGTCGTAGATGTCTCCCTTCTTGTACAGTAGTACAGTCCTGCTGGTTTTCCATTGGGATGGAACCTTGCATTCAGACAGGTAGCATGTGAAGAGCCAACAGTGTATTGATGAGTACTGATGGCAGGTTCTTCAGGTGTTCGGGTCTGACCTTGTCTGGGCCGGGTGCTGTTCACTTCTTTACTGACGAAATGGCATGTCGGATTTCGGAAGGGAGAACGTTGGGAACGACATACATATTTTGGGACAACAGCATCATTGGTCAGGCAAGAACGTTGATTAAATATGTTGTGGTCAATTTCATCATAGAACCGTCCACTGGGAGACTCCCATGTCCAATATTTAGATTCGGCCTTCTGGAATTGTGAGTTACCATGGATGGTCTTGGTCGACATGATGAACTCAGACAGTCTCTCACCCTGTTTGTTCCATTCTGGGCCATGGGTCCCTATGTGGAGTTCTTCGGCTGATCTTATCTTCCTATCTTGACATTAAAATCACAGACAATGATCTTGTAGAAGGTGTGATCTTCTTTACAGAACTTCTCCAGCTCCATGTAAAACTTCTCAATTTCTCTTTCATCATAATTGGATGTTGGTTCAAAGACAACAAAGATAGAAACAGCCAGCAGCGAGTCACATCTATTCAAGTGTAATCATCCAATTCAAGTTGTTAGGCATTCAAATGAAACAATGTTTATAGTCAAGTTTGTGTTGACAAGGACATTGACACCACTGCCACCTCTTTTGTTGCATGTTCCGAGGAACAGTTCTTCCCCAGTGTCGAAAATGGCATGATGTGATTGATGCCTTCTCGTCTTAGTCAGACAAATGATGTCATACTTGATCTTTTGCGCTTGCACCATCAGGTCCTCGATGAATGCATCCGATGCCAGAGTACATGCATTGAAAAGTACAGACAGTCATTTTTGTCCTTCTTCATTTTGGCAGCCTAGTTCCGCCTTGAGATTTTATCAGCCTCTCCTTCCTCATTCTTCTTAGCACTGCCATATTGGTGACTCTTTCAGGGTCAGGGTAATGAGACCCATTGTATTTACTGATTTTGGCATATCGAATACACCACAGATAGCTTGCCAGGCCCTGCAGTGTAGGTGGGACACTTTCGGTAGCTTGTCAGAGGGACAGAGGCTTTTAGGGAGGCCTCTAATTGTCCTTACAGTTGTTCCCATGGTTCAAACCATATTTTAACCCTATCAAATATGGTGCAATAATCTTATATTAAGTGTTTTATGATGTGTTGCATGGCCACAGAGTAGCCACGCAGTCCAAAAAGCATCCTGGAGTGTGGCGGCGTCTGGGTAGTGGAGGTAGTGGAGGTAATGGAGGTCTTCTGGGCTGCTGGAAACAGGCAGAGGATCTCTATTCCCGGATCCATTGAGCCTGAAGTCCAACTAAGGTCATAGACTTCCGCTCCCCTGGTTCTGCGGGGCTTCACTCATGCGTGAGTCTCGGCCTGAGTGTCTGCAAATTGTCCTGGAGCGTGGCGGTGACTGGGTAGTGGAGGTAATGGAGGTAATGGAGGTCTTTATTTCATGAGGATAAAAGGTTTTCTTGGTCTTTCTATTTCAGCAGCAGGCTCCGTCTCTACTGCTTCATCATTTTAGACCCTCAATAGTCAGATAAATGTGTATTCATTCTGAGTCTAGCTTGACTTTCCTGCCTTTCTCTATGCATTTTATATCTCTCATCTTCCTTTGGCCATTTCATGAATGGAGTGAAGTGTCTCTAGAAGACATAGTTTTGTTAACATAGTTGTACTGTGACGAAACACTACCTGTCTTTAGTCTTCTTTACTTTGTTGGAGAGCAGAGATTCGGGGATGAGTGGTAGTTAGGGAGGCTTTGGGGCCATGGGGCCACTATTACATGGGGTGATACTTGGCCAACCATGACAGACAGTTCAGTGCTAGAGCCCAGGTCTCACTTTTCTTACATGTAAGATTAGGAACAAGCAGCAGGAAGGAGCCTTGTAAATAATAAAAGTAAGACTTGTCATCAATTACCATATGCCAGAATAGGAACCTGGAAATGTTTACTAGGGAGCTGTATGGTAAAGAAGCCTTTTGAAAATAAAACCTGAATTCCAAGCCTGGATTCCTAACAACTCTATCTTATATAACTTGCGGATACTCAGTTATCTCCTTCAAAACATCTATCTAAAAGCTGTATTGCCAATGTTTGTATGCATGCCTTCATGAAATAGAGAAAAGATAAGCTCTCAGTAGTGAATGTAACTTATAGCAGACAGGTAACCAAAGACATCTATTGTAGAATGAAGTAAACTCTGGTGACTATATTTATAGAACTATCAACGCTGTGTTTTATCAGCTGGCACTTGGGATATTTTTTTCCCACCTTTTTTTCTTTTTTTTAGTGAAATACCATGAGGTATAGTTGTAGACTTACAACTTTCGTACTTGGGTTTCTGGGATATTTTTTTTTAAGTATCATTCTAAATGATGTATGAGAATGAATAAAATGTGATGTGTATACAATCACATAACATGGAATATTAGCCCTATAAAAAATTTGACTTCTTGCCTTTACAACAACATGGATAGAACTGAAGGAGATGATATGAGGTAAAATAAGTAAAATAAATGAAAAAATAAAATCTGATCTTATGCATATGTAGGATTTAGAAAAACAAAGCAAGTAAATAAACAAAACCAAAAAAAAAACTCATGGACATGGTCGTTAGAAATGGAGAGAAGAGGAGCTATTGTAGAGGAATTTTGATACTTTTGTGGATATTGCACTATGGCCCCATATATTTTGAAAAAACAGAAGTTATACCCCCAAAATATCCAATCATGTAGACCATTGTTACCTTAATTGAAAACAGAAATACAATTTCATTTTTTATATACTATTTCTTGGCCCTTTCAGAGAGCCTGACAAGCTACCGAGAGAACCCTGCCCACACAGCAGAGTCTGGCAAGCTACCCGTGGCATATCCAATGAGCCAGAAACAGTAACATAATGGGTCTCATTCCTCTGACCCTGAAAGGGCCCCCATTACGCCTTTGGGCTACACTATCATGCAGCAGGGACAAACGGGGACCTTACTGGTGCCTGCTCGAGCAAATCAATGAACAACGGGACAACAAGTGACAAGTGACATATACTTTTTAACTTTTAAATTGAATCACTATATGATAGACCCTTCCAAATCTGTTAATGACTGGATTTTAGTCATAAAGTGTTCCAACACCCTTCTCCCCACCAGTGTACATTTCCCAGCACCACTGTCCTCAGGTTCCCTCCCATTATGTCCCACTTCCCACCTCCTGCCTGCCTCTATAGAAGATGCTTTTCTTCTCTCTCTCTCTCTCCTTCTGGGCATTGTGATTTGTGATATTGATACTGAATCACACCGTACAAGATCTAAGAGTTTAAAGTAGGTAAAGGGATATTCTTCATTTATATTATAAAATAAGAGCTGAAGTGATAGCACAGCAGTAGGGCATTTGCCTTGCATGCCGCTGGCCTGGCTGAGCTGGGTTCGATTCCTCCACCCCTCTCGGAGGGCCCGGCAAGCTACGGAGAGTATCTCGACTGCACAGCAAAGCCTGTCAAGCTACCCATCACATATTCCATATGCCAAACACAATAACAAGTCTCACGATGGAGACATTATTGGGCCCACTCAAGCAAATCGATGCACAATGGGAGGACAGTGCTACAGTACTATTTTAAAATATAATTTAAATATACTTCTATGACCATTGACTCATTTGATAATGTACACTCTTGCCTTATTTTTCTGTTCATTTCTATAGTTGTGTTTAATCTACCATAAAACATCTACCCTGGGTTTGGATTCCTGGATCCACAAAATACTGATTTTTAAAAGAGTATTTTTAAAAATTAGGCCGGAGTGATAGCACAGTGGGTAAGGCATTTGCCTTGCATGCGGCCGACATGGCTGACCTGGGTTCGATTCCACCGTCCCTCTTGGAGAGCCCAGCAAGCTACTGAGAGTATGTCACCCACACAGCAAAGCCTGGCAAGCTCTGCATGATGTATTCAATATGCCAAAAACAGTAACAATCAGTCTCACAATTTGTTGGAGACATTACTGGTGCCCGCTCAAGCAAATCAATGAACAACAGGAGGACAGTGCTAGACTTAAGTCACTAAAGTTCAATTGTACATAAATTCATAGGCTTTCAAATAATAATATATTTTTATAACATTGTAAGAGGTGATGATATCTTCTGCAATTTTCTAAAATAAAATGTCTGTTTTGTATTATTTACAATAGCTACCTGATTTGAGTGAGACCAGAGAAAGGAACATAAACTTTCCTGCCCATAATTTGTTTTGAACAGGAATGTGGATTTATTAACTGTGGCAATTTGACTTATTGCATATATAAACACCATTGAGAAGCAGTAGAAACACCAAGTACATTATTGTAACAGTAAGTAGAGCATAAAATATATTCCAGGTTAAATGACTTCTCCCATCACTATCTAATGTTTCTGGGATATTCTACAAAAAGATGTTTTTATCTTCAAAATCAGACATGTTATAATCCTGGGTGAAAGTTACACCATAAGTTACATTTACACAATGGAGTACTATGTAGCTGTTAGAAAAGATGAAGTCGTGAAATTTACATACAAGTGGTACTACATGGAAAGTATCAAGTTAAGCGAAATGACTCAGAAAGAAAGGGATAGACATAGAAAGATTGCATTCATCTGGGGAACATAAAATAACAAAATAGGAGACTAACACCCAAGAATGGCTGAGATTAGTACCAGGAATTTTACTCCATGGCTTGGAGGCCAACCACACATGCTAGGGGAAAAGGGAGCTCAGATAGAGAAGGGAACACCAAATAAAGGTGTTGGGAGGATCCTCCCAGGATGGGAGAAGCATGCTGAAAGTAGACTATAGACCAAACACGATTGTCACCCATTGCCTCTTTTGCAAACCACAACACCCAATAAGAGAGAGAGAACAAAAGGGAATGCCCTGCCACAGAAGCAGTGTGGGATGGGGGGGGGGGGGGGGATGGGGGATGGGAGGGATACTAGGATCAGTGGTGGTGGGAAATGGGCACTGGTGGAGGGATGGGTATTTCATCATTGTATAATTGAAACCCAAGCACAAAAAATTTGTAAGTCTGCAACTGTACCTCATGATGTCTCACTAATTTAAAGAAAAATTTATACCATAAGTATGGGCTGGAGCAATAGCACAGCGGTAGGGCATTTGCCTTACGTACAGCCAGACCGGCCGAGCCAGGTTCGATTCCTCCACCCCTCTTGGAGAGCCTGGCAAGCTACCGAGAGTATTCAATATGCCAAACACAGTAGCAAGAAGTCTCACAATGGAGACGTTACTGGGCCCGCTCGAGTAAATTGATGAACAACGGGAGGACAGACAGTGACCATAAGTAATCTGTTGCCAATAATTACAGAAATGTGTAAGTGGTGTGTAAGAAAATTACAGCAGATTTAGGTTCACCATCTCAAAGTTACTCTTGATTCCAACTTGCATAATTTTCTTGAATAAAAATAAAATGGGTATAGTTTCCTAAAGAAACTAAAACAGCCCTCATGGTGTTTCACTAATAATCACTTAATCACTTAATCACTTAATCCCCGTTATTCATCGATTTATTCGAGCGGGTGCCAGTAACGTCTCCATTCATCCCGGTTGCGTGCTAGCGTAGCCCAATGGTATCTGTTCGTTTTAGGAACATGTAGCGCCTCAAACCGATCATTTAGGGTCTTGACGAAGAAGTCTGACCATCTTATAGGTGGGCGTCCACGTGATCTTTTGATGTCCCGTGGAATCCAATCAGTAATGGCTCTAGTCCAGCGGTTGTCTGTAAACCTCATTACGTGTCCAGCCCATCTGATTTTTGATGTCTTGGCAAATGAGACAGCGTCTCTGATTCTTGAGCGTTGACGAAGATCAGAACTCCGGATTCTATCTCTCATTTGAGTGAATCGTGATATTCCAAGCATAGTTCTTTCGATTCCTCTTTGAGAGACCCGAATAGTGTTCTCATCCTGTTTTCGTAGGGTCCAGGTCTCTGAGGCATATGTTAATGCAGGAAGAATAGTGGAATCAAAGAGATGTGCTCGTAGTTGGAGGTTCTTTGTCCTTTTAGTTATTTCTTCAATGCTCTTGAAGGCATTCAAGCCGCTCTCTTCCTCCTGCGTAACTCAGGTGCCAGGTCATTCATCATGTTGATTTCTCGACCTAAGTATATATAACTGTTGCATTCGGAGATGGTGGTTCCGTTGAGAGCGAATGGAGCGTCAGGAACAAGGCTGTTTCTCATAAACATTGTCTTCGTAAGATTCAGCTGTAGTCCGACCTTTCCACACTCACGGTCAAAGTCCGCAAGCATTTGTGCCGCTTGGCTGATGTTTGGTGTTATTAGAACGATGTCATCAGCAAAGCGGAGGTGGTGTAGTTGCCGACCATCTATCTTCACTCCCATGTTTTCCCATTCTAGTCGTCGCATGATGTTCTCGAGGGTGGCACTGAAGAGTTTTGGTGAAATGGTATCACCCTGCCGAACCCCTCTCTTGATATGGATGATTACTTCTTTGTAGAATGGTGAGATCTTGGTAGTGAATCCGCAATAGAGCTCACGAAGGATCCTGATGTATTGAGTTTGTACGCCCTGATTGGCTAGGGCTTCCATGACCGCTTCCGTCTCAACAGAATCAAAGGCCTTCTTTAAATCAATGAACGTTAGACAGAGCGGCATCTTGAACTCCCGAGATACCTCAATGAGCTTGGTTATTGTGTGGATATGGTCGATGGTACTGAATCCTTTTCGGAATCCAGCTTGTTCACATGGTTGTCCTTCATCTAGTGTTCTGCTAATCCTATTCAGGATGACTCGAGTGAATAGTTTGTAGATGACAGACAATAGGCAGATTGGGCGATAGTTGCCAATGTCGTGGATGTCTCCTTTCTTGTATAGTAGTACAGTCTTGCTGGTTTTCCATTGGGATGGAACCTTGCATTCAGACAGGTAGCGTGTGAAGAGTCGAGCTAATGTATTGATGAGTACTGATGGTAAGTTCTTCAGGTGTTCAGGTCTGATCTTGTCTGGGCCAGGTGCTCTTTGTTTCTTTACCGACGAGATGGCATGTTGGATTTCGGAAGGGAGAACATTGGGAACGACATATCCATCATGTGGTATGTGGTATGTGGGCAAGTGGATGTGGCTATTAAAGAGATCTGAGTAGAATTCATGAATAATCTTCTCCATTGCCCTTCTGGAAGATGTGATAGATCCATCATGATGTCGGAGGGCAGTCATCTTGGTTTTGTAGTTGGTGAAGGACAGGCGGGCATTACGAATGTTTTTCCCAGCTTCTGCTGCATCTACCAGTACTGCTGCTCTCCTGTTTTTGAGGTCATCCTTGATGGCTTTTCTGCACTGTTTTGCCAGTTCGGACGTTTGCTTGTGGTTGCCTGAGGCACGTGCCACGCCACGTTGGTGAATAAGTTCAAGAGTGTTCGAAGAAAGACGGTTTTTTGTGGTTATCTCTCTCTTGGCATTCCTTGCACAATCATGGAGGTGCTGAATCATTCGATCGTATTCCTCATCAATGTTGTCAATGACGGCATCTTCCCATGTTGCTGCAACAGAGCCAAAGAGTTCCCAGTTGGTGGTTGTTCTGGGAGTCTTCTTCTTAAACCTTGCATTCTTTTCTCCTCGTTCTGTGAGGTAGAATTTTGCACGAAGAAGACGGTGGTCTGATCCCGTTTGGAATTTTGGGACAACAGCAACATCGGTTAGGCAAAACCGCCGATTGAATATGATGTGGTCTATTTCATTGTGGAACCGTCCATCGGGAGACTCCCATGTCCAACGTTTAGATTCAGCCTTTTGGAATTGTGAGTTACCATGGAAGGTTTTGGTTGACATGATGAACTCAGACAGTCTGTCACCTTGTTCGTTCCATTCCAGGCCATGGGTTCCGATGTGGAGTTCATCGACTGATCTTCTTGGTCCTATCTTGGCATTAAAATCACCGACAATGATCTTGTAGAAGGTGTGATCTTCTTTATAGAATTTCTCCAGCTCCATGTAGAATTTCTCAGTTTCTTTTTCACCATAACTGGATGTTGGTGCGTAGACAACAAAGATAGAAACTGCCGGTAGTGAGCCACATTTATTCAAGTGTAATCGTCCGATTCGGGTTGTTAGGCATTCAAATGAATCAATGCTTGTGACTAAGTTTGTGTTGACAAGGATACCGACACCACCGACGCCTCTTTTATCACATGTTCCAAGGAACAGTTCTTCTCCAGTGTCGAAAACAGCATGATGGGATTGATGTCTTCTCGTTTTGGTCAGACCAATGATGTCGTACTTGATCTTTCGTGCTTGTACCATAAGGTCTTCAATGGATGCAGCAGATGTCAGCGTACGAGCATTAAAAGTACAGACAATCATTTTTGTTTTTCTGCGTTTTGGCAGCCCATGTCTGCCTTGGTGTTTTATCAGCTTCTCCTTCCATATCCTTCTCGACTCTGCATAATCAGGGTTAGGGAAATGAGATCCATTTATTACTGGATTTGGCATATCAATTTGGTCTATTTGGCATAGATCACGGATAGCTTGCCAGGCTCTGCCGTGTGGGTTGGATATTTAAGGATATTTAAGGTATCCTGAAAATTATTAAATAAATAGTCGCGCGGCCGCATTCGCGGGAGCTTGTTGTGATAATCTTTGGATCCTGGCCTTTGTTGGGGTTACACGGCAGTTGGAGGGTGTAACTGTCTAGCTATTGACAGGTCCAGTCCCAAACCGTGCAGGCTTAGAGATCTCAGTCCCGGGTCCCACACACCTGGGTTCCTCTGCCAGTTCGGTTATGTCTGAGGCTTATCCAAGTGTGTGGAGAGTGGCTCCAGTAAGGCCTTGGTTGGGGCCTGGAAGTCTTCAGCTGTTGGGCCCTGGCGAGGATAGTCAGACACAGGGTAGGAGACTCTGCCTTGTGCTCTCCCGGGAGCTTGTGATAATCTTTGGATCCTGGCCTTTGTTGGGGTTACACGGCAGTTGGAGGGTGTTCACTAATAATAAAAAAAATAATAATAAATTAAAAAAAAGAAACTAAAACAGCATTTATTGAAAACCTGGGTCTCATTTAAATGACATTAAAATATGTATATAAATTTAATTTGAAAGGATATTGAAAATTTGGAAGACAATAAATTGTGAATAATATGCATTTAGAAAAAATAAGAGAAAAAATAAAAGAAAAAATATGTACGTAGAAGTGCAGAGATGCTCTCTTATCTTTCAACTGCAAGAATACATTATTTGCAATGTAAAAATGTCACATTGTGCCATATAAACATGCAGCCCTCCAGATTTATTAGTTTTCTTGCATCTACATAGCTCATGTGGTTATAGCTCAGCAACTGAATATTAGGAAAAGTCATGTGTCACTTTCTGTACAGACAGCAAAAGTGGATTGCTTTTTTGAATGTTCTCTCCAATTATGTTAGAAGCTAATCTCCAGTGATTTAAAAACATTTTTTTAAAGTAAGTGGTCAAACTTTGACTTAATTCCAGCTTTCATTTGAACAAGATTATTTCTTACTTTTTATTATTTTTTTATTGAATCACCGTGAGATAGTTACAAGCTATCGTGTTTGGGTTACAATCACACAATGATCAAACACCCATCCCTCCACCAGTGCACATCCCCCACCACCAATATCCCTGGTATACTCCCCCTTTCCCTCCTTCATACTGTCTCCATGGCAGACAATATTCCCCGTACTCTCTCTCTACTTTGGGGCATTATGATTTGCAATACAGATACTGAGAGGTTATCATGTTTGGTCCTTTATCTAATTTAAAAATTAGGCCAGAGTGATATAACATTGTAAGAGGTGATGATATCTTCTGGAATTTTCTAAAATAAAATGCACACATTTCAGCACACATCTCCCATCCCAACTGATTCCTTCCACCATCATTTTCTTAATGATCCCTTTACTTTTCCAGCTGCCTTCTCCCCTCCACCCATGAGGCAGACTTTCAGCTATGGAGCAATCCTCCTGGCCCTTGTGTCTACTGTCCTTGGGTGTCAGTCTCATGTTATGTTATTTTATATTCCACAAATGAGTGCAGTCCTTCTATGTCTGTCCCTCTCTTTCTGACTCATTTCACATAGCAAGATACGCTCCATGGTTATCCAGTTGTAAGCAAATTTCATGACTTCATCTCTCCTAACAGCTGCATAGTTTTCCATTGTGTAGATGTACCAAAGTTTCTTTAACCAGTCATTTGTTCTAGGGCATTTGGGTTGTTTCCAGATTTTGTCCATTGTGAACAGTGCTACAATGAACATATAGGTACAGATGTCATTTCTATTGTGCCTTTTTGCACCCTCAGGATATATTCCCAAAAGTGGTATTGCGGGATCATATGGAAGCTCAATTTCTAGTTTTTGAAGGACTGTCCATAATGTTTTCCAGAAAGGCTGGACCAGTTGGCATTCCCACCAACAGTGCAAGAACATCCCTTTTTCTCCACATCCATGCCAGCACAGGTTGCTTTTGTTCTTTTGAATGTGATCCAGTCTCTGTGGTGTGAAATGATATATCATTGTTGTTTTGATTTGCATCTCCCTGATGACTATTGATGTGGAACATTTTTCATTTTTTTCATATTCCTTTTGACTATATGTATTTCTTTTCTGAGGAAACTTCTGTTCATTTCTTCTCCCCATTATTTGATGAGGCTGGAGGTTTTTTTTTCTTGTACAATTCTTCTAGTGTCTTGTATATCCTGAATATTAATCCCTTATCAGGTGGGTATTGGGTAGATATTCTTTCCCATCTTATGGGCTCTCTCTATATTTTGGTTACTGTCTCTTTTGAATGCAGAAGATTCTTAGTTTGATGTAGTCCCATTTGTTTACCTTTGCTTCCACTTGCTTGAACAAGATTATTTCTAAGTTGACATTATATCACACATAATATGACTTCCATTGTGAATAAAAAAATATGTGAACAAAAATATTCTGGTGGAGGAGCCAGAAAGATAGTACAGTAGGCAGGATACTTGTCTTGCAAACAGCCTTCCCAAGTTAATCCCCATCATGCATAAGGTTCCTGTGTACTGCCATGAGTTATCCCAAAACACAGAGCCAGGAGTTAGTCCTGAGTACCTGTGGTGTGTGGCAGAAAATATTCTTTTGATATCTTTTTATCCTCCTACTTTTTCAGCATGTTCCTTCTATGACCATCTTCATTTTAAGTAAATTTCATTATATGAAGACCAAAAACCTTTACAATCTGGTGTAAAGTAGGCAAGATACTATCTATCTATCCATAATATATTATTATACTATTATATGTATTATAGAGAGAGAAAGAGCAAGGTGAGATGACCTATACTTCAAGAAATCCCTCTTTTTGTCCCACCTAAGGCTAGTGTATTACTGGGGACAAATATACAATAGAAGATTTTATCCTGGCTATCTGAACGTTCTGAAAAGATTCAGTCCTTTATTGAGCACTAGAGCCAAAACAATTCTTTAAAGCTTATGTAGAATAAGTACAATAGATTTAAAATCAAGAAAATCTGTAATTGGCATTTGTTTTCAAAAATATAAATAGAATGCTAATAATTTCTTTGTATAGTTCTTCTTTCTTAGGTATTTGTTTTCAAGAGTTTTATACAAGACTCCTTTTTTTTGGTATATGCTTGGAAATTTTACTTATTTTGAATCACATAAAATATGCAGTCTACAAATCCTATCATTAAAACTTAATGACTCACAGGTTATGATGGAACATTTAAGGGAACTTCCCCTTAAGTTCTTCAGTTTGTGGAATTTAAGAATAACTATACTGGGACTGGAGAGGGATAGTACAGTAGATCAATCACCTTGCTGCTGCTGACTTTGGTTATCTTTGACACCCCATTGCTTCCCCCAGTCCTGTCAAGAGTGATCCCTGAGCAGAGTCAGGAGTAATAATCCCTGAGAACTGCCCAGTGTGTCTCCCACCAAAAGGAATATTTGTGCTTAGAAAACCCAACTCTATTTAGAATACAATGAATTATGGACTAGAATGAAAAAAAAGTCTATGTTTAAGAAAGAGTATTAAAGCTAAGAGGATGTTCTCTGAGAAGTTTCCAAGGCAAATGTTGGAATACACTACAGAATTTCAAACAGTAAAATTAAATTTTATGTGAAAAAATATCAGAAGATAAATAAAAATATATTAAAGTACATTACAATTGTTACTCATCAGCTAACTGAAAAATTAAATATATATACATACTACATTGCATATAAATGTTATAGGAATATTAAAATTTTCATTTTTCCAGCATACCTATTTTCTTATGGGCTGAACTAAAATATAGAGAAACCATATAAATAGATTCATATAAAGTCATGAATTGATTTTTTTGTTTAAATCCTTAATGAAATACACAAAGGTCATACAAATATTAGCACTGTCAAATTCAATAAACCTTTGAAACATTTTTATTAGCATCTTCTCTCTGTCAATATAACTCTGTAACAATATGTAAAAAAACATTTAACAAAGGTCTAGAAAAGGGTTATCAAGCAGACATGTCAGTCTATGATTATTCATCTGTTAGTTATTCCGCTTAGACATGGTCATCTGTTTTCTCAAGATCATTCAAGTGTATTTTAATGTTTATTTGCTGGTATTGTTTTTAGTTAAGTATACTCGAATATCTAATCATTTAAAAGAGAAGCTTCAATCCACAGTATAAAGTCATGTAAATAACTATAATGACCACAAGGTGGCAAAGTATACAAATCTACTTCATTTAGTTGAGAAGTTCCAGAAGAAAAAAATATCTTTCAGTATGGGGGATGGGGTGTGGGGGTGTAAGGGCTTCAATGCTTGCTGGCTAGAGAATAACAAAATTATACTAATCTTAAAATTTTTAATTACTCCAAATTCCTAGTTCTTAAGATGAGCCTATGTCTCATGTTACTATTCTAATTTATTATAAACTTTTCCCTTTTTAGAGCAAAATTGAATTTTTAAAATTCTACATGTATATTTTAAAGGCAAAATTATTGGGTCCCTCTCTTACAACATTTTAAAAAACTGTTTGATATGTATACATGAGTCAGTCAGAAAGTGGGCGTTATTGCTACACAAATTCAGAACCATGATGTGATTATATGATTAGTGCTAGTTATCGCAAATTACAGTTATTTATATTTCAAAAATGTTTGGTTTAGAGAAGCTAGATTATAAGACTTCCTTTTAATATTGTTGTTCCCATGAAATGCTTCCCTGGCTTCTCTTTCCCCTTCAACGTACTTCGACTTATCAACCAGTTTTCAGTGACCTGCTATATAATAATGACTGACCTCTTGTATTAAAGCCCCTGGCTTCCTGAGATCTAGATCAAAAAATCTAAAATAACTATCTGAATATGCCATATAGAATGTCTATTTAATATTTAATATATTATAAACTAATTCCCTTATCTTCTTTCCAAAATGCTTGCTCCTTTCATCTGATTTATTGCAATGGGAACTGACATCTAAAGCAGAAATATGGCACCATTAAATAGCAACTGTTGCTTTCCTTACCCTCATAATCTAGATCTTGCCCACTTTGATTTCAGCCCCTGTCAGTTTTCAAGGTCCTTCACCCAAACTCCTCTCTTTCTTCAATGCTTTTGCTCCCAGGGTTCTAAATTAACAGAAGCTTTGAGGAAGCTTGCATTAAGAATTTATATTATTGTGTTTGTCGATTCCCAAACTTGAAAAAGGAAATCAAAGAGCAGGTAAAATATTTGTGTAAATGTTACTTATAGTAGTAAAAACAAACCCAGAAAACTTAGACAAATGGAGAAAATAGTCAAATTATATCAAAGTTCTAATAATTTGTATCATTGTTTAAATTGCATTCATAAATAATGTTCTGATTTAGGAAAATATTTTTATATATTTTTTGTCATTGTTTGTTTGTTTGGGGGTCACATCTGGCTATTCTCAGGAGTTATTCCTGGTTTGTGCTCAGGAAATATTCCTGGTGGAACTACATGGGCCATATGGGATGCCAGTGATCAAAGCCAGGTTGGTTGTGTTGAAAGGTAAATGCCCTACCCACTGTACTATTGTTCCAGTACTGCTTCTATATGTTCTTAAGTAAAAATTAAAATGTGAGTGTTGAGGTAGAGAGGATTCTGGAGCCAGAGCACCTGACAGATAACATAGCACTGTCACAATCTCACTATCAGTTATTTACTATCCATATTTTTTTCCTCTATAAAACTGAAATGATAATAGAACAACAAAAAGCATTATATCAATTAATGCGTGTCAAATTATGACAGTGACTGACATATAATAAGCATAAAGATGCCAACCTCATTGCTCAGGACTGGGGTTTTACTGATTTTTCTGGTGGCTGTAAAACACTATTGATAGTTGTTTTGATCCATATTCTTTGATTAATTCCCCATGCAGGTGTAATCTCACGAGAATGAGGAGGAAAATTATTCAACTAAGTTAAAATGATCACCTTTGATCTAAATAGGATGATCCCTAAAGAATTTGTTTATGATTTAATACAGCAAATTTGTTACATTTCAATAACTGAACTGTTAGAGCAAAATAATTTCCTCAGAGAAAGTTCTCTCAAAAAGATTAAACTTAAACCAAATGTTCTAGACAAAAGAAAGTCTTAATACTCCAGCTTTTGTTCTTGAAATAGAAACTGTGATACATTTTCCTAAATGAATATTAATGAATATTAATGAATATAATTAAAGGAAAATTATGATAGTCTACTGATTTACTCTGAGGGTGGCTAAGAACTCTCCAGATCAAAATCTAACTAGCACAGATAGATACGAAAGGTCTCATGTTCCTTGTGTTAATTATCTTCTGTATGAAAGGTAATTAATTTGAGTTTGCTTAAACAGTTGGCTAGAAATTGCTGACATTCTAATATACCTGTGATTTTTCTTGTAGGTCAAGATTTAAAACTTAAATGTTCTCTTACCTCATCAAACGGAAACTTTTTTAGATTACGGAATTATATTAACCTATAAAAACCGTACTGAAATCAGCCAGTTCCCAAGCAAACTTAGGTCAGTTTCAACTATTCATTCAAGTTGAATTTGTCTTTTGACTTATAGTTTATAAATTCACACTCAATGTATATTACTCAAGAGTTATTGTCAAATAAACTTTACGTGTGACAAAAGCTTAAACATATCAACAATTGTATATAATTCTGCAAAAGTAGTCTTTTTCCTTGATTTCCAATTTATTGGGCACCATTCTTCTTTCACTGATATTTAATAGCTTGTGTTAGCTCTTCTAAAATTATATATACTAAGATCTATTCAAATACTGTTTCATATTTAACGCAAATTCTATCCAAATTTTGCTAGATTTTGTTCTCAACACAGTGCATCCATTTTCTAAGTTCTTGTCCATTGGTTGGTGCTAAAAATGGGAATTTACATTATAACTTCCCAAATCTGTTGATGTGACTTGCTTTCAAAAAAAGAAAGCAAAAACAAACAAACTGTGGCCTTTATAACTTAGTTAAGGGTCTCAAGATGAGACCATCCTGCATTAAGTTAGGCACTAATTTCAATTACATGAATTCTTATAAGACAAGTGGAGTAAAGACACAAAAAAGTAATTGATTAGAAAACTTGACCAGAAATTGAAATTATTCAGCGGTAAACCAAGAAATGGAAAGCTAAAAGTAAAGAAAGATTTTCTACTAGAATCTTCAGAGTAATAGTTCCCTACTGACATCCAGACTTGGGTTGTTCAGCTTCTACCATTGACAGGACTCATTTCTGCTGGTATAAGCCACCAAGTGTGCAATCATTTGGTAACAACTATAGGAAACTGAAACAGCTTGCTCTGGCAGTTCGGGGGTTCTACTCTATAGGACTCTCACTACCCAGTAATCCAAAAATGTAAAGAAAAAGAAACAATAGGTATAAAAATCAAGATCTTGCCAAGATCTCTGAGAAACATACCAAACACAACCTTACTAAACTTCCAGACACAGTATTTTTCTTTTTTGGTGTTTCTCTGGGCAACACCCAGTAGTACTCAGGTCTTACTCATGACTCTGTTATCAGGAATCATTCCTGCAAGTGCTGAAATGCTGGTGGGAACAATATGTGATGTGCTGGGGGTCTAACTGGAGTCACCACATATACCCAGGCATAAGTTACAGAAAATTTTTTAAAGTTATTGAATATGAAAATAAATAAATATGCAATTTATTTATTCCAACTGAAGTCAATCAGAAGAAAAGGGATAGACAGAGAAGAATATCTCTCTTATGTGAGAGACTTAATACAGCAAGGTAGTAACAAAAGGCCAAAGGCAGCACCATAGAAGCATTGACCCATACAACGAGTTGCAAGGTGTGTGTGTTGGGGGGGGTGCAGTTGAAAGTGCAAGGTCCTTGTAGGAGGTGGATACAATGATGATGGGTGTAGTGGAGGAATTACGGGCACAGAAAATCATCATTAACGGTATCAAAAGTCACAGAACGTCAATCAATTTAAAAAATGTTATTTACATAAACAAATGTAAAGCATGTAAAAAAACCCCTGATATTCTGATGATTTTTCCCTTTTATTTATCTATTGAAGTGGTGCTTCTGAGGTAGTGCTCAAAGGACTAGGGATGATTTGTGATGACACTTGGGAGGCCATGTGATCCTGGAGTTGACTCATGTCAAAAAAGTGACCTTAGTGTAGAGATAGGTAGACCCCTGGCTCTGCCATTGTTTCTTTCAAAGTTAGAATTGACGCTGCTGTGCTTGAAACGGTGGTACTTACTAATCTGGTTGTGGTGCTGAATCAGGTTTTTAGTTTCCAGGACCAGAGGGATAGTACAGCTGGTAGGGTTCTTGCCTTGAACCAAGCAGACCTGAGTTTGTTCCCTATACCTCATATGGTTCCACTGAGCTCTGCCAAGAGTGATTCCTCATCTCAGAGCCAGAAGTATGTCTGAGCACTGCCAACTGTAGCCCCAAAATCAAAAGCTAAATAAAACATCCCTCCAAAATATTTTTAGTTTTCAATCCATGGCTTAGTAATACTTTGGGGAACTATGGTAAAAGTCAGAATAAGAATAAAATTAAGTAGGATAACAAAATACAGGACCACATTTTAATTATTTTAATCATAGCCAACATAAGATTTACTTTAATTGCTACAAAAAATTCTCAACACTTACTTTCAATTTCTGTTCTTATCTTGTGGTCAATCCAACTCCACAGAATTATATTTTTTAGTGAGGCAAATAGTTTTTGCTTAATGAAACTTACTTAAAAAAATACGAGGGGAGAGTACAGAAATAAGCGTTCAGGTAAGGACACTGGTGTCTCTAGAGAGGAAAAAAACAAGCAAAGAGACAGATTGCTGAGTGAAGACCTCAGATAAGCTTTGAGCATTTCCAGGTGTGGCCCCCAAACAAACAAAATAGTACTAGAAAAAATCAGTAAGATTGAAGTCTGTTATTCATCGATTGCCTCAAGCAGGCCCCAGTAACGTCTCTTTCATCCTAGCCCTGAGATTATATTCAAGGCTCTTTAGGACAATGAGACCCATCATTGTTACTGGTATTTGGCATATTGGGTACGCCACGGGGAGTTTGCCAGACTCTGCCGTGTGGGCAGGCTACATTCGGTAGCCTGCCAGTTTGTCCAAAGTAGGAGTGAGATAATAAGATGTCACAATAAGATGTCGAATCCAGCCGTGCGGTTCCGGGAGCTGGTTTTTATAGTCTCTGAGTCTTGGTCGCTGATGGGATTACACGGCGCCAAGGGGCCAGTTGGTGGGTGTGACCCCCGCCTACTGGAATTTGGAGGATCTGCGTGGAGGATGCTCCGAGTAGGCTTGGAGATCTCGGCCCCGGAACCCACGTGGCTTTGTCCCTCTGCCAGTACCATCATGTGTGCGGAGAATGGTCTCAGCATGGTGGTGGCTAGTCCTGGAGGTCTTCGGCTGCCGGAGCCCTGGTCAGGGCGGGGAGGAAAGCTCAACCCGCTCCCCTCCAAGGGGCCCCGGCGAGGACAGCCAGGCGCAGGGGCAGGAGACAATTTAGATTGAAGTCTAAATTTTAGGAAAGGTGAATTTTAATCAACCTGTACTTAGACTAACAAATGAAAAAGGAAAGTAGAAACTGGAAAAGTTGGAAAAGTTAAAACTAGATATTAAAAAATCATAAGGAAATAATAAATCTATGTACCTTATTTAACAAGTTAGATACAAATGAAATAGGAAATGAATGCACAATTCATGGAAAGAAATAAATGAAATTGTCTCTACTTACAGATAATTATTTAGAAAATATCAAGGGAGCTGTGAAAACTCCTAGAAGTTTTATAAGTGTAAAAACAGCTGAATACTCATTTTATCCAGGTTATGGATATTCTGAAAAACAATTTGTCAGTTTCTTTAAAAGTTAACACTTACAATATAACCCAGTAATTTCATGACTTCAGGTATTTATCTTGAAGAAATGTATCTTATTTATAATAAAAAATGTACAAAATCTATATTAAATCTCTATTGAAAATTTACCCAAATTAGAAACAATCTAACTGATCTGTAGTAGGTGAATGAATAAAGAGACTGAAATCATTATTGGAATGGAAAAACACTCAGCAAAAAAAAAAAAAAAAAAGACCAAAGGCTGAATCAGAAACAACACAAATGAGTCACAAAATTATGAAACAGAAAATTATGTGTTGAGAGAAGGCACTAACTCTAAAATGTTACATGGACAGGAATTTCATTGAAATTATTTTTTTAAAGGGAAAATCAGTAAGGAGGGATGGAGAGCTATTCAGTGTTTTTTAGAAGTAAATGTGGAAAAGAGTATTATTACAAAAGTATCAGGAGTGCTGAGCAATCGTTCATCAGGTAGGGCGATAGTACAGCAGGTAGGGTGATAGTACAGCAGGTAGGGCACTGACCTTGCATGCAACTTACCTGGGTTCGATCCCTGCCACCCCATAGGGTCACTCAAACACACAGGAAGTGATTCCTGAGTACAAAACCAGGAGTAATCCCTGAGCACCACTGGGTGAAGACCAAAAACAAACAAAAACTAAACCAAACAAAACCACAAAGGAGTATCATGAAAAAATATTTTTTTGAATGACAGGATTGCTCTAAGTGTGGTGTTATAAATATCTTCATAAATGAGTGTTAATATTCATAGAAATGTAGATCAGAAAGGGTCATTTTTACTGTATGTAAATTTTAAAATTAATCTGAATACATTTGCTTCATTTGTTCATAATTTAATATGTAATTTGGGAACAAACTATACCTATTTAATGCATCAATTTCCCTACCAAAGAGATCTAAAATTATTTTATTGCTCTACTCATAGGATTAATGAGATAATGTTTGTGAAATGTTGTGAGCTCCTTAAAAGGAAGTTGCTATGCAAATATAATGTGTTGTTATCATTACCCAGGCCCTATATTTTTTCTTGCTTATATGATGAATTTTATGATCATCCTCATTTTTCACATTATTTTTAATGAATTGTAACAATAAAATGTGGTAGTCAAGTTATAAAAATGAAGCACATGTGTTAATGAGGCTAAAACTTTGTAATTAGAATTTGCAACATCAGTCTGTCTAAAGATAATTGGCTCTAATGATTATTTCTCTAAAAGCTACAATTTTATGAAGTCCATGTATGACTTATTCTGCAGTTTTGCCTACAGAGAATACTTTAAGTCCCTGTCTCTGCTGAGATGCTCTTAACTTATCTGGGTGTTTGAATAGAGAAAAATCTAGTAAGAGTAAGAAATCTACATGTGATAATAAAAGAGTTCTTCTTCAAAGGGAAGTAATGAAAGTGTAGTCAGTTTAATTTAGACTCCACTTATACTATTTTATAAACCTTTTGATCTCTGTACAAACATAAGTATGCCAACGATACTCTATTTCTTGAAATAAATAAAGCTCTATTATTCCTTTGTTAAGTTTAAAATGAAAAATTCAACAACTCTATCCCAAAAATGCCCCCATGCCTGGCTGTCCTCACCAGGGCCCCTTGGAGGGGAGCGGGTTGAGTTTTCCTCCCCGCCCGGACCAAGGCTCTGGCAGCCGAAGACCTCCAGAACCAGCCACCACCATGCTGAGACCACTCTCCACACGCATGAAAGTACTGGCAGAGGAACAAAGGCATGTGGATCCTGGGGCTGAGATCTCCAAGACTGCTCGGATTGGGGCTGAGCATCCTCCACCCAGATCCTCCAAATTCCACTAGGCAGCGGTAACACCCACCAACTGGCCCCCTGGCACCGTGTAATCCCATCAGCGGCCAAGACTCAGAGACTATAAAACCCAGCTCCCGGAAGAGAACAACTCAGAGTCTCCTGCCCCCACGCCTGGCTCTCCTCGCCGAGGCCCCTTGGAGGGGAGCGGGTTGAGTTTTCCTCCCCGCCCCGACCAGGGCATTTGCGGCTGCGCGACATCTTATTATGACATCTTATTATCCCATTCCTACTTTGGAAAAACTGGCAGGCTACCGAATGTAACCTGCCCACATGGCAGAGTCTGGCAAACTCCCCGTGGCGTACTCAATATGCCAAATACCAGTAACAATGATGGGTCTCATTCTCCTAACTCTGAAAGAGCCTTGAACATGGCACTTTTTAAAAAAAATCTCAGGGCTAGGACGAAGGAGACGTTACTGGGGCCTGCTCGAGGCAATCGACGAATAACAGGATGGTCGTGATTGTCATGATCCCAAAAATGTCCATAGCTTTGGGACAAATTGTGAATTCTTCTTTGGTTTTGAAGTCTTTGATAAGTTAGCACTATTAACCTGGGCAATGTTTTTTTCTGGAGTTTATAATAACCTCTTTTTCATCAGAATATTTCCTCTATCTATGTCAGGTTCATTCCTACTTTTGTAACTCTATGCAACTGACTCATCCTTTTCACATGTCTCAACTTAGGTGAAAACTTCTGCAAAAACCAAAAGCATTGTTTAGCGATTTCACAATCAGATATTTTTCTTCAATAATCATTGCCTCTGTGGATATTAATGATTCCAATAGTGAATATTAGACAACTTATATCTACTTTAAGTGTGGAGGCAAAATTATGAAGAGAAAATAAAACAATCCATTTAAATTTCTTTGACAGTTATGATTTTGTTTTAAGGCCACAGACATAGTACAGCGTTTAAGTGCTTTTCTTGAATGTGGGCGACTTCTGTTTGATTCCAGCACCATATATAGACTCCTGAGCACTGCCAGGAATGAACCATAAGTAAGGGGCCAGGAGTACACCCTGAGCAGCACCAGGTGTGGCCCAAAATCAAAAGAGAGAAAATAAGAAAAAAAGAAGAGAGAGATGGGGGAGGAGGGAGGGAAACAGGAAGGAATGTAAGAAGAAAGGACGAAGGGGAGGAAGGGAGAGAAAAACAGATCTTACGTTTTATCTCATTTCTCAGACAAAATGAGGTTAAATATTTCAAAAAGAAAAAGTCTGAGCCAAGTCAGAGAAATGGTAGTATTTACGGTGCTTCTTTTTCATGTAGCAGACCCTGGTTTTATTCCCAGCACTGTGTATGGTGTCCCTGAAGTTCTGCCAAGAGTGTTTCTGGAGCACGTAGCCAAGAGTAAGCCACACTGAGCACTATCAGGTATTGATCAAAAAACAAATAAATGGATTCAAGGTCTGGGTATATTTTTAAAATATCTTAAAATTATTTTTATTTCAGTCACTATGATTTACAATATTGTTAGAGATGGGGTTTCACAAATACAACTTTCCAACATTATACCATCCATGAGGGCACCCAGATATTCCCTTCCCCATATCCAAGGTAAACTGGTAAACTCAGTTTTTCATAACAAGTCTCAGATTATATTGCCTTTGTCTATTCATTTATCAATTACTATGTTTTATTAAGTCACATTTGAGAGACCAGTCTGTAAGTATTTCTCTCCTTCTGACAAACTACATTGAAAAGTTGATCTCCAGATCCAAACACCTAGCAGCAAATTTCATGATTTCATCTTTTTTTTATAGTAGAATGTGGAATTCCATTGTGTATATACATCAGTTTCTTTATTCAGTCAATAAGAGGTGGCACAAGGAAAAAAAATCTTCAACAAATTGTGTTGGAAAAACTGGTTGGTTGCCTGTAAAGGAAAAAACGTAGATACTAATCTCACATCATGAAAAGTCAATTCAAAGTGAATTAAATACCTCAATACATTTTCTTGAGGAAAACATAGGTAATACCCTTTATAATATTAAATTTTCAATCATTGAAAGCTACTGGCAAAGCAAACAAAACCAAAGTTAAAAGATGGGTTTACATCAAATTAAGACACTTCTGCACTGAAAAAAAAATTATCAGAACAAAAAGACAGCCCCTGCACCTTGAGAAAAAGATTACCCATCACTTATCTCACAGAATGTCAATGCCCATGATATATAAAGCACTTATAAAACTTAGTAAGAAGAAAAAAAAACAATTCCATCAAAATATGGGGAGAAGAAATGAACAGACACTTCTTCAAGGTGATCAACAGATGTATGGAAAATGCTCTGAATCACTTATCATTAGGAGAATGTAAATCAAAACAACAATGTGATAACACCTCTCACCCATGAGACTGGCACACACCACAAAAAACAAAACACTGTGGCATGGATGTGGGAAGAAAGGAAACCTCATCCATTGCAGGTAGGAATATCTACTGGTCCACCTTTATGACATTACAAAATTTTGACCTTTGTGAAAAATAAAATCAAACCAAATCATAGACATTTCTGAAAAATTTAAGACTTGAGCTTCCATCACTTGATCACTTGATCACTTGACATTCCATTAATCATCAATTTGCTCGAACGGGCGCCAGTAATGTCTCCATTCGTCCCTGTCGCATGATAGTGTAGCCCAATGGCATCTGCTTGCTCCAGGAACACAAAGAGCCTCAAACTGATCATTCAGGGTCTTGACAAAGAAGTCTGACCATCTCGTAGGTGGGCAGCCATGCGATCTTTTGATGTCCTGTGGAATCCAGGCAGTAATGACTCTAGTCCAGTGGTTGTCTCCAAATTGCATTATGTGTCCAGCCCATTTGATTTTTGACTCCTTGGCAAACGAGATAGTGTCCCTGATTCTTAGCTTCAGATTCTTTCTCTCACTTGAGTGAAGTGTGATACTCCAAGCATAGCTCTTTCGATTCCTTTTTGGGAGACCCGAATAGAGTTTTCATCCTGTTTTGGTAGGGGCCAGGTCTCTGAGGCGTATGTTAATGCAGGAAGAACAGTGGAATCGAAGAGATGTGCCCGGAGCCGGAGGTTCTTCGTCCTCTTAGCTATTTCTTCAATGCTCTTGAAGGCATTCCAAGCTGCTCTCTTCCTTCTTCGGAACTCAGGTGCCAGGTCTTTCGTCATGTTGAGTTCTCGACCTAGGTACACATAAATGCTGCATTCAGAGATGTTTGTTCCATTGAGAGCAAATGGAACATCAGGAATGAGACCGTTTCTCATAAACATTGTCTTCATGAGATTCACCTGCTGTCTGACCTTTCCACATTCACTGTCAAAGTCGGCCAGCATTTGTGTTGCTTGGCTACTGTTTGGTGTTATTGCGCTGGAGCAATAGCACAGTGGGAAGGTGGGAAGGGCGTTTGCTTTGCATGCAGTCAACCCGGGTTCTATTCCTGGCCCCTCTCGAAGAGCCCAGCAAGCTACCAAGAGTATCTCGTCCGCACAGCTTAGCATGGCAAGCAAGCTCCCTGTGACATATTCCATATGCCAAAAAAAAAAAAAGAACCAGTAACAACAAGTCTCACAATGGAGACGTTACTGGTGCCCTCTCAAGCAAATCGAAGAGCTTCCATATGACACACCAATTCCACTTGTTGGCATCTCTTGGAAGGTCTTCCAAGACCTAAAATCTCTCTTCAGAAAAGACATCTATGCTTATTAAAGCACTATTAACAATCGCCCAAATCTGGAAACAACCTGTGTCTAATAAATAATAGATGATGAAAAAAAAAAACCCTGTCATAGAGTTTGTCATTAGTGCCAGATTTCTATGCATAGAAAAACAATATATTTTATTGTCTAATAACAGTATTTTGCTATTAGCCTCTGGACTAGCTCTTAAGATTTAAGGGTCATGTGAATAGCACCCACACTCACTATATCTTGACGAAATAAAAACCGTTTTGTGTGTGTGTGTGTGTGTGTGTGTGTGTGTGTGTGTGTGTGTCTGTTGGTGCAGGGCATCCTGGGGTCATACTTGATGGAGCTCAGAGATTAGCCTGCCTCTGTACTCAGAGAGCCCTTCTTGTAGGTTCAGGGAACCACATGGGGTTCTGGGATAGACTCTGTGTTGATCTAGTGCAAAGAAACTTTCTTACCTGCTGTACTATATAGCTTGCTCCAACTCCAGGCAAGGAATGTTTTTAGCCCCTTGAGGTCACATTATTTTGACAGGTCTCAGTGATGGATAAATGAATTACAAGTACTTCTAAAATTAATAAAATTAATATTCCAGAAACCAATTAAAATTTAACTACTGAAAAGTGAGTATCTATTTATCAGAATACTGAATAAATTAATAAACAGAGTTCTGTGAATATTTTCTTCTTTTCATCACTTAATCACTTAATCACTTAACTTCCCGTTAGTCGTCGATTTGCTCGAGCGGGCGCCAGTAACGTCTCCATTTGTTCCTGTCGCGTGCTAGTGTAGCCCAATGGCATCTCTTCGCTCCGGGAACATGGAGGGCCTCAAACCGATCGTTCATGACCTTGACAAAGAAGTCTGACCATCTGGTAGGTGGGCGGCCACGCGGTCTCTTGACATCCCGTGGAATCCAATCAGTAACAGCTCTAGTCCAACGGTCGTCTTTAAATCTCATTACGTGACCAGCCCATCTGATTTTCGACACCTTGGCAAATGAGACAGCGTCCCTGATCCTTGATCGTCGACGGATGTCAGAACTCCGGATTCCTTCTCTCATTTGAGTGAAACGTGATATTCCAAGCATAGCTCTTTCTATTCTTCTTTGGGAGACCTGAATGGCGTTCTCATCTTGTTTGCGTAGGGCCCAGGTCTCTGAGGCATATGTTAATGCAGGAAGAACAGTGGAATCAAAGAGATGTGCCCGGAGCCGGAGGTTCTTCGTCCTCTTAGCTATTTCTTCGACGTTCTTGAAGGCGTTCCAAGCCGCTCTCTTCCTCCTGCGCAGCTCGGGTGCCAGGTCATTTGTCATGTTGACCTCTCGACCTAGGTACACATAGCTGTTGCATTCGGAGATGGTCGTTCCATTGAGAGCGAATGGGGCGTCAGGAACAAGGCTGTTTCTCATAAACATTGTCTTCGTAAGATTCAGCTGTAGTCCTACCTTTCCACACTCACGGTCAAAGTCGGCCAGCATTTGTGCCGCTTGGCTGATGTTTGGTGTTATTAAAACAATGTCATCAGCAAAGCGGAGGTGGTGTAGTTGCCGACCATCTATCTTCACTCCCATTCCTTCCCATTCCAGTCGTCGCATGATGTTCTCGAGGGTGGCACTGAAGAGTTTTGGTGAAATGGTATCACCCTGCCGCACCCCTCTCTTGACATCAACGATCACTTCTTTGTAGAATGGTGAGATCCTGGTAGTGAATCCGCAATACAGCTCACGGAGGATCCTGATGTATTGGGCTTGTATGCCCTGATTGGCTAGGGCTTCAATGACCGCTTCCGTCTCAACAGAATCAAAGGCCTTCTTTAAATCAATGAACGTTAAGCAGAGCGGCATCTTGAACTCCCGAGAAACCTCAATGAGTTTGGTTATCGTGTGGATATGGTCAATGGTGCTGAATCCTTTGCGGAACCCTGCTTGCTCACATGGTTGTCCTTCATCTAGTGTTCTGCCAATCCTATTCAGGATGACTTGAGTGAACAACTTGTAGATGACAGACAATAGGCAGATCGGGCGATAGTTGCCAATGTCATGGATGTCTCCCTTCTTGAACAGTAGTACGGTCCTGCTGGTTTTCCATTGAGATGGAACCTTGCATTCAGACAGGTAGCGAGTGAAGAGCCGAGCCAGTGTATTGATGAGTACTGACGGCAGGTTCTTCAGGTGTTCAGGTCTGACCTTGTCTGGGCCGGGTGCTGTTTGCTTCTTTACTGACGAAATGGCGTGTCGGATTTCGGAAGGGAGAACGTTGGGAACGACATACCCATCCTGTGGAATTTGGTATGTCGGCAAGTGGACATGGCTATCGAAGAGATTTGAGTAGAAGTCATGGATAATCTTCTCCATTGCCGTTCTGGAGAATGTGATGGATCCATCAGGACGTCGGAGGGCAGTCATCTTGGTCTTATAGTTGGCGAAGGACAGGCGGGCGTTACGAATACTTTTCCCGGCTTCTGCCGCATCTACCAGTACTTCTGCTCTTCTCTCTTTGAGGTCTTCCTTGATCGCATCTCTGCACTGCTTTGCAAGCTTCTTTTCATATTTTAATTGATTATATACATCTTTTGGATGTCTAATTTTCAATAGATATTCTTTTTGTTTTCCTTGTGTTTTAGGGTCGCTCCTGCCAATACTCAGGTGCTAGTTGCAGAGTGATACTGGAGTGGATGTAGCTCTTGGAGGTGGGTGGAGGATCAGGCAGAACCAGGGATACAATTCAGAGTTCCCACAGTAAAACATGAGCTCCAGCTCCTGAACTATCTCTGCTGCCCTCAGTGGCTATTCTTAAAGTGAGATTAATACTGACTCTGGGAACTTTCACAGAGTGAATTTCTGTACAGCAAATATTTTCACAAAAAGCATTGATACAACTAGTAAAAATTCCATAAAAATTTTCTCTGAATATTTAAAATTGGCCAGAGACATACAATAAATTGACAAGCGTTCATACAACAAATTGACAAGCATTCATGCAGTAAAAATTATCAAACCTTAGGAAAAAAATGGGAGTCTGCAACATTTCATTTTCCTCCTTCCTGACATTCCCTCTGAGTTCTGTGGCAAGGTGATTTTGCATCCTGGTTGAGGGACTTACCTTAAAGCAGAGCGCTGAAAATCCACTTTTCAGGTCTACTGTCAAAAACAATAGCAATCTCAGTGATGAGTGATCAAGGAAGATCAACAATGCAGCTATGTTGAAGTTATAATAATGATTGAATTTCATGAATAGTATTGTAAGACTATCCAAAATTTAATAAAGAGAAACAGGGATGATTCTCAGATATCCATATTGGCTAAAGGTTACACATGTGCATCAAGTGTATACACAACTGGTAGAAATTTACAAGGCTTTGGTAGTTACTCTACACACGGCTGAACATAAGGTATTGTACACAGAGAAACTAAAAGCATTTGGGGTAAAGAATATTAACTGCTTGAACCTAATCCACATATAGATCCAATCGCAAAAGAAAGACATTCTACTTGTTCAAAAGGCTTAAATGCAAACTCCAAATTATTGTCTTGACTGCTTTTCTATTCTCTTACACAGATGAACCCCAAAATTTCAGGATTTAAAAAAAGTAGAAAACAGCTGAGCAGTTGTTTCTACATATTGAAAAATCCTGAACAGAAACATTCTGGAAAAGATTACTAAATAAATAGCAACAATACTAATCATATGGATGTGATGAAGTCATTGAAAAACTGAGTTTTACAAGATACTCCTTAGAAGACTATTTTTGAAGAACCTGGAAAAAAATCACACTTAAAGAATCAGGAGAATTGTGATAGTTATTCAACAGAAAATATTCACTGTTGGAAGTGGCACACCCATTGGTATTTGGGGGACACTATAGCCACAGTTAACAATTATGAGGGACTAGGACATGCTGAGGGTAAAACCCAGAGTCTTGCACATGGGTGGTATTTGATCTACCATTGAGTTTTCAATAGAAAAATACTTCTAGACACTTAACATCATAAAAAAAAAACAAATAGAAATTTTATAGCTTAAAAAATGTGAAATAAGCTGTAGGATAACACTGTTCTGTCCTTCCTGCATAGCCTCAGGAATAGTTGATAGTTGATAGTTTATTGGACTGAGGAAAAGAGAAAAACACCTTAAGGAGGTATTTAGCCTGGTCAGGAAATGCTTTCTTATGTTGATTTGGCTACCTGACTGGGTGGAGGTTAGAGACTAGAGTGGAGTTGGAGACAAGAGAGTGGAGAGACAAGGAAGCTGGGGAAAGAGAGAGCAGGGCTGCAAGATGGACCACGGAGAGACTAGCAAAGAGAACATGTGCTTGAGAGAACCTGGGCCCTCCATAACATAAATTTCTTCTATGGGATAAACTTCCTTGTAATAAACTGCTGCAAAGATCAACCGGCCTGGCCCTTGTCTTTTTCTTCGTCTGCCCTTGGCCAACAACCATCCCAATCCAGGCCACACACAGCGGCTCTAGGGCACCGAACACAGGCGGTGAGATAGAGCCATCCAGAGAGCCCGCGAACACACAAACTTCTGCGTGTTTAGTTTTTTACAATAAGTGATTTATTGGAGGGACCAAACATCACATTTTATCAATCAGGAAAGTAAGCCTGTGAACTTAGAAAAAGATGACGCAGGTTATACAATATAAATGACTGAAAGAAAAGAAAGGAAAATAAACAGTGCCCAAAAGACCTGTGAGGCTTACACAACACACCATCAACAAATATATATTGGTGGAGAAAAAGAGAGAGAGAGAGAGAGAGAGAGAGAGAGGTAAATACATAGAGATAGAAAGAGAGAGAGGAAGGGAAGAAAAGCACTTTAATACATGATGAAATAAATATCAAAAATTGTATCTATATATCTTAAAGACCCACAAATAAGACTACACAAAGAAATGCTCACATATGCACATTGTAGTTAAACTGTTGAAAGGCAATGAAAAAAATAGCGAAATCAGTAACAAAAAATCAAAACATCACACACAAGGGAATCATAGTAGAGATTAAAAAGCAATGGGCTGGACTGCAGATACAGTACAGTGGGTAAGGTGCTTGCTTTGCACAAGTCTGCACTAGAAGCAATCCCTATCCCCACATATGATATCCTACACCCCATGAAATCCCTGAGCAGAGCCAGAAGTAGCAACTCATGAATACTTGTATGGGTGGCACAGAAAACAAAACAAGTAAAGCAAGTGGACTACAAATTCAAATGTTGAATACAGAAAGACCCACCCACCGAGACTTTTATACCTAGCAAAAATTTCCTTCAGAAAAATGATGGTAAAATAGACATACCAAGATAGGCAAAGACTGATAATTCATTGCTATCAGACTTGCCTCAAAGAAACACTGGTGGTGCTCATTTTAAGTACACCTTTCTAGTTTCTAGAAATAATAATAGACAGTACTTTAATTTTGTATGAGGATATAAACATCAATATATAAGACAGGCTGTATAATCTCCGGGACAACCAGGGAGAGCCCAATGACTTGCCCTCTTGGCCTGCATTCGGTGGGCCTGGGCCTCTCCCCCAGTCTGGGTGGCCTAGGCCAAGGGGAAGATGGAGGAAGAAATGAGGGCCAAGCTGGTTGATTGATCAGATGCCATTTATTCCATTCTCCCCCACATGCCTGCTCCAGTCTCTCTGAGCCCTCCATTCTAGTCTCACACTGCCCTTCATTCCCGTCTCCTCCTGTCTCTCCCATTCATCTGTCCACACTCCATCTCGCAGTCTGGGTTTTCTCTCTCTACGTGCCTGCTCCTGTATTCTTCCCCTACATCCTTCTCTAACTGTCCCCCTTGCTAGTCTCTCTGTGCTCCATCTTGCTGCCCCAGTCTCTCTCTCATCTTTTCCCAACTCCTATCTCTCTCTAACTCTCTCTCCTCACTCCCACTCAGCTATACCCAGTCTGGTAGCAAAATCAACATAAGAAAGCCCTTCCTGACTGCTCATCAGGCTCAAGGACAAAAACACCACTTAGGGGTATTCCTCTTCTCCTAACATCTTAATTAACGTCTTAGTATTAGTTATTTTTGTATATCGAGGCTTATAGAACAGCTCTCCTGGGAACATCTTGCCACAGACTCAGACTACAATGCTCAAGTCAGATTAATCATTCCCAACTCTAGCAGGGTCTGAATCTAGTTATTACTTTTTGGATCATGACAGCATTTGTCCATGACCAAGCTCTTAACTTATAGTTAAGCATTAGGTACTTTGGCCAGGCCCATCTTGATGCCAGGGTAGCACATAGATCACCACTTGCCCTGGGTCCATCCAGTCCCTCGTTGAGTCTCTACCTTTGGGGGTGCTGGGTAGTAAGGGCAGCTGAGGCTCAGGTCGAGAGAACAGATACCCAGGAGGAAAATATCATTTAGAGTCAATTGAGAGTCAATTAACTGTCATTCTGTGTCCATACAAAAAGGAATTGCTCTGAATTAAGTATGCAAAGGACTTAAGGAGAAGAGGAAAACAATGTTTACAAGTTAACAGAGCACAGAGAAAGAAGTTACAAATAAACTCAGAGGAATGGGAGCACTGTGATGGAAGTAACCCAATAAACCAAAGCTCCCGGCAACAAGGCAGAAAAGATAAACCAATGTTATCCTACACAGGCAAATAAAAGATAGCATTTTTCTTACTTTCCTCTAGAAACTTAATTAAGTGGCATTTTAATATAGCACAGCGGGTAGGGCGGTCGCCTTACAAGCGGCCAACATGGCCGACCCGAGTTCGATTCCTCCGCCCCTCTCAGAGAGCCCAGCAAGCTACCGAGAGTATTTGATATGCCAAACACAGTAACAACAAAGTCTCTAATGGAGACGTTACTGGGCCCGCTCGATATTAAATTAATTATATATAAAATGGGCTGAAGTGATTGCATAGGTAGGGCATTTGCCTTGAGCGTGGGCAGCCCAGCCGAGCTGGGTTCAATTCCTCTGCCCCTCTTGGAGAGCTCGGAAAGGTACCGAGAGTATCTCGCCCGCATGGCAAAGCCTGGCAAGCTACCTGTGACGTATTCAATATGCCAAACACAGTAACAAGAAGTCTCACAATGGAGACATTACTGAGCCCACTAGAGCAGATCGATGAACAATGGGAGGACAGTGCAGTGCAGTGCATATATAAAATAAAACAAATAAGTGTTGAGAAAGTAGTGCTATTTTCAGAAAGCAGGAATACACAATATCTGTGTATTTTACTAGAATTTAGTAAATATTGATCTAAAGTAGACTGATAAAAATTCATATTGTAACTTTTACAGCAATAATTTAGACTGGCTTAAGAAAATACAACAAAAAATTTTAAATGGTAACTAAAATATCTAATAAAAAGGCAGTAAAGAGGAACAGACAAAAATGACATAAAACATAGATCAAATATATGGTGAAAGGATGAATAATGTCAAGAAAGGTGAATGGTATAGAGAAAGTATCTATCCTGTGAAAAGTTTGAAATGAAAGAATATGTTCTTTTTGGAAACAGAAAACAGGGAGCCCTTAACCATAGCATTTAGTGTGTCTTTAGATAAAAAGGTACTTGGATCATGAAAACAGGTCTAAGAAGATGACATGAAAAGTATACTCAGAGACCTGCAGAACAATGGAAAAGAGTTGGATATTCTGTTACAGGCTCAAATACATGATCACTTAATCTTTGACAACAGAACAAGAAATGTGAAGTGGAACAAGAGAATCCTCTTCAACAAATGGTGCTGGGAAAACTGGATAGTCTCACCTCTGTCTAATGCCAGACACAAAAGTCATATCAAAGTGGACTAAAAACCTCAATTTCAGACTTGAATCCATAAGGTACATGGAGGAAAATGTAGGCAGAACCCTCCATGACACTGAAGCTAAAAGCATCCTTAAGCATGAAACATGACTGACCATGCAAGTGGAAACAAACATAAACAAATGGAACTATGTTAAACTAAGAAGCTTCTCCGAAAAGAAACAATGACCAAAATACAGAAAGCCCACAGAATGGGAAAGAATATTTACCCAATACCCATCCGATAAGAGATTAATATCCAGGATATACAAGACACTAGTAGAAGTGTACAAAAAAAACAACAACTCCAACCCCATAAAAAAATGGGGAGAAGAAATGAAAAGAAGCTTCCTCAAAAAAAGAAATACAAATGGCCAAAAGGCACATGAAAAATGCTCCACATCACTAATCATCAGGAAGATGCAAATCAAAATAACAATGAGATATCATCTCACACTAGACTGGCACATTCAAAAGAATACACACACATTCAGAAGAACAAAAGCAGCCAGTGCTGATGTGGATGAGGGGAAAAAGGGACACTCTTTCACTGTTGGTGGGAATGCTGACAAGTCAGGCTTTTTGGAAAACAATATGAACATTCCTTCAAAAAGCAAGCCAGAATCTGGAAACAACCTGAATGCCCGAGAACAGACTACTGGCTAAAGAAATTTTGGTACATTCTCACAATGGAATACTATGCAGCTGTTAGGAGAGACGAAGTCATGAAATTTGCTTAAGAGTGGATAGACATGGAGAATATCATGCTAAGTGAAATGAGTCAGAAAGAGAGGGACAGACATAGAAGGACTGCACCCATTTGTAGAATATAAAATAACAATATGAGACTGACACCCAAGGAGAGTAGACACATGGGATAGGAATATTTCCCCATAGTTGGAAGCCTGTCTCATGAGCTGGGGGAGAAGGTAACTGAAATAGAGAACGGATAACTAAGACAATGATGGTCGGAGGAATGGTTTGGGATGGGAGATGAGTGCTGAAAGTAGATAATGGACCAAATGTGATGACATCTCTGTATCTGTCTTGCAAATCATAACGGCCAAAAGTAGAGAGTCTGAGAGAAATTGTCTGTCATGGAGGCAGAGGGAGGTTTGGAAAGAGGGGGTATACTGGGGACATTGGTGGTGGAGAATGTGCACTGGTAGAGAAATGGGTGTTTGATCATTGTATGAATGAAACTCAAACACGAAAGCTTGTAACTCTTTGAATCATCTCATTGTGATTCAAAAAAAAAAATTGGTCATGGCAGTGTTCAAGGGAACATATTGGATGCCAGTGATCAAACAACCCGGGTTGGCCTCATGCATGCAAGGCAAGTGCCCTACCTGTTTGTCCTATTGCTCTGTTCCCTAAAGTTTAAAAAAGAAAAAAAAAGAAAAATATACTCACCTCACAGAGGCTAGTCAAATTTAGTGCTCACTGGAAAATGGATGCAGATAGTTTTCTTATTTTCATTGAAGTATATATTTTGTTCATTTAATACAGTGACCAACAATGTGTTTCTTAAAAATAGCCTGGGGTATCATTGAGTAAAATGAGTCAGAAGGAGAGGGATGGATACATGATAAACTTTCAGCATCTGTATTGCAAATCATAATGCCTACAATAAGATCAAGAAGGAGAAAGAGACAGGCAAAAGGTGCAGGCAGGGGTTTGTGGTGGGAGGGATACTGGGGACACTGGTGCTGGGAAATTAAACTGGTGGAAGGATGACCGTTGAAACATTGTATGACTGAGACCCAATCATGAATAGCTTTATAATGCTCTATCTCATGGTGATTTAATGAAACAAAAAATTATATTAAAAATAATTAAAAAATTACTAAAAAATAGCCTCCATTAGGGAGAAACTGCATTGATTAAAGATACAACTTCCTTAGGAATAATGGGTATATAAAAATATCACTGATCAAAATCTTTGTTCAGGGGCTGAAGCAGTTGAGTTGGCAGGGCACTTGCCTTGCATGCAGCGGACTTGTGTTTGATAGGTGGTTCCCACTAGGAGTAATCCTTGGGTACAGAGCAAGGAGTAAACCCTGAACACTTCTTTGTGTGGCCAAATAACTACAAAACAATTTTTTTTTCAGTATGCCCTCTTGCTCAAGCCGAAATAAATAATTGAGCCAGTTTTCTCTGATGTTTCGAGATGTGCAGAGAACATTTTTTGTCTGATTTTGGGCAGGCAGATCATGTCATTGTTTAAGGAATATTGCCTCAGTGGCAATGGCAGAGAACATGGCATCCTTGAGAATCTTTTTAAGAAAAAGTTCTCTTTTTTTTTTTTTTGTTAAATTTATTTATTGAATCACCGTGAGAAAAGGTACAAAGCTTCCAGGTTTAAGTCTCGGTAATACAACGATCAAAAACCCATACCTTCACCAGTAATTCTTTTTCACCACCAGGAACCCCAATATACTCCGCTCCCACCCCTCCTGATGCCTGTGAGGCAGATGATTTCTACTTAACTTTCTCTCTACTTTGATTACATTATTTCGACAAAAGATGCACTATTATTGTTTGAAATTTCCCCCCAACAATCAGAACTGCTGAAAAGGCATTATGAAATAATTTGTTTTCTATTGCTGGTTATGAAAACCATATGATGTTGCACAGACACTATTGTGAGTGCTGATTTTGGATTTCTTGTATTTTACTAATTAAGTCTGGAGGGATTTCTGCCAAGAGCCGGATAATTATAAGATTGCTTTGTGTTCCTCTGGTGCCATGGCCGAGCAGGAGATCCGCTCTTGGAGGCCAACTCGTGGCCTCAGTAGGGTGTGAAGTTCGTGCCGTTTCCGCCCCCCTTCCCATGAGGCTGCAGTTGTGCCGTCATCGCTGGCTCATACCTGACTATCCAAAAAGCTCTGAGATGGCGGCCACCATGCTGCGAAAGGGGGGGGGGGAGGCGGGAGGCGGAAGAGACAAGACACCCTTTCCCTCTCGGGGGTGCATGGTGCCATAGTTTAACACATTGTTCGTTCACATTTCTACTGCAAGCTGCTGGGCTCTGGATTAGGTCCATGTGCTTCTGGTGCCATGGCCGTCAAAAACTTCTCTTATTCTCTTATTAGTTTCAGAAGATATTCTTTTTAAAAGTGAAGTAAAATAATTTTATTTAGAATATGAGGGGAGAGGACAAGAGAGATAAAAGTACACATCTCAGGTTCCATGTAGAGAGAACTTTCTTTAGCAAAAATGTTCACCTATGGCTTGCATTAAACAGAGTATTGAGCTTTCCACCTCATTTCATATTGCAATAGAAGAAGTAATGTTAACAACATTATTGATGATTTTTAACACCAAAAGTGGGTGATGATTCAGAAGACTGTATTCATTACAGCATCTCTGATATTCTGGGGAGAAGATAGTTGGATGGCTATTAGTGTCCCACTTGTTTATTAACATTTCCAATTACTTTCTGTTTCTTATACATAATGACACTACAAAATAGAAGTGCCAATAGATTGCCACTCAGATCCTTTTGACATAACTCTTCTGAATGTAGCAAGAAGGCATATTTGTTATAAAATACTGGAATACCTGATAAAGATTATCTCTAAACACTACAATTATTATTTCTTCCTAATATTGCATTGCTCTCTATTTAATTATTGAATTTCTTTTTTCAGTCTCCGTATTACTCCATCCAATTCTATCTCGAAATATTCCCTTATGTTTTCTTTTTATTCTGAATAAACTTTTTATAGTGATATTTCTCCATTTTTCTGGCCTAAGTTCATTTTATTTCTCATCATTTTCCCAAGGATCTGAGTTATTGTAATAAACTTATTGTAGACTTTGACATGCAAGTTTTTACTTTAAACTCTAGGATTGTTCAATGAATCTGGACACACAGTACAATACTTTCTTAGATAGATTCCTCAAAGTTGGTGTGAATATAATATTCATTAAATTATTCAACAAAACTGTTCCTTTTCCATGGATATTGCTTCTTCTGATCAATGGACCATTAAAGTTAATGTCTAGGATTCATCCTGGATTCTTTTATGTTTTTTTGGTTATTTTTGTAACTCCATGGTGCTAAGGGATCACTCCTGGTGGGAGTTGGTTATTAAATTATGTTTTGCTGTATGCAAGGCAAGCACCTTAACCACTGTACTATCACTCCACCCACACATCCTGGACTCTTGAATTTAGAAGCCATCAGTAATTTAGTTTTATTTTAGTTCGATTATTAACATACTTTATATAGACCCTTTCATTGGGATTCCTGTTTACTATGATTTTAGTCAAGTCCCCATCATCACAGTTGTTTTATTAAAGTAGTTCAAATGGTCTTTGGTCCATTACTTGTTCTGTTTTCAATCTAGATTTTTTCCCTATTATGTAGAACTGAGTTTTTGGTTCTGTTTCCTCTTCTACATAAAGAGGTTAATAACGTAACACTTCAAAAAATGAATTTTCAAGTTCCACAGAGACACCTAATAGTGACAAACCATTGGAAAGATAAATTGTTCTCTCTGCTTCTCCCTGAGTGTAAATAGTATCTATAGTCTGAATATAATTCAAATGTCTCAAAACACACAAAATTCTTTTATTCTTTTATAAAATAATTTGATTTAAAAAATATTTTTAATTGAATCAGGGAGATACAAATTACAAAGTTGTTCGTGATTGGGTTTCAGTTATATAATGTTCCAACACCTGTTCTTTCACAAGTGTACATTTCCTACCATCAATGTACCCAATTTCCTTCTTGATCCCTTCCCTGTCTCTCCTCTTCCCTTCCTCCCCCCACCTTTCCTTTTGGGCCTTATGGTTTGCAATACAGATACTGAAAGATTATTAGGGATATTCCTTACCTACTTTCAACACTCTTGAGTTGCTGTCCAAAATCATCATTTTTCAACTATTATTGGTATTACTGTCACTGGTTCCTTCTCTTAATTTCAATTGACCCCACACACACTTGTGGCAAGCTTCCCACCATTGTTCAGTTCTCCTGAACATGGATATTAGTCTCATACTATGTGTTTTATATCTCACAAATGATTGCAGTCATTCTGTATTTGTTCCTCTCCTTCTGACTCACTTCACTCAGCATGATACTCTCCATACAACATATAACATTCTTGCATATTTTTGTTACACAGTAGTAGTAATTCGATGTAATTTCTGTCATCTTGCTACAGAAACAATAGTTCACATTACCCACAATTTCTATGTAAACTTTAATATTAGACTCCCTTTATCCCTAGTGTATGCATTTCTACTCAGATGCTTTTCTCTTCAAGAATTATTTTTGTCTTTTTTTTTTTGAGGGTATATTCTACGAAACACTTTGGAAGCCTGGGGCCACTCTCAAAAATATTCAGCCTGGGACCAAGCAATAGTGTAGTAAGTAGGATATTTGTTTTGCACTTGGCTGACCCAGATTCAATCCCTAGAATCCCATATGATCCTCACGCATATCCAGGAGTAATACCTGAGTGCAAAGCCAGAAGTAACTTATGGTGTGGCCCCCCAAACAAAAACAAAAACATTCAACTCTGTTGTGTACTCCTGATAGTTCAGTGCTTAGGCTGGCAATGTGGTGGCACTCAGAGTAGCAGACTGAGGGCCATTATGGCCACATCGAGTAGTGCTGAGTGGTCCTCAGAACCATACCTAGCAGTACTTGGGCAGGAGAGGGCACGTAGTAGGGAAATCAAGTCAGGAACCAATGTATATCCTGTATGTGTTCCAGCTCTTTGGGCTATTCCCTAGCTGTTTTTACATGTTTATATTTCACTTCAGTACCTGTTTGGGTATTACAGAAGGAATCCAGCTATGATTCTAATGAATCCCTGGTGTATATTGACTAAACCAAGGAAGCTACAATATTCTGACGTAAGCTTCCGAGTGTCCTGTTTAGCTTGTTTTTCTGTTGTAAAGGTCCCCATTTTAATTAGAAACCAGATAAGATGAAAGACAAAGGCTTCACTACACTTGAAAACATGCATGTATGACTTCGAAATAAAAAAAACTAAAATCTATACCATTAGACTTTGTCAGCTTTAGTTTTTTGGTACAATTTTAGGTGCCATGATTTATAATGCTGTTAATGGTAGGGTTTCATGCAAAATACATTCCAGAACCACACCTCCATAGTGTCCATTTTGCTTCCCTTCACCATTGTCCCATTGCCCCCCTACCCCCACCTCCCGCGCAACCCCATCCTATCCCACTATGTAAGATTCCTACTGAAAACCCTTTCTCACTTTGTTGACTTTTGGCATTTATAATTTCTTATTTTTTTTTATATCCCACATATAAGAGATAATCCTGAACCTCTCCTTTTAACTAACTCCATTCAGTCTGGTACTCTCCAGATCCATTCATATTGTAGCAAACCACATGCTTTCATCTTTTTTAGAGGGCCACACCCACTGATGCTCAGGGACTGCTCCTTGTTCCACACTCAGGAATTATTCCTTTCAGTTTTTGAAGGCCGAATGGGATGCTGGGGATAAATGCTGAGTGGGCTGCATGCAAGCACTGTGCTTGCTCCAGCCCTAAGTTTTGTATTTTCTTATAGCCTAGTAATATCCCACAGATGAACCATCACTTCTTTATTCAGCCATCTATACTTGGACACTTGAAGTGTTTTTAGATTTTGGCTATTGTGAATAGTGTTGCAACAGAGGTGTGAGGATGTCTTTTCTGAACATATTTTTGGGCCACTGAGGGAGATGACAACAAGTTTGGAATTGCTGGGTCATATGGCAGCTCAAGTTGTAATTTTTGAGAAGTATTCATACTGTTTTTCAAAAAAGGTTGGAACCTGTCAACATTCCCTTCAGCAGTGGAAAAGTGTTTCTTTCCCCTAACATTCATAAGAACACTAGTTGTGTATGCTCTTTGTGATATGTGCCAGTCTCACTGGTGTGATATATTTCATTGTTGTTTTATATTTCTTTGATGACAAGTGATGCAGGCCTTTTTTTTGAAAAATACCTGTTAGCCCATCTGAACATTTTCTTAGAGGAAGTCTCAATTTGTCAATTATCCATAGATACCAATGATCCTAACTGGCTCCAAAATACTAAAGTAAATGACACACTAAAATAAAGCAATCAGATGAACATATGTTGAGAAGAATATTTATTTGTTGTTACTGAAAAATACACAAAGGTAAAAGTTTTCCTAGTTGCTGATTCTCCATAGTCCAGTAAGATACTGTAATAAAGACTGAAAATACATGTTATATAAGGTGGTTTACATTTCTAAGGCATTTAGGCTTAAGAGCAATAGGCATGCCTAGCTCCTTTTATTTGAGTTTAAATATACAGAGGCACCACATACAGGAAAAGGATTGGGTACTGTACAGAAAATTTCCTTCTTGCATTTCTGTCTTTGAATCATGTATCTATTCCCTTCATTGCCAATTATTCATTTATTTTTTCACATGATTTTGGAGTTGTTCATAGAACACCGGTAATAATCTACTCTTCAAGAGTTTGTTTATAATGACATCACCAATGGGACACACAAAACAGAACTACTTCATGGACAGGTTCTGTAGACTCTTACCAAATTGAGGTTCCAAGTAGGAAAAACACCAATTTGCAAAGGCACAGTGGAGACAGGTTTAATGCATTAAATATAACATGAATCATTCACAATAACAAGTTTAGTGTTTCAGGGAACTTTTGTTAATACAACACAGTTGGTCATACAAAATACAAATGCTTCTGTTGATTTGTCTTGGCAAACTCAGATACATCAACAGTGCTAACAGTTTAACAGCTTTGTTCTCATCTGACAGAAAATAATGGCAGTTCTGCAAGGCAAATGTTAAACCTGACCGTATGTATTTATTAATTCCACAGTGTTTTGACAGATTATAGGGGATGGAACTCAGAGGATGCTGACACGCTCACTGAGTGCTTTCATCTCCATTTCTTCAGTCTCAGGACTGTCACTATGGCTAGCACTTGGGTTGATCAGGTGTGTGGGGTACTGCATGCCCTGCTCGCCTGCATACTGCTCCCACCTCAAGTCGTCACTTTCATGGGTGATATAGCGTTCCCCAATCTTGCATTCCAGCTCTCGTAAATCTAACCAGGTCTGATAATCCTGAGTAAGAAATTCCAAAATATTACCATGGTGATGATTAAAACATTAAAACACTTTCATATGTTTTCAAGTTGTTGTCAGTTCCCACAACCAGTGAGGTATCTTTTCCTTTTACTTTGTGCTGTGCTTTCATGAAATACCCTGCAGTGACAGCATCATAACCAAAGCTCACCACTTCGCCTACCCTTAACTGCAAATCTATATAGTTTATAGCCTGTCATGCATCAAAGAGGTGATTAATGCCTGTAGTCAAGCAATTAAAAATGTTGGTATTCATCTGAAAAGTAAAGCCTGCAAATAGTGGTGCAGTATTTCAGAGTGCTATTTTCTCCAACTTTAATGAAATATGAAAAGGAACAAATTCAGAAAACAAACATATGCATATACTTTATATTTTCCATGATTTGTTCCATGAATGTTAGCTTAGAATTTAAAAATACAGCATTGAGACAAATACAGTGCATGACCAGATGGGCATCAATTTGGACATTTATCAGGATTACATATACAGATGCTCTTAAAATCTGGTCCCTGCAGTTTTGTTATGACTTTTAGTTCTTTTGGTTTATGGTACTGGTAGAAAAAAAAATACTAGGAAAAAAAAAAACTAAACTGATATTATGTCCTAATGTTGCATGCATTTTGGCAAGAAATATGATCTTAGAACTATACTTTTAAGATAAGAAAATGTCATGTCTAATATAAAAATATGTAAATATTTACAAGCCATTTCATTTTACTGAGAAAATACCCAATGTTTTTTACCTGTAGCCAAGGGTGACTCAAGGTCTTATCCACACTATACCGCTTTCTCATTTTCACTTGCAGTAAGTTATTAATAAGATCAATGGCTGAAAAAAACATAAATATTGGTAAAATAGATGACACATTTAAAACATATGCAAACTCTAGTGTATTTCACATCTTCTCTTTCACACAGTTAAATGCAACTTAGTGATAGAAGGCAATAGAACCTGAGGAAAATTCCTCTTGAGATTTCCAAAATCTTACCCTTCATTTTTGGTGTTAAAAATGGAACTGGAAATAACTGTATAGAAAGGAACATAACTTTTGTGAATACTTTGGTAATTTTATTTTAATTATGAGTATAACTTTTGTGAATACTTTGGTAATTTTTTTTGGTTATAAAGTTTTCTAAAGTATAGTTATGTTTTAGTAAATGACACTGAAATGTTTTTTACACTCATGAAAGAATGAGAATATTCAAACAAAGGCATTTACTAATTTTCATAAGAATCAATACACATAATGGGGTTTATAATTTATAATTTAAAGTTAAACATCTGAATACCATGTTTAGAAGGAAAAAAATGGATAAAACATGGGCCATGACAAAAGACTAGAAACTAAAAATCTATTGCCCAACTGGAAAAACTTTTGTCTCTTTCAATTTGCTTTAAAAATAAACAACCAAGGGGCTGGGAAGTTTCTCAGTGGAAGAGTTTCTCATATATGAAGCCCTGGGTTTGACAGCCAAAGTCGCAGTATAAGCAAAACCAAAAAATGATACAATGAACCTAAAGTGATACATATATTATTAATAATTTTTGAAAAAGCTGAATAAAAAATCATATCAATTCATTATTTTCTCAGGGAGAGTAGAAAAAATGTCTAATGAAAATATTTTATTAGAAACACAGTTTATCCAACTCAGGGATTTGCCTGTGATTGAGACTCTGAAGGGGATATAATAGAATTTTTTTTCTTAGTTATCTAGCTCACAGGGCAGTTTGCTTAACAACTTGATCACTTGATCACTTGATGTCCTGTTACTCATCGATTTGCTCGAGCAGGTGCCAGTAACATCTCCATTCATCCCTGTTGCGTGCTAGTGTAGCCCAACGGTGTCTGCTCATTCTAGGAACACAAGGAGTCTCAAACCAATCGTTCAGGGTCTTGACAAAGAAGTCTGACCATCTTGTAGGTGGGCGGCCATGCAATCTATTGATGTCTCATGGAATCCAGTTGGTAATGGCTCTAGTCTAGCAATTGTTTCCAAATCGCATTATGTGTCCAGCCCATCTGATATTCGATGCCCTGGCAAACGAGACAGAGCGCCTGATTCTTGATCGTCGATGGAGGTCAGAACTCTGATTCTTTCTCTCATTTGAGTGAAGTGTGATACTCCAAGCATAGCTCTTTTGATTCCTCTTTGGGAGACCCAAATAGCATTCTCATCCTGTTTTCGTAGGGCCCACGTCTCTGATGTGTATGTTAATGAAGGGAGAATGGTGGACTTGAAGAGATGTGCCCAAAGTCAGAGGTTCTTCATCCTCTTAGCTATTTCTTCAATGTACTTGAAGGTGTTCCAAGCCACTCTCTTCCTCCTGCGCTACTCAGGTGCCAGGTCATTCGTCATATTGACTTCTCGACCTAGGTATACATAACTGTTGCATTTGGAGATGTTCATCCCATTGAGAGCGAATGAAACGTCAGGAATGAGACTGTTTCTCATAAACATTGTCTTCATGAGATTCAGCTGTAGTCTGACGTTTCTACATTCACAGTCAAAGTTGGCCAGCATTTATGCTGCTTGGCTAATGTTTTGTGTTAGTAGAATGATGTCATCAGCAAATTGGAGGTGGTATAGTTGCCGACCATCTATCTTCACTCCTATCCTTTCCATTCCATTTGTTCTCGAGGGTGGCACTGAAGAATTTCAGTGAAATGGTATCACCTTGCCGAACGCCTCTCTTGACTCAGATGATCACTTCCTTGTAGAATGGTGAGATCCTGGTAGTGAATCCATAATACAGCTCATGGAGGATTCTGATGTATTGAGTTTGAACACCCTGTTTGGCTAGCGCCTCGATGACCGCTTCAGTCTCAACAGAATCAAAGGCCTTCTTTAAATCAATGAACGTTAGACAGAGCAGCATCTTGAACTCCCGAGAAACTTCAATGAGCTTGGTTATCATGTGGATATGGTCAATGGTGCTGAATCCTTTTCAGAACCCGCCTTGCTCGCATGGTTGTCCTTCATCTAGTGTTCTGCCATTCCTATTCAGAATAGGATGACTTAAGTGAACAGCTTGTAGATGACATGCAACAGGCAGATTGGGCGACAGTTGCCAATATCGTGGATGTCTCCCTTCTTGTACAGTAGTACAGTCCTGCTGGTTTTCCATTGGGATAGAACCTTGTATTCAGACAGGTAGCGTGTGAAGAACTGAGCCAGTATATTGATGAGTACTGACAGCAGGTGTTTCAGGTGTTCGGGTCTAACCTTGTCTGTGCCAGGTGCTCTTTGTTTCTTTACCGACAAAATGGCGTGTCAGATTTCGGAAGGGAGAACATTGGGTACGGCATATCTATCCTGCAGAATTTGATATGTGGGCAGACGGATGTGTCTATCGCAGAGATCTGAGTAGAGGTCATAGATAATCTTCTCCATTGCCCTTCTGGAAGATGTGATAGATCCATCAAGACGTCAGAGGGCAGTCATCTTGGTCTTTTTGTTGGCGAAGAACAGGCGGGCGTTACGAATGCTTTTCCCGGCTTCTACTGTATCAGCCAGCACTGCTTCTCTTCTCTCTGCGGTCTTCCTTGATCATTTCTCTGCACTGCTTTGCGAGCTCGGACATTCGCTTGAGGTTTCCTGAGGCTTGCACTAAGCCACGTTGGTGAATGAGCTCTAGAGTTTCGAAGACAGATGTCTTTTCTCTCTCTTGGTGTTCCTTGAATAATCGTGGAGGTGTGCTAAACAACAATACCATGCAACCGAGTCCTCAATTTCACATACTTAAGTGTAAAGTTGAGATTTCTATACTCACTCAATATAATGGTATATATTTGTAGTATATACCATTAATTGCTCTATTTTATCAGATGCATTATGAATCCCGTTCATGCTCATGATAACTGCACATACTTGATTTTTTATTTGAGTACTTTCTTCCCTAAAAAGAGCTTAATGAAATCTCCAATCTAATGGAAGTATTCAAATTTCACTAGAGAATTCATTACCTCCTTAATACTTACCCTGGTTGTTATACTTCCTAAGAGAAAAATCTTTCTGTCAAAAATTGTCTGTCATGGAGGCAGGGGGAGGGTGAGAAAGGGGGCATGGGGCGGGGAATGTGCACTGGTGGAGGCATGGGTGTTTGATCATTGTGTGATTGTAACCCAAACATGAAAGCTTGTAAATATCTCATTGTAATTCAATAAAATTTTTAAAAAAAGCAAAAACCAAAACAAACAAAAAATTTTTTTAATAATTTTGGTAGCTGATACATTTTTTGAGTAATTACCCCAATTTCCAAAACTACCAAAGTGATTTGGACTATACAATATGATGCACAGACCTGAAAAAATACAGTCATGGGAACTCAGTAACTACCAGGAACAAAGATTGCTTCATTCAATTAGAATCAGAATTCTTTTTATGAAGTGAAAGTGATTTCTATAGACTTCTCATAATCTAGACGTGTGCATTTCTGATGCTAATGTTCCGAGTTTTTATCTGCCTTGAAAGAAATAGAATCAAACACCTAAAACTTCTTTGATTGAAGAAAGGAAACACAATAGCACACATTTAAATGCATGTGTCTACACTCGTCCTTAGCCAGGACTTTAGAAAACACTGTACTTAGTACAATTTCAAGTTCCAAGCATGTGTTCTCAGAAAGCTTTTCAAGTATAAGTTCTCTTGGTGAACTGTGTATTGGGTATGTGCTTTAAAACATCCATTCACATGATTTACTCACTGGTGAGTAAAGTGCACCTTCCATTCTGGCTGCTGTGAAGTCACACAGCAAAAATGGAAGCTGAGGGGTAAAGGGAGAGCTTATGTGCTACTATAAGCATTCCACGGCATTACGCTTCCCTTGTCACTGCAGGGAATAAATACATGCTATTAATTCACTCATTCTGCTTTGAATTCTATAATTAGGAAGGTAGGAGTATAGTAACCCAACAAAAGGTCTGGTTTGTGCCCAAATGGGCCCCAACAGTGAGACACACGGCCTAATGGGGAGGGAAGTACTGCTAGAGGAGAAACTACAAATGTTAGAGGGAATGGAATAGGTGAAGATGAAAAAAGTGTTCTGCTGAATGAAGCATACAATCACATATCCGATACAGCCACAGTAGTCAGGCGACCTAAATAAGCACAGCAAGGTAATGACAAGTATTTCCAAGAGAAAACACTGAAGGATGTAAGGAGAGACTGAGAGTGAATACGTGTGTGTGTGTGTGTGTGTGTGTGCGTGTGTGTGTGTGTACATACAACATATTCTGTGGTTCTTCGCAGCAGAAAAATGAAATGATAAACTATGCAATATTGAAAACCATACCTAAGTACTAGGAAATGATGTTATTTGAAAAATAAAAAGTCTACCATTAGTGTTTGATAGCTTCAACCTAATTGTTACTGTCAGGCTAACATCAAGTCCCCCAGAATCCAACATTAACCTCAACATCCAAATGTCCTGTAGCAAACATTTTTAAAAGAAACTAAAGCATTTCAGAAGTGTTTCTTATTGACCATGTTCCTGAAGGATGATATATATCATTCAATTATTTCAGTGTGCATACACACACAGAGCACTTTGTTTATTTTGTTCAATGGTTAGTATTCAAAGAACATTCACAATGTAATTAGACTCCCCCTCCTATGATAGGGGATAATTCTTTTAGTTTTACCCCACTTCCAAATGTAATAAGCCTCTCTGCTACCAATCAACGCATTTGGAAACTTTTCTCAAGACAGTGCCCATACACAGAACTTCATGACTCTCTCCTAGACCTGCCAATGCTATAGCAACCAATCATTCTATGAAGATTGACAGGTAAGCATGTTTCCCTATAGAAGAAATGCTACATTGCTTTTACTATTACCACTGCACTACTACTACTATTTTATTTTTTAGACCACACTTGGCAGAGACCAGGGCTTACTCCGGGCTCTGTGCTCAGGGTTCACCCTAGAGGTCTTTGGGGGACTATACACAGGGCTGGAGACTGAAATAGGCCTGGCCATATAGAATGTAAGCACCTTAAGCCCTGTAAGTATTTCTCCTTTAGAAATGTAATTAGCTAATTACATTAGTTAATGGAATATTAACTACTTAGTTAATATTAGTTAAATTATTGTCACTGTCTGTCACTGCCCTCCCGTTGTTTATCGATTTATTCAAGCGGGCCCAGTAACGCATCCATTGTGAGATTTTGTCACTGTTTGGCATATCGAATACGTCACGGGGAGCTTGCCAGGCTTTGCCATGTGGGCGAGATACTCTTGGTAGCTTGCCGGGCTCTCTCAGAGGGGCGGAGGAACTGAACTTGGGTTGGCCAGGTCGGCCACACGCAAGGTAAACGCCCTACCCACTGAGCTATCACTCCAGCATTATTAATTGATATATATTAACTATATTAATATTGGTTACATTATTAATATTAGACACATATTAGTTAATAGGATATCATCTTTTCTAAAGGATAATATTATAGGAGTCATTTTTATCCAAAAGTTTTATTATGGTTAAGACACACGAATTGTTCTGTTTTGTTTTGGGGCTACAACCAGCAATGCTCAGGGATTATTCCTGTTTCTGCACTCTGGAATCACTCCTGGCAGTGCTCAGACACATCGATTTTTTGATAATGCTAATTTTACCAATCCTGAAGTTCTGTTTTAAATAATAAAATGCAACTATTCTTGAGTAATAGATTTTATGTAAATAAATACTGGCTAATATTGACTTTTAGTAATTTCCCTCTAAAGACCAGGAGGTGTTTTCTAAATATTTGCAAACTATTCAATCATTTATCCTAGGATTTTGTCAAGGGTAAATATTTGTGTTCTTGTTGAATGATTTCAGAATTCACTCTTTCCCACTTCTAGAAAATCAGAGAAGTCTGGCCTGTTTTATGCATTTTGGTATCTATTTTAGCTCTTTTATTTATTACAAATTATTCATAGTAGTTTTAAGAGGTCAGGTAAGAACATCAGACACAATGTCCAATTCTGAACATTTGTCCTATTCTATAGCTGCTATGAAATGCCCTCTTTGGATGAATCCACTAGTTTCAGCAGAGTGCTGTGTGTAAAGGAGTTCCATTACAGGAGAATCCAAGAGTTCCATTACAGGAGAATCCAAGAGCCGAAGACTGCTGGACTGAAGCAGCTATAGGTGCCCCAGAAGGGAGCTAAGAGTTAAGATTTTTTAAAAAGTGCACATGGGGTTGCGGCTGAAGCAATAGCACAGTGGGTAGGGCATTTGCCTTGCATGCAGCTGACCCGGGTTCGATTCCCAACATCCCATATGGTGTCCTGAGCACCGCCAGGAGTAATTCCTGAGTACAGAGACAGGAGTTACCCCTGTGCATCGCCAGGTGTGACCCAAAAAGTAAAAAAAAAGTGCATATGGGATTTTAACTCCAGTTTCCAAACTCAAATCAAGATACTGGAATCTGATCTAGAGAGAATGGCACAGGGCATGCTATTAGACTTCCGATAAGGGGAGGAGGGTGAGAAAGTGACTACAGAAGGAAACAAAATAGGGTCATCTTTAGACTTTTCCTCAAAAATAAAGGAAATAGGAACACAACTCAGCAGTGGGAAACATGAAAGAAAGAAGGAAAAGGACGGTGGAAAGGAAAGGTGGCAGGAGGAGTCCAGCAAAGGGGCAGGATACAGTTGTCCACTGAGGAGAGGGAAGACATCTGCCAACTCTAGTTTATTTGCTACCCCATGAAGATTTGAATCTCATGAGAAAAGGAATATTTAGAAAGAAGGGACTGCTTCAGAAATTCTGGCCCTTCTGCTCACCACCACAGATTGTGGAAAGCACAAACAGCCAAATAGCTGCCTCTAATGAGATGGAGTTGGACTGCAACATTGTGCTAGGCTCTGCTGTTGAGAGTAAGGAGATGCCATTTGGGTTTGGGGCCACACCAAGTTCAGAGCTAGGGGGTTGCTCCCAGTGGTGCTTGGGGGACCATCAGAGGCAGGAACAGAATCTGGGATTCTACTTGCAATGCACATGCTTCAGTTTGTTTATATCCCTGGCCCCAACAGATGCCACCCTAACCAGCACTAGTTAAGTTAAACCCCAAGTTTTGCAGGAAATCATACTCTTCTATTCTTTTGTGTCAATCCTTGTTATTCATACCTTGCTTCCCAATTAACTATCTGTTTCAAGTCCTTCTCTCTGCCTCCCCCTGCCCCCATCCTCAAGAAAACAGGAGTGGCTCATTCTCCTATTTGCAGTAAATATGATACCAACAATTTCAGGAAGATGATGGATTATTTTCTAACAACGCCTACCTATTTATTCTGGGAGTTCACTTTCCAAATACTATTCCAAGAGTTGTGTTCTCATCTTTATCCTTAAACAATGTCTTTGTTTCTTATAATTATTATTAAGTTGTATGAAGACCAAACTCTGAACACTGTAGATAGTCATAATGGGTCAATGCGGAAAGTCTTTCCTTTTTCTGGTTGAAAAAATTTGAAACAACTGTATGGTTTAAATTTTATGTTTGGAAGATTTCCTGTACTTATGAGCAATTCTATAAATTAGAAAGAGATGACAAAGAAAAGTGTTTTCTATGTCCAATTAAAAAATGTATGTTATTTTTTGCTACAATTAATTCTTGGCTAATACAGTTTTCTTCACCTTAGCTTCCTATATAGCAATTTCTCTCATGTCCCATGAGCTGAGAGACTAAAATCTCAGGAAAATGAACAGAAAACTTTATCAAATGTTCTCTTTTGCCAGAATAGGCATTTCACCAGATGTTATGATAGCCAAAGAGGTTCTGTACAATCTGCTTGCAGGTGCACAAGTAGATTTGAACAAAACTAACATTGAATGGCATATGCAGGTGTTGAAAGGCTTTATGTTTCAATATGAAAGGAAACATTCTTACATAGTGTATATAGCATGGATTCCATTTTGTCCTCATATCAAAATATGGAATTATCTTTGAAATTGTAGGAACCATATTGGAGTCATTCTCTACTTCACAGTGAATGTCATGTGAACGAAACAATAGGTCCTGTGTATGTAGAAGCTACATTTGCATGTACCACTGCTATAGCAAAATTGAATTGTATCCAAATCTTGAAGAAAATCAGGGAGTTGGATGCAATTGGTATTTTTAATTGGTCTCTAGATTGTACCTCACTGAGCTTAAAGATGTCTTATCTTTAATTATCTTAACATAAACTTGTCCCCTCCTATTCTCCTGATCCTCAACTTCACACAGATGTGTATTTATTTTGGCAGAAAAATTTTAGGACTGTTTCAAATAAAATGTATCATTTGTCGTATCTGAAAAATTCTCCTAAATAGCATTTGGGAGATTAACTGCATTGATTAGAAATTTTAAATGTCCATTCACAACTCTAACGTTTAAAATACAGATTTGGTACATGCAATTTGTAAAATTTTGAATAAATATTTCCCTAGATGCCAGGATCACAGGATCAATTATTTCTCAGAGAAAATCAGAAAGATGCTGAGAATGTTTGCAAGAAACATAGGGTTTGTTTTAATTTTTATTAGAGGAGAAAAAATGCCAATGAATCCCCTAGCGGTGACCTGTTTAGTCCCAGGACTTCTCATCTTTAATTTCCCCATTATTCTTTCTCCACCTCCACATGATTTATGTGCATATTTTCAAGGTAAAATCAGATCACATGTATCCTAGTGCTGATGGAGTGCTCACCTGTCAACCTGAACCCCTTGGCTTCAAGGGAGTATTTTTTTTTCCATTTCCACTCCACCTTACTGAGTCTGCTGCTCAGTTCTCCCTTTGGTTTGCTTCATGCTGATGGTAAGTTGTGTATTTATTTTAAAAAATCATTTTGCAACCCTTCACATTCCAGCTCTCAACCTAGAAAGCTGTTGCCCAGCAACACTGACTGGGACGTTCCTCTCAGGGGCTAAAGCCAGAGGCTGCCAGCAGCAAACAAGGCTGCTGGAAGTCATCATCTCACTAGTTCCTGAGTCAATTACTGCAATCCAATGAAGTGCAAGACCTTTAGAGACCCAGTTGCTGTTTCTCTTTCACCAGTTCTCTGTAGAAATTTATTCTATCAGTGCTTATTCCCCGGCTTACTTTCAATTTCATTTCCCTCAGAAGACTAGCACTCAACCTTGGAAATGAATATTTAATAAACAGAAGCCAACAGCAATCTCTCAGCTAAAGTCAAAGCGATTCAAAAATTAAAGCAGATATCAAAATGTTCTGATACTTGGGGTTATTTTTTCATTACATATTCAAATCTTTTAGAAGGTTTTTCTCTCTTGTTTTGGGGGCCACACCTGGTGGTACTTGGGGTTACTCCTGGTTCTGCACTCAGGAATCAACCCTGGTGGGCTTGGGGAGGGGACCACATAGGATGCCAGAGATCAAGCCCCGGTTGTGCAAAGAAAGAGCCTTATCTGCTGTACTATCTTTTTGGATCCAGGTTTTTTCTCTTTTGAATGATAGTACATAAGCCAAAGATCAAGTGCAAATCTTTAGAAGAGAGGCCTCAGGTACTGGTATTTCTATGGGTGGATAAGTTCCCAGGAATTTCTAATATGTGTAGGTAGAGTTGAGAGTGAATGTGCTCTGTAGTGCTTCTGTGAATTTTATTTCACACACACACATACACACACAATGGACACACAATCTCTAGTGCCTAAAGTTGGTAGATCTTCGACAGGCTTTGAGTGTCTGTATTTTAATGGCGTTCAACGGCACCTTATGAAATTTCAGTAGTAAGGAGCTAGAGATATGGCAATCCTGGAAGTCGCTAAATGATAACTTAATGTTGTTCAAGCGACCTTAGAACAGAATATGAAAGTCGAGAAAAGTATCTACCATCAGTCCAATATTATTTAGTATTCTCAAATGAAGATGTGGAAAAATATAGGTTAGTTTCTACTTAAAATGTACTAAAGGAAGAGCAAATGTATTGAATTATACAAATAAATTAATTCCACAATAACTACAGTATGATAACAATTAATTCAATTTAGGTTTCACCTCCCCATCCTCATCCAAAATGGCTGAAGTGAGAACTAGAAAATCTGGCTTATTAGAACATGCATGAGAAAGAATTCAGGGTTCTCAATTCACAGTGAACTCAGCACAAATCAATTTACAGTCCCAGAATCAAATGTTATTTTATACCACACTAAAAGAAGTGTGTTTTAGTAATGAGGGGAGCGGTGGCTTCAATTTATTCTTAGACTCTGTGAACACTGAGTCAGAACCATTTGAGGTTTAAGAAAAACAGAAATGAAGAGGAGAATGTTTGGATCAGAGTGAACAGGAGGCTGAAAGAACTGACTGACCAGGAGAAAAGAAGTTTCTGGGTGATAAGATGGCTACTCTCAAACCTCTGAGCTGCATCTTTATGTTAGAAAAAGTACTGGCTTATTTTGTCCCTGGGTATAAAAATAGAGATATATTTTCTCCCTCTGTGTAAGGGTCAAATAAAGCAGAAACGGGACTTTTTGTAAGATTGTATATTTTCCATCTGTGGAACAAATTAAGATTTCTCTGGATTGGTATCAGGAGATGTAGTTTAGATATTATCCTAAATTTTGATATATTATTTTGTATTTTTTGATTGGTATCATGAGATATGGTTTAGAAAGAATTTTTCATTCTAAATTTTCACATATTATTTTGTATTTTTATTGTGGAGTGAAAAGAAGCAGTAGGTCAGGTGGGGGTCCCTTGACAGTGACTGTTGAGAAATCAATATATTAAGAAGAGATCTGAATAGTTCTCACAACTACTCTGAGCAGTGTTCCAGAGAAGGCCAGATCAAAGTCTAAGGCCAAGAGTCCTCAAGAGACCCAGAGACCTATCACAGGATCTTTCAGCAGGATAAAAAGGCTTAAGACTATAGTAAGATCACTTGTCCATTTCAGTTGATAATACCCTTGAGATGAACTCCTATTTGTACAAAATCCCCACACCTGGACACTGTGGAAAAGTCCAATGAACCAGCTGTTTAGAGCTATCCTTAGGATTCATACTTTCTTTACTGGGCTCTATCATTTCTTTGGAGAAGCCTGTTTTCTCTTGTTTCTTTTTCCTCACTCATTTCTTTGTACAATTTCTTTTTTCCGGAAATTCCTTTCTGCATGAATGAACAATGAACCTGGGATCATGGGTGGAGATAAGGAGAATTTTTCTCGCTTTTCAGCGATGACTATAATCTCACTTCAGTTCAAGAACCATGGCTTCCTCAAAACTCTAGTGGGGGTTTCATTACCCTTGATGAGCTGATCATGGGGGTCCCAGGTACAACCTGATCATTGCCTTAGTGGGGTCAATCGTGAAGAAGCTTAAGGAGATTTTCATAAGTCTTGAAGCTCCTGGGTATTTCATAGGCAAGGAATCAAGACAGCAGATATTGGCTTGGCTGTGGCGGTCTCTTCCTCTGCCATTCCCCACTCACTTCATTAGCAACAAAAGCAACTTAAGACTATTTCACCTCATTGCTCCTTATGCTGACATATCCAAATACATTCAGCTATCACAATTCAACTTCATCATTCTACCCAATCAGAAGTGAAATTCTAATTGTATAATTGGACTATATAAAAATATTTCCATGGGAGGGGGGAAGTTCAATAGGACTTTGAATATTTATTTCTTTATTTTTTTTTAGAACTTTGAAGTCTGGGGTTAAATTCTCAGCACCATACAATCCCCTGAGCATCACTAGGAGCAATCTCTGAGTCAGGTGTAAGTCCTGAGCACCACTAGGAATGAGAAAGAAAGAAAGAAAGAAAGAAAGAAAGAAAGAAAGAAAGAAAGAAAGAAAGGAAGGAAGGAAGGAAGGAAGGAAGGAAGGAAGAAAGAAAGAAAGGAAGAAAGAAAGAAAGAAAGAAAGAAAGAAAGAAAGAAAGGAAAAAAGAAAGGGAGAAAGGAAGGAAGGGAGGGAGGGAGAGAGAAAAAAGTGGGAGGGAAGGAATAGAGGGAGGGAGGCAAGAAGGATAGCTTTTTTTACAGTTGATTTTTCCCATAGGGCATATCCTATTCAAAATTTACAGTTAACGCTGAGTATGTAGTTCCTATGTGTAGTCCTAGGTTCAATCCATGGTACCGACTTAATGGAAAATTTAAAAACTTATAGTTAAGATATATGCTATAAAATGGATGAATCTTGGGAACATTATGCTAAGTGAAATAAGTGAGCCACAAGACAAACTGTATGATTCCATTTAAGTGAGGCACTTAGGCTTGCTCCTTCAAGCCCATGTTCTTCCTTGAACAAGTATCTTGCTTGCTTGTCTCTGTCTGTTTGTTTCCTTGCTCTTTCAAACTCTTGTTATCTCAAATATAGTATTTTTCTTCTACCTCCCTCTTGCATCTAAGTAGTTTCATTCAATAAAAATTATCTTGCCTTAGGGATGGAGTGATAGTACAGGAGGTAAGGTGTTTGCCTTGCATGCCACTGACCTGGGTTCGATTCCTAGCATCCCATTTAGTCCCCCGAGCACCGCCAGGAGTGATTCCTGAGTGAAGAGTCAGGAGTAACCCCTGAGCATTACCGGCTGTTATCCACAAAGAAAAAAAAAAATCTTGCCTCACAAAAGTAAATGAGACACTTATTCAAAATTATAGAAAGTAGAATCATGGGTTTTTAAGAGACAGGGAAAGAGGGAATGAGGAGTTATGGCTTAATGGGAATAGAATTTCAGAGTTTTGTTGTTGAAATTTTTGTAGTCGTTCTTTCATTTGGCTTGGTTTTTGATTTCGGGCCCACACCTACCTGGTGGTGCTCAGGGTTTACTTTTGGATCTGCACTCAACAATCCCTCCTGCCAGGCTTAGGGGGTATATGAGATATTGGGGATCACATGCAAGGCAAGTGCCTTATCCATTGTATTATCTATCCAACTTCTTGTTGGAGGGCTACCCAAATAATGCTAAAGGGCCATATTCAGAGTATTTGGCCAACTGGGCCAGACAGCTCAATGACTGGCCTAGCAATTTGATGCTCTTTGGTTATAGTGGTGTTGGAGCACCAGGGCCACACCTGACTGGGTTCAGGAGGCCACGTGGTGCTGAAGTTGGCACTCAGGTCCCTGCACATACAAGGCATACATTTCTGATCAATAAGCTATCTCTCTAACCCCTAGAGTTATAGGGTAATATGAATTTGGAGAATGAATGGTAGTGATTATTGCAAAGTATTATAAATGTATTAATATAACTGAACTGTATTCAGGTACATTTTATGTGTATTTTACCACAATACAAATTTTTTTGGGGAAAAGAACAGTTAAGAGTTTGGGATGTGGGGCCAGAAAAATAGTACAATGGGTAGGCCACTTGCCTTGCACACAGCCGACCCAGGTTCAATTCCCTGCATCCCATATGGTCCCCTGGGTACCACCACTAGTAATCTTGAGCACAGAGCATAAGTAAGCCCTAGGCACAGCGGGGTGTGTCCCCAAAACAACAACAACAACAAAACAACAACAACAACAATAACAAGAGCTGGGAATGTGGCTCAGTGATAGAGGCATGCCTCACAAGCATGAGGTCTGAGGGCTGATCCACCAAAATGAAAAAAAAGAAAAAGTATATGAAATCTTTATTATTTCTTTTCCTAAACATAGCACAGCGGGTAGGGCGTTTGCCTTGCATGCAGCCAACATGGCCGACGCGAGTTCGAGTCCTCTGCCCCTCTCGGAGAGCCTGGCAAGCTACCGAGAGTATCTTGCCCTCATGGCAGAGCCTGGTAAGCTACCTGTGATGTATTCGATATGCCAAACACAGTAACAACAAGACTCATGAGAGAGATGTTACTGGGCCTGCTCGAGCAAATCGATGAACAACAGGAGGACAGTGACCGTGACCGTGATCCTAAACATAACATTTTGGAAATTCATCCATGTTGTAGAGCTCCATAGTTCTTTTTATTGTTATTTGGGGGGAAGAGGGGACGTATCTGACAGTTTTCAGGGCTTACTCCTGGCTCTGTGCTCAGTGATCACTCCTGCTGGACATGGGGTGCACAGCAGGTACGGCATTTCCCTTGCATGCAGCTGACATGGCTGACCTGGGTTCGAGTCCTTGCCCCTTGGAGAGCCCAGCAAGCTACCAAGAGTATCTTGCCTACACAGCAAAGCCTGGCAAGCTTCCTGTGATGTATTCAATATGCCAAAAACAGTAAAAAAGTCTCACAATTTGTTGTGAGACATTACTGGTGCCCACTCAAGCAAACTGATGAACAACAGGAAGACAGTGATACAGTTGGTACTCAGAGCAATTAATGAAAGAAATAAGAAACTGGAGAGACATTTTGACTTGCATGCGACTGATCAGGATTCAATCTCAAGTACCCATGTGGTCCTGTGAGCCTCACTAGGAATCATTCTTGAGTTCAGAACCAGGAGCAAGTCCTGCAGTTAGGTATCGCCCAAAAACAAACACACACAAAAAGTGAGATATATGTTTAAGAACTCAGAGGTAGAGTATTTGCATGTGTGATGTTCTATATTCAATCCCCAGCACTGTCCTTCTCCCCCCCCAAAAAAGTTTCTCGGTGTGGGGCAATAACTCAAAGGGCAAGAGATACCCAAGTTCAATCCTGGTACCACTGGGTATGGTCCTTGAGTACTGCCAGAAATGGATCTTCAAAAAAGGAAAGAAACAAGAGTAAATAGAACTGGGGATGGAGATGAGAGATAAGTCAGTGGACTGAGTGCATGCTCTGTTTATGGCAGGCTTGTGTTACCAGTGAGTGATGGGACAGAGAAAAAGAAGGACCCCTGACTACCACCATTGTGGCCCCCAAACAAAACATAATTAAAAGCAAACTGAAAAGCACTCAATAAATATTCACCATAAAAAATAAAGATTAAATAAAATTGTAACCATAAAGCAAATTATTTTGCTTTCCTCTGAACTATTTTTCATGCTTTCTTATATTATAGTTATGTCTTACCTCTTAGTTTCTACATTCAGAGAACTTACAAATTTTAATTTCTCTAAATATATAAATTAGATTTTAATCATCTTTATACGTTGCTCTCTGAGAGCCCAGCAAGCTACTGAGAGTATCTCACCGCATGGTAAAGCCTGGCAAGCTACCCGTGACATATTCGATATACCAAATACAGTAACAACAAGTTTCACAATAGAGACGTTACTGGGCCCGCTCGAGCAAATCGATGAACAACGGAAGGACACGACAGTGACAGAACTTTGAATATTTATGATGTCAATATTCTTTTTAAATTTGTGCTGTTTCTCTTAAGTATTTTTTGTTAGAGAAAACCTAGTTATTATAATTTACTTTTCTATCAAATATTCATTTTCTGGTAGTGGGATATTTTTAGAAACTATCTCATTGTGATTTTTTTATTTGGTAAGTAGATTTAAAAAATTTGTATGCTACTGTCTTATAATTTTAAAGTTCTTTCTATAAGACAAAAATCCAGGCTTTGTTTTGTGTTTTAATAAAACACAAACAATTCCAAATTTCGAGTAAGAGATATTTTTAAAAACATAACCCCCTTTGGAAGTTCTGGCCCATTTAATTCACTTCAGTTTACCAATCGTGATTATATTTTCTGGCACCCAGTCAGGTATTTTTAAGCATTTCACTGGCTAGCCCCCTTGTAACTCTTCCGTCCTGTTATGTCTGACAGTGGTGCTAATATGTTGACAAATCAATCTATTCATTAATATTCAGCAAGCTTACTGGATCTGCAAGTCTTATTAAGCATTACAAACAGTTTAATTATTAAAATGATAATTATCTGTCTTTTTTTTGCATACCATTGGATTTCTGGATCTCATCTCCCTAAGATTTATTTTCAATGGAGTTTATTTTTTGTTTTGAACAATATGTAGTGAAATAGGGACCTACAGCTGGTTCCTTTTCACGGCAAAGTGCTACTTCCAACTTAAGTGTTTAGTGTTCTGGAACGCTGTTGGATTCTGAAAACATACCATGTGGTAAATGGTGCTAGGTTTTTATTTAGCTTTGCTTTGTTTTTGTGCTGGCTGTATTTTTCATCTCGTTTCAGTGGGGAGGGGACACACTTGTGACCCATTTTATTTTAATCTGTCATAATGAATGGCATACTTTTGCTTTTAAAATAAAATTTAGATACTCTGATACATTTAGTGGTACACTGTTATCTTTCTATGCCATGATCTGCCACTGATTATCTACAACATACATAAATGTGAGCAGAGAGCTGAGACCAACAGAAACAGGCAATAATAAATTAGAACTATATATTTAATAAAATATTATTTAAGTTAAATAAAAACGTTTAAATTAATTTATGCAACACATTATACATTATCAGTAAGAGAGGTAGCAATATTATTGAGGCTGTCAGACCACAGAAGTAAAAAATTCCAGTCAATGGTGCACCATAATGATTTAAGACAAGCTACAGGATTAATGCAAGGGCACTTTCTTCCTCTTATATATATATGTATATGTATGCATGTGTGTATGTGTGTGTGTATGTGTGTGTGTGTGTGTGTGTGCGCATGTGTCTATCAAGGCTTTGTACTTGAGTTTAATTCTTGAAAATACCAACTAATCATGTGACTCTGAGGCTGAGCAGTAACAAAACAGCAGGTGACTTAAGAATAGGTGCTTCTTTGGATTTCACCTGTGAAACAGAAAATGATCTATGTCTGTGGGGGTCTGGGCTGGTTGTGAGACAATTTCCGAACTTGCCTCTGTGTTGATTACTGCCTGCTTGCCTCCCTAATGGCATATGAAAGAATATCAAAACTCAGGAGAAAAGCTATAGTTACTCATCTGGTGATCTTTGGAGTCTATTACTAACCTGCTTCAAATTTACTGTGTCTCTAATTGAACACATCAATTCAATTTGATGATGGGAAGGTACTTCCACTTTAATAAATGCTTTCTCAGTGCAGCTTGTTTGTTATCATTCTAGTGAGATGGGTTGCATGGAAGCAAATTATATCTCCCTTTCCAAGCTATCCTATCCACTTTATTGGCTTAGACAAGCCACGTCTCTTCTTCCTCTAAGAATAATAAAAGATGTATCAGCTTTAGGACTCTGAGTAAAGTAAAGTAGAGGCCCTCCCGTTTATCATCGATTTGCTCGAGCGGGCCCAGTAACGTCTCCATTGGAGACTTTGTTGTTACTGTGTCTGGCATATCGAATACTCTCGGTAGCTTGCCGGGCTCTCCGAGAGGGGCAGAGGAATTGAACTCGGGTCGGCCATGTTGGCTGCGTGCAAGGCAGACGCCCTACCCGCTGTGCTACGCTCCAGCCCTTAATCTTAATATATAATATATAAGATGTATATTAAAATAAAATTGCAACATAAAAGAAAGATAATGAAGTCACACTAAACGTATATGATTTATGTTATAATTTTGAACAACTGAAGGGATGTAGGAAAAGTTAAACTGTCTTGACAGTAACACATGAAAATTTTTCTTTGTGTAGTTAAGAGAGTGCCTTGGATTACATCTTCTCAGTTATGAAGTTATAGAAAAGCCATTGGTGTTATAGGAAAAGAAATATAACCTTATAGTTCTTCAGTGATAACATTCATTAATAATGTTATATGCTTCAGTGTAGAAAAAACTTTGATCAGATATGGAAGAATTATAGTTGCATGAAAGGCCATACAGAACGGTTTATTTTCCTCCATACATTTCTGTTCAATGGATAAAGAGCTAAATAATCAGTGAAATGAATTCAGAATGAAAAATCAAAGTTCTCATCCCATTTTTAGACCCACTCTATAGAGACTATCGAGATTAACTCTCCTATTTAAATTTTTCCTCCTATTCTCTCTATACTTTTAAATAATACACTATTCTTTGTGCTTAATTCACTAACTTTATGCTAGTGCTCTACATAATCCATGTATTAATGTCAGTTTGTGAACTGTTAAGAGGTCTATGATGAAGTCTTTTTAAACTTTTATAGCTATTTGACACATTTTTATTATATTTTACGTTTGTTTGAAAATTAAAATAAAAAGGGTCCTTTATCACAGACAGTTTGAGAAGAACTACTTCATTAAAATGATTTCTTCCATGAAGTAGAATAAAGCTCTTGATTTTAGTTTTTTCATATTGTCCTCCTTCCAATTACTCTAGCTATGTTCTCATATTGGTCACCCTTATAACTTAAAAGAATATCTGGCACATGATATGGGATATAAATATATACATATGCATAAATGTAAAATTTATTTAAAAGTGTTAACTCAGATTGGTAAATGACATTTAAATATATATCCTGATTGATTCATCTGGGCTGAAGCCTATTAAATCCTATGGAAATTAGGGATCATTACATTCTAGGCTTTCCTACCCAGTGTTGCTGAAGTTTTATTTCATTATTTACAGATATTACATGGTTAGGTCCAAAAGCAGTTAGATATGCTTGGTCCAAAGTTATATAAAATTTAAAGTTACGCACAGTAGGTAGAATAACTATTAACTGAGAGACTCCAGGATTGTAACTCATGCTTACTGCTACATATATACATATGTATTATAATGTTATCATCTGACATTTCTAAACCTATCACCACACACTTAATAAAAAATATTCAAGTGATTAAAAGTTATTTTTTCCTTATATTCCTTTAAATGCTTCAAATCATGATGTATATCTTAGCTGCTTTTAAAAATTACACACCATGATGCATTTCCTTAAAGTTTATATTTTTCTTGTTTATTCTTGTCAGAGGAAGGTTGTGATTCTTTTCCTATCATTACTATTTTCATGGTAATCTATAGTGAAATGAATTCAACATTTGCAGCAAATTGCATGTACTAATATTAAATATTAGTATATGCAATTAATATTAAAAATGAGGGATCCGAGAGATATTACAGCTGGTAGGGTGCTTGTCTTGCACATGGCCATCCTGGGTAAATTCTTAGCACTACATATGGTCCCGTGAGTGTAGAGTTGGGAGTAAGCCCTGAGCACAATAAATTTTAGGAACAAGAAGGGGATTTTATAATTGATCTAAATTTGAATATGAAAATATTTAAAACTCTTGTTTGAGTTCTGTAAGTTGTCAAGTTTTTCGCTGAGCTGAGCACAGCTCTAGAGCAAGCGTCACGGAACATTCAAAATTCTTATTACAGTCCCAGCATGGAGAGGCTATGGGAGTGTCCTGCCTGGGAATCTCCATGAAAAAAAAACTGTGGCTAGACATGGAGAGCATCATGCTAAGTGAAATGGGTCAAAAAGAGAGGGACAGACATAGAAGGACTGCACTCATTTGCGGAATATGGAATAACATAACATGAGGCTGACACACAAGGACAGTAGATACAAGGGCCAGGAGGATTGCTCCTTAGCTGGAAGCCTGCATCATGAATGGAGGGGAAGAAGGCAGCTGGAATAGAGAAAATAGAGAAGAGAACACTAAGAAAATAATGGTTGGAGGAATCGGTTGGGATGGGAGATGTGTGTTGAAAGTAGATAATGGACCAAACATGATGACTTCTCAGTGTCTGTATTGCAAACCATAATGTTCAAAAGTAGAAAGAGAGTATGGGGAACATTGTCTGCCATGGAGGCAGGGGGAGGGTGTGGAAGGAGGGTCATACTGGGGATATTGGTGGTGGGGAATGTGCACTGGTGGAGGGATGGGTGTTTGATCATTGTGTGATTGTAACCCAATATGAAAGCTTGTAACTATCTCATGGTGATTCAATAAAATTTTAAAAAAACAATAAAAATATTGTCACTGTCACTGTCACTGTCCTCCCGTTGTTCATCGATTTGCTCGAGGGGGCCCAGTAACATCTCCATTGGAGACTTTGTTGTAACTGTGTTTAGCATATCGAATACAACACAGGTAGCTTGTCAGGCTCTGCCGTGCGGGTGAGATACTCACGGTAGCTTGCTGGGCTCTCCGAGAGGGGCGGAGGAATCGAACTCAGGTCGGCCATGTTGGCTGCGTGCTACTGCTGTGCTAAAAACTGTGGGGGTCACACCCAGCAGTACTGAGGGAGGAGCATATGGTGCTCTACCACATGAATTGCATGTGGCCCCTACACTGTCCTTCCTCCCCCTTTTTTGACCTTGCCTAGCTGTGTGCAGGTTTTATACCTGGTCTGCTCAGGGATATCTGTGCTCAGGGATACCTCCTGGTGAGACTTAGGTGTGTATTGCCTTCCTAGGGCTGACAATGTGCAAGGTAAGTTCCTAACCCCTGTACTATCTCTTGGGTCTCTCTAATGTGCATTTAAAAGCAGTAATAAAACAGATGCACAAGCTCTTTCAGGAAACTGATAAAGTTCATATAGGATGGATGTGCTGTAACTAAGTGCTTAACTTAGTATAATGCTAATAAGCTGAAGGTGAAAGGCCATAACTTATCATTGAGAGGAAGTAATATTTAAACAGTTTGACAAATGGTCACCCAGATACTTACTAATGATGAAATAAAACTAGGTGTAGTACACAAATCTGTCTGAAAATCAGCTGTATTAGTCCCGAGCTCTGTTTCCTGTGATGATTTAGAGTCAAACTTCCGTGGCCCACCATTCTCTTTTCAGGAACAAAATTATTCAGCATCTCTCAAAAAGTGCACTTTTAAACAAATAAACTAAATGTGCCCCCACTGCGCCTGGATCTGCTATCATACCCTCCTTCCATCTTTCAAGTGTGTCCAGGCATGATGGCATAGCGCACCTCAGAAAACACTGGTGGGATCTCCTGTTGTGTGATTAGTTGTAACTGTATGATTCCTTTAGGAGTGTTTAATTGCACACATGCATTCTTATTTAATTATATATGCATAATTACATAACGTATTTAATTATATGTATGATTGTAACACTGAGTATGTATATATAAAATACATACAGACTGATATGTAGATAGTGTCATGTGATTGGCAAGCAGGAAACATTTGATATATTTAAATTAATTTAGTTACGCCAATCACTTTGCTAAATACTGCCAAGTACATTCTTATTTAGTATCTAAAGCAACCCAGTGAGTGAGGAATTGGAATCACTATCATTTAATCATTGAAACCTAAGAAAATAAGTAATTTTGATGAGATTACCAAGATTCTTAAGTGGAAAACTTGCAAATCAGGTTATCTTAACATGATCTTATTTCCCAGTATTTTTAGACAATATTAAAAATTTTGCTAGTAACTATAGGATAGTGGAAGTACATTAAACATGATGTTAATTAATTTAGTATGACTAAGTCCATTAGGATTTGAAGAAGCTACACATGTTGTAGTGAATGAGAGCATGCAATTTGAAGCTAAGCTGTGAGGATCTGCACTCTGGTTCCAATCAGGAAAGTATACTCTGTGCTTGCACTGGGTCCTCTTAAAAACGAAAATATAATTACTTCTATGCAAAGGTTAGAGATGATTAAAAGAGTTCACCTATATAAAGCATTTAAAATAATGCTTGGCTACACTATAATTTTGTAGCAGTATTATCTATTATTCTCTCCTGCAAAATTAGTTTTTTAATCTCCATATTACGCATGACTATTTTCTAGTGTTCTTCAAATGTTCTCCCAGTTTTTAAGTCTCTATTTTAATTCTGGACATCTTTGAATGCTTCTATATTCATTTTTAACTTAGTATCTTTTCACTGAAGGGACTTTTCCCCAGCATGCAGGAAATTCAACTATCTGTAAGGCTATGTGGCTCCCAAAAAACATGTGTCATTGCTCCCAGGAAATTTGAGATTTAAGTGCAGTCAATTAGTGCCTTTTTTTGGTTTTTGGTATTTGAGTCACACCTGGTGATGCTTTGGGTTATTCCTGGATCATGCAATTAGGAATCATTCACGATGGGCTCAGGGATCCTATGGAATGCTGGGGATCAAACCTGGCATAAAAGGCAAATGCTCTACATGCTGTACTAAAATTCTGGCCCAATCAGTGCCCTTTTCAGAGCCTCTGTAACTACTAAGAGAGAACTGTCTTCCACTCTGAAATCTCTTACAATGAGTAGCATGTAACAGCTGAGGGATCCATCATTTTGTACCTCATCAAGAATCGAACTGAGAAGGAAGCCACTGTAAAGAAGAGTTAGGCAGAGAGATGGAGAAATATACTGAATGCAATGTATGATCCAGCTGAGGCTTTCCTTTTGGAATTCTCAGTTGTCTGAGTCAATGCAGTGTTTCCTCTACTGTAGGATAACACTGTTTTGTCCTCCCTGCATAGCCTCAGGAATAGTTGATAGTTGATAGTTTATTGATAGTTTATTGGACTGAGGAAAAGAGAAAAACACCTTAAGGAGGTAGTTTGCCTGAGGCAGTCAGGAAGGGCTTTCTTTTGTTGATTTGGCTACCTGACTGGGTGGAGTGTCAGCCCAGACTGAAAAGGAGTTAGAGAGAGAGGCAGAGAGGAGAGACAGGAGTGAATGAAGAGAGGGTGGGAGAAGCATGCTAAAAGTAGTCTATAGACCAAACATGATTGCCACTCAATGCCTCTCTTGCAAAACACGGTACCCAAAAGAAGAGAGAGAGAACAAGGGGTAATACCCTGCCACAGAGGCAGGATGGGACGGGGGGGGGGGGGGGGGTTGGGGGGGATGCTGGGACCCGTGGTGATGGATGACGGGCACTGGTGGAGGGATGGGCACTTGATCATGGTATAACTGAAACCCAAGCACAAAATTTGTAAGTCTATAACTGTACCTCATGGTGTTTCACTAATAAAAAAAGAAAAAAAAAAGAGAGGATTGGAATAAACTGCAACTAAGACCAACCAGCCTGGCTCTCGCTTCTTCCTTCATCTGCCCTTGGCCAACAGCCATCCTTATCCAGGCCACACACAGCGGCTCAAGGGCACCAAACACGAGCAGTGAGATAGAGCTGTCCAGAAAGCCCGCAAACACACAACCTTCTGCTTGCATAGTTTTTTACAGTCTACCTTAGTTAGAGATTCTATTATTTGTACATGAGTCCTGATTAATTCAGTAACTAATAATTAATATGCATATCTCCTAAATATCAGTACTCAAATCATTTTATTATAGCACAAACAGGTTCATGTTTGTTTTATGTTTCTTACCAAATCATAAGAAAATAGCACATTTGCTATACAACAATGTATGCTAAAAGGAAAGAAGACAAACTGATCCAGGGATCCAACCGGAAAACCCTACAATGGTGTGACCTCAGGCAAGTTGCTTAACGGGTAGTCTGCTTTCTCTACTACAGAGACTAAATCAAATTACTTGTCAGAGAATTATTGTGAAAATTAAATAGTACAATCATGTCCAAGGCAGCCTCACTAAACAGTCTCATGTTTTATAAGTGTGAGTCTACAATAACAGAAAAATACAGGAAAAGATACGCGATGAAATATTTATAATTGATGTATGCTACAAGGACCTTATGACTTTCAGATTTTTGTGCCAAAAAAAAAATACTAGCAATAACATGTGTGAAGAACATTTAGGGAATATGCCTAGCAGTTTGCATATAATTTCTCAAAGTAAACAGTCAGTATTCAGTTATCAGCTGAGCATTTGTTTAACTTAATGTTCCGCCATTTTAATTCTAAATCCAAAGCTTTGGCTTACTTCACATCTCTCTTTATAGACAACTTCCACATCCTTTCTTTCATTTCTTAAAACCTCATTATATGCTCAGAAAACATGCTCAGTTTTCAGTGAGTTGCAAAGAAGGTAGATGATGGCTTATTAGAATGATAGATAGGGCATTATCTCAATCTGCTTGACTATTGATACTGATCTTTGAGTACAGAATAAGTATGGTACCTAATATTTATTTTCCTATCTCTAGATTTTGTATTCTTCATAGTTCTGGTATGGTTTAATATCATGAGACTCAAAATTTACTATATGATGTCATGATCACCCTTTGCCTGATACTACTTTTCTTGCAGTCATCAGATACTATATTCTAAAAATTATTTGGTACAAGGTGCCAGAGAGACAATACAGCAGGTACAGCAGTTGTCTTGCATGCAGCCAATTGAGATTCCATCCTTGGAATCCCATTATGTTCCACTACTGAATATTTTATCAGCACAGAGCCAGGAGTAACCTCTGAGCATCGCTAGGTGTGTCCCCAAACCAAAAATTATTTGGTATCACTACTCCCTATTATAATATCTAATATTTTTCTGAGCAAGAGAGCAAAACAGAACCTGGACCAGTAACTACTTTTATAATGTTTTAGCTGATATTATTATGACATACTGGCAATCAGATAACTCATTTACCATCCATAGCCTTGGTTAATCAACAGCAAAATGTCTGTCTCAAAGGCTTTGTTGGATCAGAGGAAGATACTGGAGATAGAGCTAATTTAATTCTCAAACTGAAATCGTGTCATTTTAGAAAGGTAAGTTTCTCTCTGAGCTGGATTTTACATATATCTGAGGACAGAAAATTTTAGGGCTTAGACATACCAATAACTAAGTAAAACATGTACTTCTAAGTCAAATATAATTACCTATGAATTGTTCCTGTGTAATATTAAAATATAAAATGTAATATAAAAAAGTGATATCATTTTGTTCTACTACTTAAAGGAAATGTATTCTATTATTGCAAAAAAAAAGTTAAAAACTAAAAGGGATTTTTCCAATGAGCGATATTTTTCCAGTGAGCAATATCCTTTCTATGATACTGCATCTGTTCTTTTTCAATTTTTAGTGCAATTCTGACTAGTTAAGTACAAATCGACTAGTCAAATCCAAATTGATCAATTTTGACTAGTCAAGTCCAAAATCGTCTGAATTTTATGCCTATAGAGCTAACAATTCAAGAAAATAAATGAGCATTTTTACAAATTCATAGACCTACCTCAACTTTCAAGTTCTTTTAAGCACAGTTATGTCTGGTCTTCTACTTTGGTATCTACAATATACATTCATGATGATTTTCCAGCAAGATATTTTTTTTTTTTTTTGCTTTTTGGGTCATACCTAGTGATGCAGGGGTTACTCCTGGCTCTGCACTCAGGAATTACTCCTGATGGTGCTCAAGGGACCATACGGGATGCTGAAAATTGAACCCGGGTCAGCTGCTTGCAAGGCAAATGTCCTATCTACTGTACTATAGCTCCAGCCCTACAGCAAGTTTCTTAACCCACTACTAACTATTCCTCTTTTTTCCATTACGATTGACAATTATATATTCAGTTCTATAGCTATTCCTTTCTGGCTTAGACTATGTTGATATAGTAATATAACCACATTTCTGTAATATAAAAAAGTGGTATCATTTTGTTCTACTACTTAAAGGAAATGTATTCCATTATTGCAAAAAAAAGTTAAAAACCGAAAGGGATTTTTCCAATGAGCGAATTCTGCATAGCAGGGATATATTTGACTGGTTTAACAGATATTCCAGATTTCTACTGCAGTAACTATCAAGTTATTTTACTGAATTTTCAGATTAGAGGTATCAAACATAATGGTTACTCATTTTTAGATATAATATTTTCTACTTAGAATACTGATTACAAGATTATCTGAGAATTCCTTTTTCTGTCTCTTGGGAAAATTATTCACATTTCACATTTTACTTTTATTAAAATATCCTAAATATTCTATTAGTTCATTAGTTCTTCGGTTACATGATAGTTCTTTTGCAAGTCAAAGAATCCTTTCTAGCTATGGCTAAATAATGTTACAGGTTACTGCCTATATATTGTTACTCTTAAGTATTCAAAACAACTTTTGCCATTTAATATGAACAACAGTCTAAAAACTTAACCATATACTCAAAGAGCAGGTGCACATGCTCCGCATGTAAGGAGCCCAGGTTAGATTCTTCCACATTCTCCTTAGCACCCCAGGAAGTGACCCCTGAGGACTGTGTCACATGAAATCCTGAGCACTGCTGGGTGTGGTCCCCAAGCAAAAACAAAAACAAACAACAAAAGATTTGCAAAGAGTTCATGTAAACATCATTATAAAGCAAAGTGTGTTTATATAACAGTAAATTTACCACTAACATCAAATCTAATCACCACTAATGCCATCGGTCTACAACTGGTTCTTTACATTATTGACTTAATTTTCCCTTTGGCAACTCCCCCGGTTGGGCACTTGGTCTAAAAGTTAATTTTTGTTTTATATAATGCACTTGTTTGTTACCATGAGTCACTTTATAGTTTGGTGGGAGGAGGTGTCACACCCAGTCCTGTTCAGAGCTTACTTATGCTCAGAGATCATTCCTAGCATGTTTGTGGGAATAGATGGGTGCTGGGGATTGAATTCACTTATCTGTATGTAAGGCAAGTACCCAGCTCACTGTATAATCACTCCAGCTCCCCAATGTTATGGCTTTAGGGTATGAGAATTGAGTGTATTGAACTCCAGAATGAATCCACTGAGGAGCTCCTTCGATTTTTTTTTTTAAACAAAAGGATTGATTTACAAAGTTATTGACAGTTGAGTTTTAGGAATATAATATTTCAACCCCAATCTCATCAACAGTGTAATTTCCCTTCACTCGTATTCCCATATTCCCTACCTACCCCAACCCAGAATATTAAATTTCTCCTGGTTGTATTCACTTCTTAATACATATTGTTTATCTGTTTTATTATGTGTGTATATTTCATCCAAAGATACTTTAAGGTTTCATTTTCTATACTTTTGTTCTGTTTTTTGTGTATGGAGGGTCACACATGGCATGTTTGGGGAGCAATGTGGGGTGCCGGAGATGGACCCTGGGTCAGCTGCATGTAAAGAAAGTGCCTTACTTTCTTTTATTATTTATCCCACCCATGCATTTTCTTTACTTTTTAACTCACTTATGTCATACTCTAGTGGTTACTTTACAATGTAAATATCAATTTAATAATTCACAACTGAATTAATGCAACACTTAAGGCTTAAAACACTATTATTTCTGGAATAAAAGGTATTACCTTCGTGTGAGATTTCCTTCCAAGGATTTGGTGGATACATGAAAGCTGCATTCTGGATTTGGTCATGTATGTCTTCATCTTCATTAAATGGAAATGTGCCACTTAGACTGACATAGATGATGACCCCAACAGACCACATGTCCAGTGAGCGGTTATAGCCCTTGTTTCTCAAAACCTCAGGAGCCAGGTAAGCTGGGGTACCCACCACGGACCTCCGGAAAGACTTCTCCCCAATGATCCGAGCAAAACCAAAATCACAAAGCTTCACCTGTTGACAAAAATGGTTTAAAGAAATGGTAAAATTCATCTGAGTTTTGGCCCAGGTCAGCCAAAAACTTGTACATATATAATAATTTAAAATGTACTGGATGACTTTTCCACAAAAGAGCTGCGCTCCACTTCATGTATTTGAAGACAATGGAGTATTAGCCAATGCCAAATATGTTTTTATTTATAAATAAAACAACTAAACATGTTTCCTTCTTTCCCCCACTCAAAAATTGAGATAAATGTGAACATATGTATGCTCAGAAGTGGGTATGTTGTTTTAGAAGTTAAAGAAACAGCATGATGAGGGAAGTGACAGACTAAATATAAAAACTCAAGACTGGAAGATAAAAGTCATGTCATTCACAATACTCCTCAAAATTAGCTGTGAGGATCCTCAAAATTAGCTCCTTGGCAAGAGCTAAAAAATGTAAGGAAAGCTAGGAGTGACAGTCATCTTGATCAGGCCAACTGGGAGAAAATGTCTTCTGCCCTCTGAATTGAGGAAAGACAATTTTCCCTTTGTTCCTGAGAAGTAAACTTAAATGACTCTCGCAACTTGGCTAGTACCATCTCTGGAACTCAGGTTAGTGCTTTCAAAAAGGCGTAAGATTGTCAGTTCTTTAGGATCTGTACTCAAGAGAAGCCAAAAAGCAGTATGGGAAGGCATGAGGAGTTATCATGAAGATAGGAGGAAGAAAGAAAAAAGACCAAGTTTGTACATAGGTCTATGGTGCAAAGAATGTATAAAACAGACAAAATCAGAAACAAAGGTTTTGAGGGATAAAAATGGTGACATGATTTGCATAGGAGCCAGTGAGGCTGTTGGTAGGCCTTTTGAGTTGTAAGCATCTTTATACTTGCCTGAGGGAAAGGATCAGCAGATGCTAGTAGTACATTTTCTGGTTTGAGGTCACAATGAACAATGTTTTTAAAATGAAGATGCCTTAAAGCCACAAGTATCTATAATGAAGAGAACCATCAAACATAAAACTTTTGATTTGTTAGTTTATATCAAAACTTATTCCAGAACATACATTTAATGGAGCAAGTAAGACTCACAATGAACTGCTGATAGAAGTGAGACTAACAAAACAGGTTTCTAAGGAACCCTGAATGATAAAAGTAGCATATTCATGGCATTCATACAGCCACCAAGACAGATGTAGCTAAGAGAATGAAAAAAATATATAATAGGATACCCATTCTCAAATATTCTCAAGAAGTTGAGAACTCAGCACTGTGTATTTTAAACTTTCATTATCGATTATCATTTGGTTTACTGAACTCTGAAAACAGATAGAAATCAGGTAACACAATAAGGAACTGCAAGCTTTTTGAGTCTAGTATAGTCTTTGTAGTTTATAGTATAGTCTGTAGGTGTGCTATACAACTATAAGCTTTTTACAACTAAAAAGCTGTAGTTCAACAGGAGTAATGCTTGCGATTCACTATTATATATTTTTCTGTTTCTAATTGATTTCTTACCTGAGTAATTAAAAACTTCGTTATGTGCTCTGGCAACCTGCCCTTTTCACTTGACAAGATCATCTCCAGCATGTCTCCATGGAGTTTTTCCATAACAACAAACACTCTTTCAGGCGTCTCAAACATACACTCCAAATTCACAACACCACGGTGATGGAGGTTCTATTAAAGATAAATAAAGCACTTGAAGAAAATGAGTTTTTTGATACTGTTTGGCAAGCTCACTGATTACACAAAATGATTCAAGCTTAAAGCTATGGAAAAACCCCCAATTTTAACACCTCCAAATTCCACATGTGCTGCCTTATATTTTTGAAATTCTAATGTGTTCTTTAGAATCCAAAAAAATACAACTTTACTTTCTATGCATAGTGAAATTAAATTTTTTATGCTAAAATTTTAGGTTCCTGCACAGTGAATTGCTAATTGGGTTTTAATTAGAATACCATATTGAGAAATCTGTAATTTCTTAGGATGATCTCCAATATTAAGCATAATATCTTAAATAAGTATGCCAAGCCATCTCTACACAATTGGTAGAGTTTAATGCAGAAAAGATAAAATTTTCACATACAGTGTATCTTACTACACTGATGAATTACATTAGTCAAAACTTTTGAAATTTTTCTGCTACTGGAGTTGTATTTTTTTTATGGAAGCTCTTATTTGGATTGTTGACTGCCATGAAAAGGCAGTCATATCTCTTTGTGTGTGTGTGTGTGTGTGTGTTTGTATGTGTGTGTATCTTGGATATATATGAATCTACAGAACATATATATTGATATGTATATCTGGGAACCTGCACTATCCAGGGCACGACACTTTGTCACCCTTGTAATGATGTTTATGTCTGGTTTTTGGTTGAAGTCATCAACAAAAGCCTTTGATGATCTGATCTGTATTATCTTTTATTTCTAATTCCCAAAATAATAAAACATTCTAACACTGGCAAACAATTACCAAGTTTACTAATATTTCAATGAGAAACTGAAAAGGTCATGCTAAACATAAAAAAGGCCTATCAAAAACAAAACCCAAAAACTCAGGGATAAACTTAACCCAACATCCTCTCACACCGACAGGGCTGGTGTCACTGCTTCTGGAACTGTCAGAGTTAACGGGTCCAATGCCCCGACAGCCTCTCACACTGACAGGGCTGGTGTCATTACTTCTGAAACTGTCAGAGTTAATGGGTCCAATGCCCCTACTCCTGAGGTCCCCACATCTTCTAGGTTTAAGCTGTCTTGATCTGACTTGAAATAGGTAGAGTTAGTGGACTCAAGAACATGCACACTGCTTGTGCTCTACCTGTCCTGACTTCCTGCAAATAATACCAGATGAGTTGGATTTGACCTATATGTTAGAATATATAGGTGAAAGACTAATTAATGGCAACATCAATTTGTTTGATATGAGCACCATAGCACACCTCAAATGCAATGTTCATTGTAAACTCTAAATGACTCTACAAATGTGTTATAATCAACCTCAAACTGAACCTCCACCTAGTCTTCATTATTCCCTTTTTTCCTTCATGAATTTCCCTGACACAAAAGGCCCAGCAGATAGACAGACTACTGTCCTCTAGGCATCCAGGTATTTCGTTTTGTTTGTTTGTTCTGGGTGCCATTTCTCTTCCTTTGTTTTCTTTTTCCTTGTGAGGTGGGGAATGGGGAGGGAGGCACACCTGGAGGGCCTCAGAGTTTACTTCTGGCTCTGTTCAGGGATCACATTTGTCTGAGTTTAGGGGACCATATACTGTGGCAGGATTTGAACTTGGTTGGCTGTAAGACAAGAGCCTTTCCTCCTGTACAATCTCTCCAGAGTTAGGCACACAGACGTTTCACCTGTACTCTTTTATTCTTTTAAGGAAGGCATGAGTCCTTCCTGTGCAGGATTTTTTTTTTTCAGGACAAGTCCACCATGAGATTTACTAAGTGTACCTTTCTCTTTGACTGTTAGCTGTATTTTTTCCTATTTACTATCAGTTAAGCACTGTTCTAGGAGAATCTGACTTCCTTAAGTAGCCAAGGTCTCATTGTCTGGGTTGGAGCTCTGAGAAATAATAAAGGAAAAGGTTAACAGAAGTGGGCGGCAAGGCAAGAGGATCTCCTATGTGTAGACAGAAAAAAAGAGAGAAGATAAAAGTTGAGGTGGTCCCAGGCCTGGGAAGGAGGCTCAGTAGGCACACTACCTTCTCTATAGGCAGCTCATGAGTGAGATGGAGCCCTGATATTATCCTACACTAATGTGTCCAACCCCACAGCACTCCTGCCGTGTTCCCTGCAACACAGTGTGTGATCTTAAAAACATTATCACCAAATATGTGGGAGTACCACAGACAAATCTGCAACCCTCAGGCCCTGTAATAACAGTGAAGAAACAGTGAGTTAAGGGAGGCAAGAGAGAATAGGAAAGAAACAGGTTGTTCTGTAGCTGCTAAGTCCACTGCTTCTGCTGACCTTCCTTTAAGCTCTGCAGTCGGCTGAAAGAGAGAGCCAGAAGAGAACAAGAAGCTTTCCTACCTAAATATTCAAATATATGCCGTGTCCAGCCTCTAATGCCCCCATATATTCTCTTAGCATCAAAGTTTTTATAGACAGTATAATTCTTTCAATATATTTCTTTTTCTTTTTACCTAATCTATGACTTGAATAAACTCTATACAGAAGACAGGACTTTAATATACATTATCTAATTGGTGGATTCTTAGACTGTTTTGGGAAAAAAATATGGAATGAGTTGATTATACTTTTCACTGTCAATTGCTTTATGCAATGTTCATTGTAAACTCTAAATGACTCTACAAATGTGTTATAATCACATCTTTATAAAGATGATCAGGGAATTTTTCTTTTCACTAATGATTACATTTAATTAAATATAGAGATTTAAAATTTGTTTAAAGAAACCTTTTAGCTGAAAGTTATATATACAAAACTGGTAGAAAAATATTTTAAAAGTTTAAACTCAAGCATTCATTGAATTTGACCCTTGCTCTTTATGCTGCATAATTCTGCTAAAATATTCATTTAGTGGAGCTGAAAAACCTTTCCAACAATACAGCAGCTTTACATTTTCACATCTAATGCACTTAGTTGATATGATAGGTCTACTGAATGGGGGTAGAGAAGGCATCATAGACACTTATTCAAGCTCTATTTCTTTGTATTGAACCAAATGACCAAGTTTGTTTTTCTAATTAATGTAACAAAAGAAAACATACAAAGAATCATGCATTATGTATAAAATTTCTCTACATCTAATGATAAATATTTCTTTAACCCAGAGAAGATAATCTTGGGAAACTGAAAACAACAAAAATCAAGCTATTATGTTATTATGCATAAAAAGCAACTCTAAAGGAAACTTCATTGTAATTTGAGAGACTTGTACACAATTTTCATTTTTAAATAGAGGCTACTCTTAGTGATTCTCAACCCAGAATTGTAGGTCTTGAATGCTTGGTGCATATCTCAAGACATGCAGTGCTCCAGGCTCACTACCTATGTCAGATCAAGTGGTCATCATGGCTATTCTTTTTTTTTTTTTTTTAATTTCAATTAGTGAAACACCATGAGGTACAGTTGTAGACTAACAAATTTTTGTGCTTGGGTTTCAGGTATTCAATGATTGAGTACCCATCCCTCCATCAGTGTCCCTTCTCCACCACCAATGATCCCAGTATCTCTCTCCCTGCCATCCCCCCCACCCCTGTGGCAGGGCATTCCCTTTTGTTCTCTCTCTTTTTTTGGGTGCTGTGGTTTGCAAAAGAGGCATTGAATGGCAATCATGTTCGGTCTATAGACTACTATTCAGCATGCATCTCCCATCCTGGGAGGATCCTCCCAACCCCCTTTATTTGGTGCTCCCTTGTCTATCTGAGCTGCCTTTTCCCCTAGCATGTGCAGCTGACCTCCAAGCCATGGAGTGAAACTCCTGGTACTTATCTCGGCTAGTCTCCTATTTTGTTACTTTATATTCCCCAGATGAATGCAATATTTCTATGTCTGTCCCTCTCTTTCAGACTCATTTCACTTAGCATGATACTTTCCAAGTAGTACCACTTGTATGTAAATTTCATGACTTCATCTTTTCTAACATCTACATAGTACTCCATTGTGTAGATGTACCAAAGTTTCTTTAACCAGTTATCTGTTCTCGGGCACTTGGGTCTTTTCCAGATATTGGCTACTGTGAACAATGTAGCAATGAACATAGAAGTGCAGATGTCATTTTGACTGTAGTTTTTTGCCTCTATGGGATATATTCCCAGGAGTGGTATTGCTGAGTCAAATGGGAGCTCAATTTCTAATTTTTTGAGAATTGTCCATACTGTTTTCCAAAAGGGCTGAACCAGTCAACATTCCCACCAGCAGTGAAGGAGGGTCCCTTTCTCACCATATCCGCACATCATGGCTATTCTTGACGGTGCTCAGGAGGCTATTCAGGGCTAGAAATAAAACTCAGGGATTCCACATTTGTTGTACCACCTGAGCTATCTCCACAGAACCATAATTTTCTTTTTTGATTTATAATTTGAAAAACCACATCTTTTTTCTTTCTAATGTCCAAAGTAATTGAGTTAATATTTAGAAGGTTTAGAAACTGCAATATTAAGTGTAGTGTACTACTGTTGTCACTGTAACTGTCCTCCTGCTGTTGTTCGATTTGCTTGAGAGGGCCCAGTAACATTGTGAGACTTGTTACTGTGTTTGACATATCGAATACATCACGAATAGCTTGCCAGGCTCTGCCATGCAGGTGAAATACCCTTGGTAGCTTGCCGGGATCTCTGAGAGGGGTGGAGGAATTGAACTCAGGTTGGCCAAGTCGGCCAAAAGGCAAACACCCTATCTGCTGTGCTGTCGCTCCTGTTAAGGAAGAATATTTTCTATCTTCTCTAAGTCTACCTAAGGAATTTGAGCAATAAGTTTTGTGGCAGAGTAAGTCACTACAGGACTATCTGGCCATCTGTTTGTTGAACTGAAGGAATTTAATTTTCAGGAAATGAAACATTTGCTCAAATACAGGAAAGAATAGTGTCCATTCACACATAACAGATTGATGACATATCCATGGGGTGAATATAATGTTGTGTTGAAATCTGGGAGGAAATACCATTAGTAGATCAAGACAAAAATTTTCCTGTCTCAAGATGCCTGGAGAATTCTTATGTAATTAATGGAAATCAGTCACTAAAATAAAAAATTCTATAAATATATTTAAATAAATATTTCATCAGAATGTGTATATATATTCTATTATATGTCTTTTAAATTTGGGTAGAATTATTTCATACATACTTATATTTTAAAAATTTTAATAATTTTGCTCTACTAAAAATTCCAAATTGAGACTTTATTCCATATGTTTAGCCATGATAAGTGATCATTTTTCTTTCTTTTCCACCAATACAATTATTTATCAAACATATGAGAAGTGAGGAAAAAGCAATTTTGAATCATTTCCTTTCAACTGGTTATTTAAAATCATTACAATCTTCACAAGGAGACATCTTTCTAGTTTCATCTCAAACAATCAATTTATCTGATACATAATAAGGTTAAAAACTTAATAACAATATCAAAAAGAAAGAAAGAAGGAAAAAAGAAAGGAAGGAAGGAAAGAAAGAAGGAAGGAATGAAGGAAAAAAGGAAGAGAGAAAGGAAGGAAGGAAGAAAGAAAAAAGAAAAGCTTAGAAGTAACGGGTCCAGAATTTGTTTGAAATGCATAAGGAAGAACATCCCACTGCCCAGTATTGCAGATAGAGGAAGGAAGTACGTTTTGGGGAACTGGAGTATTATCACAATTGTTGACTCTCATTCCTGCCAGTTTCCCAAGTTTGAGAAAAGAGGAGATTATCACACCCACTTTCATATCATGGTCTCTTAAAATTTATTTAATGGACCACGAAATTTCAATCATTGAACATTTTATTAAAGGGAAATAGTATGAAATTCCCTATTAAGAGCTAGAGCAATATTAAAATGGGTAGGGTGTCTGCCTTCCCTGCAGCCATGGAAGTTCAAACTCCAGCATCCCATATGGTCCCCCAAGTGCTGCCACGAGTAATCTCTAAGCACAGAGCCAGGAGTTATCCCAAAGCATCACCCGCTATGGCCCCAAACCACAAAAGCCAAACAGAACAACAAAAATTCCCCATTAAATGCTAAAAGGTAATCCTGTAGAAAGAAAATGATTATACAAAGACTTGTGAAAGCTAAGGCCCAAATAAATATCTCTCTTAAATTCCAAAATCTTTGGGTAATTAAATTTAAAGAAAATTTACCCAACAAAGAACTTGGCATACTTGTCATTAAACAGGAATCTCAGCAGAGAGTCCAAAGAATTTATAACCAAAAAGACTCTGAACACAATAAAAATTATAAAAATTACAATTTAATGGGAGTGTTATAAATTTAGAGCCCTGAGAATAATAGGGTTTATAAAAGCAAGAATCTTAATATAAAACAACAAACATTTCAGGAACTCAAAGAATGTGATGAGTTAGATCAGGCATCTTAATGAAAGACTCCCAGTAATTGATCCTCAAAGAACCCTGATTTTTAACAAGAAGATCCTAAAAATTTAGAAGTGAGGGATCCCTAAGATCTACTAAAATCATCCAAACCAATAAGAAGAGGCTACACCTCTATCTGCCGATGCTCCTTATCTCTGTATGACCTTTGTCTTGAGATACTCAATTGGTAAATGCAGAAAGAACAAAATATACATGCTCATGCCTCAGACAAAGGCCTCAGCCTCCTGGTTTCTCATCTCTAGGCAGCATTAATGATTGCATTGGACCTCTGTCTGGCACCCTAAGGGAAGGAATAAGGTGGGAACGAGAGTATGCTACACACACACACACACACACACACACACACACACACACAATGTCACCTTTATCGTTAATGCATTTGAGCTACCACTGGTCTTCCCGAGGGTGATTCTATTTTGTTTTTCCGTTTGTTTTGTGTGTTATCTGGTTTTGTATTCAGAAATCCCTCCTGGAGGTACTCAAATGACCATATTAGAACTGGCAAAGCAAGCATTTTAAACCTGTACTCTCTCTCTCTCTCTGGCTTCCAAAGATAAATTTAACCATCTCGTCTTGCTTCAAATTCACAAACTAATACTACCAGAATCATGAGACATAAATTCTTAAGGAAGGAAAGCTTTCTACCACCAGTTCTTTTCCTTTTATAACCCATTTTTCTAGTTTCTCACACATTTCAACCTTTATCTACACCTATATTAAACTAAATTTCTTCCAAAACAAGTTTCCATACCTTCAATGCACTGTTCTCTCAGCCCGAAACTGACCGTTTTCTTGGTCCAAAAATGAACTGTTGTAGACTTGCTCCAGAGACGCATAAATAAATTTCGGAAGAGATTAACTAGCCACAAAAATTTTTAGGATCCCAGCTCGTAGCTGAGCTCTCAGGAGCAGACAGGAACTGCACACTGGCCTGACTATTGTCTTGGGACCAAGCTTCACCTAGACATAAGCTGCCCAGAATTCAGTAAATTTAAGCATTTCAGCCTTCCAACAATTGAGAAGGAAAGACCTGGCAGGGCTTCTTCAAAACGTTTTTTCTTTTTGGGCCTCATGTGGTGGTGCTCAGGGGGACAATACAGGATTCCCAGGATTGAACTAGAGTTGGCTGCATACAATTCAAGGCAAGTGCCCAACTCACTGTACTAATGCTCTGGCCTCCAATTGCTTTTTAAAGTGACAACCATTCCAAGGCTAAAACAGATTTTGTCAATATTTGGGTAAATGGTACACAATCAACCAGAGGAAATTTTGGTAAGTATAGACAGAAAAAGTTTGTATAAACTGTTTCCAATGGAGAATTGAAAAAATAAAAACAAAACAACCCCTCCCCCCAACAAGGTGCACTGACTCCAATAGTAGATTACACCTTTGCATAGTCCTCTTCATAAGAAGCTAACAGTTATCAGTTACTAGTGAATCCATTTGTCTTATTTAAAAAGACTTTTAGTTCCTTATAAAATATTTTATCAATTATATTTCCAGTCAGTATAAACCTAATGTCTGGTACATATTAAACACTCAAAGTGAGTTTGTAAACTTGATAAAAAGGCTAAGAATCTCTGCACCCCTTTTATTTTTAGTATCTGAATAATAATACTCTTTGAAACATAATTTTAGGAGCTGGAGCTGCACGGGGAATGGGGGAGTATGTTAAAGAATTTGCTTTGCACACGGTTGACCTCAGTTTGATCTCTAGCATTGCATATAGTTCCGTGAGCCCCACCAGGAGTAATCCTTGAGCACAGAGCCAGGAGTAACCCTGAGCACTGCTGGTGTGGTCCACACATCCCACAATAAATAAAAATAGAACTACATGGATTTATTAAAGAGATGATAATTCATATCTGACATTTAGTAACAGTACATTTGCAACAAAACATATATGCTGAGAACTTCAGAAAAAAATTATGAGCAGTGTGCATAGAAAATAGAGAATTATAATGCTTGTGGAAAAATGGACATTTATCAATGGTCTGTGTTGCTTAGACTAGACAGGTTGTTCACAAGTAGCAAATAACTTCTCTATTTCATTTTAATCTCTAGAAAAATGATTTGATGGTTACAACAATTACATATGCCACATAACATTTTTATTAACAAAATCTGGCTTCAAATAGGAATGTTATTAATGAGTACAATTAAGAAACATGCTAAATACTTAATGAAAAAATTATACTGAGACAGGAGAACACTAATAATATCAAGATGACTTTATTCTTGTCCATACATCGCTTATTATCTGATAGGCTGACAATTACTCTCTCAATTCACATAATTATCACAGCATAAAGGAGGAATGTTTTTGAAGGCAACATCATTTATAATGTGAAACAAAATGATCTCAGCATGTCCAATAGGAGCCAAGGCTGAAACGCGACCCATTTAATAAGTATTAATAATATGTGCAAACCTAGAATTATGTCCATAAAAAGAACCAGTGCAGTCTAGAGAGTCAGGAGTGAATCTCAGGGGAGAGTTTGATGCTTGGTTCTTCTTTTATAGTTATTTTAACATGTTCCTAAATATCTATGTCATAGATATATGAATAAATTTTCCTTATGTTGAGGAAACTGAGTGGGCATTTTGTAGCTCCATGTGAAAAACAAAGACGTACCTGTAGAATTGCAACCTCGTTGCGAAGCTGGCTCTCTTGTTTTGTTGGAAATCTTAGTTTGTCTATGATTTTAATAGCCACATCTCTTCCTGTTTTACGATGTTTCCCTTTAAAATAAGAAAGGGAAATATTAGCATGATGCACCAGTGTTCATAAGGATAATTACAGAGATTATAAAAATATTTCATTGACTAAAATTATATTTCTGAGGAGCACTGACTTATATCAATTTCACAGCACCACTTCTGTAAATAAAATACTATTAAATTAGTGACAGTTTAGCACATAAAAGAATTGGAGCATTAAAAAAACATATCAATGGTCTGATATTTTCTTTTGAAAATATATGTTTTAAACGTTGGCTATCTAATAAGAGAAAATATTCATGCCACCAGATAAAAGTATTCTCCTTAAGAAAGGGTAAGCTAATAACCCTGATAAAACTATTAAATAATATAATGGAAAAGAATATAAAAGTTGACTGTCACTATCTTTGTGATCATGACTGAAATTCTGAGTTTAGATCCCAAATATTTCAGGGCGTAAGAGAGTTAGATGAAATAAGATATACATACAGAGTCCAGAAAATTATACATACATCATTATTATCATCACCTTTACATATATTACAATCCATTTTATTCAACAAACCTTTTAGGGAATCGAGAGATTACTATTACTGTTTAAACTACAATTCTGCAGTATGTATTTAACTGAATTTGACAATGGAAAACCAAGATTTTAAATAATGAAAATGGAGCTACTGATAAAACATTTGTCACATATACCCTAACTTAAAATTTAATTATTTCAAAATCGGCTGTAAATCTCATATTCCTTTCCCCACGGCCCACTCTTATTTCTTGTGAACTCTTGTAGACTGTTTCCCTTAGCTGTAACATTGTCTTTTTTTTTTCATATTCCCAACTTCCTAAATATCACTCCCTGAACTCAATGCAGTGCAGTCTCATCAAACTCTCTCTTCAAGCTAGTTTCTTATTTCTATATTTCTCAGTCACTGTTGGACCTAATGTCTCCAAGGTTATGTTCTCATCCACTGCATCTCATGTGTGCTTCGTCTTGTCTTTTTGATCTTCCCTATGGCTGCCTCCTCTTATACCAGCTCCTCCAATGTTGAAAGAAACAAAATGTCTAGATCTGCAGTTCTGACCTCATTTGTCACCCTTGGTTAACTTCCATGCTATATGTCATTAACTATATTTACCATGTTTTTCATGCAACTGTGTTTTCCATACAATGATTACATGGTAATGCAGTACTCTACACTACTTCATCTCTCTAAATAAACTGTATTATCTGAGAAAGTATGGTGGTTGCTGATTCACTCACAGGCTTGCCGTTAAATTTATTTTGAGCATTTATTCTATTAGAATAAAATTAGTCTGTAAAATAGAGTATAATTTGATGAATTTTAAAATGGAAAGCAGGATATAATGTCACCTTAAATAATACCGAAGATAATTTGACTTTCCAGAGTACCCTTACCTGAAATAGTTCATCACTAATTATAGTAAGTGATTGAAAACTATTATGTCACTTGATAAGGATGATGAAAACATTTCTTAAAGATTTAAAAACAATGTTGAACTTGCTAAAATCTAAAATAGAAGCTAGCATAATAAATTCATTAATAAAAAAAAATATTACCTAAATTCAAAAATAACTTCTAGCATTGGTAAGGGTAAAAGGTAAAGGTAAAGGCCCTCCCGTTGATCGTCGATTTGCTCGAGCGGGCCCAGTAACGTCTCCATTGGAGACTTTGTTGTTACTGTGTTTGGCATATTGAATACTCTCGGTAGCTTGCCGGGCTCTCTGAGAGAGGGGCGGAGGAATCGAACTCGGGTCAGCCATGTTGGCCGCTTGTAAGGCGAACGCCCTACCGCTGTGCTATCGTTCCAGTTGAGTGCTATCGCTCAACAAATCCAGTTGATTTGTCTAAATCAACCAATATTTAATCAGTAATATGCAGATAAATTTTCAATAGTTATGCTAAGTAACTTATTTAGAAAGAAGCATCATAATTTCCCAAATAGTGGCTATTTCAAGAGAAATTTCTGAAAAGGTAAAACAGATATAACACAAACACATATACACATGTTCTAAATTTTATATTTTACTCAGATACATTAATATTTTTAGTAAAAATCACTAATATTTTAAGTGAAAAATACTTAGTCAATGGATCCTACCTCCATAAACAATTCCAAACTGCCCTGAACCTAGTACTTCATCAGGAAAAATCTGATAAACGGTGCTGATATCCTACAAGTGCAAGGCCAATAAAAACAAACATGGGATGGAACAAAACATTAGTCTTAATAAATTACATGCACATTTAATAAATACATAATAAATACTGCTAAATTCTTTAAACATAAATAATTAAGTTGTAAATTCCAATTGGAAACTGCATAATTACTATAACATTTCAAGGGCATTTTCAACTAATATGATATTGCAATCTTTTGAAAACTACTGTAATCTTATGAAACATAATTTTTAATGTTCAGCCAGATTTCAACAGAGACAAAAAAATTAAAATTATACTATGGCATTTATTCTAAATTAAGAAGGCTATTTAGAACTTGTGAATTAAATAACCATGGTTCTCATTCATATGTGTGTGAATTTTAATTTTAACCACTTCACTCTTTATAGCTTGAATACTGAGGTTGTTTCTTTATCAATTATTCCCAGTAGATTATTTAAACTGACACACCAAATCAATATATGACTGTAAGCTAGACTCTGCAATCAATGGCACGTGAAATTCTCGACTGAGGAGATGTAACTCTTCCACTGCTACCATTTTTGGAGGTAACGCATTCTAAATATCTAATTCTTTATCTATAAAATATGTACTAAATAAAATAATATATTTTAACCCATTATAGTATGATTTGATGATCACACTTTTGAAAGCACACTGCAATATTTTTTCACTTCATGTATTCCTATGGGATCCTAGTGAATTTTCTGTTTATATTACTTGTGTAATATTTGTCCTCTTATAAAAAACTCTACCCTCAATCTTCTATCCAAATCTTTCCTTTTGCTTTGTCCTTTCCTCTAGAAAACACCTGTAATCTTTCTCTACTCTATGATCCTTTCAAAATACCCACAGGGTGATTTCAAGGTGGTATGAAGACAAGAAAATGAATTAGTTCTCTTTCAATGTTACAAGTCAAGTTATCCTAATAGAAACATATACGACACAATGATCCTTCAGGTATTTAGATCTTCCCAAGAGGATTATGGGATAATCTATATATATTTTCAAAATTGCCTAAGTTCAATAGGAACCTACAATTTATAAAAATCTATCATGTAATTAATATACAAGCATTCATTTAGCCTTTACTATGGAATCTTCCTAGTTTCCTTTAGCTCACCTTTGGTTTTAGTTTACTTTTAGTTTACCTGTAATTTTAGCAAAAGGTACAAACAAAGTTATGCCACTGATAGAGATTAGGAGTTTATGTTTTATAAAAATAAACTCAGATCACTGAGTAAGTTTCTAAATGTTTTAATTACATATATATTGCCTGTATTATATACATCATAAACTATATATATCCTCAATTTATGATATAATTATCTATACCCTCAATTAAATTTATATACCTCAATTTATAAATATATAATAAATTGTATAACATATAACATTATATACATATATATATAGCACTGTAGCACTGTCCTCTCTTTCGTCCATTTGCTCGAGCAGGCACCAGTAAGGTCTCCATTGTGACACTTGTTATTACTATATTTGGCATATCAAATATGCAACAGCAAGCTTGCCAGGCTCTGCCATGCAGGTGGGATACTCTCGGTAGCTTGCCGGGCTCTTTGAGAGAGGTGGAGGAATCAAATCCGAGTCAGCTGTGTGCAAGGCAAACGCCCTATCTGCTGTGTACATACACACACATATATATATATGTAATATATATTAAATGACCTGAATGAAAATGTATTGCAGATACATATTATATATATGTATATATATATATATATATATATATATATACACACAGCAACTAAATAGAAATATAAAAGCTACCGGAGAAGGTGAGAAAAGCTTTATTTCTTTTTGGTTCACTTGCCACTGTGGACAAAACAAATAAGTCATACATATGACAGTATAATTTATTTTATAATATGCCTGATCTCTAATCATAATGTATCTGATCTTGAATGTTCAAAAAACAGCTGAAAAGATAGAATTTTGTGCATAGGTAACCAGGATACTGGAATGTGACTCATGACATCTTATTTGTGCAACTTTCTGGTTTCCTTGAGATGAGAACATGACTATAAGAGCATTTGCAGCTACTTGCTTATGAGAGCAATTGCCGGTAGCAATGATTTATTTAGAACAATGACACATTTAAGCTATTTGTCCAAATGAAGGAATTTAATTTGTTGTATAACATCAAACATAAACATTCTAATTCCCAAATGGATCAATATGTGAAAACTCAGACATTTCTTTATATGTGTTTATCAAAAAAGTATAGTTATTCAGTATTCAGCTATACACTGCTGAATGGATTGTAGCAAATCACTTAAATAATCTATATAATATTTCTAAAAATTTGTGGGAGAAAACATATGCAATAAAATTCTATTTTCTCTAGAAAATTAAAATGTTAGATATATAAAAATATTTTATGATGTTCCTAATTTTCAATAATGATCACATTACTAAGTTTTATAGTAATAGATACATACCACATTTTCTTGAATCTGGCAATTTGATACTGAAATACTCACAGAAATATCTCCTGGAAATACAAATTAAACACAAACATACACATAAGGGAAAAAGAAAAATAATACAAAAACATGTAAAAACCTCCTCTTTCTAATGAACTGCAGGGATGTTTTATCTAAATCATCTCAAAAGAAAAGTGACTACTACACCTATTCCTTTTAAAATAAAAAATTTTACTTTGTACTTGACTCTGAAATTTTATTTTGTCTGTTTGATGCCTGGAATCAAATATTTGGGTTCAAATACTAGTGTCTCAATTCATAGTTCTATTATAGATTGAGAAAACAATATTTCTATGTCCTGATTTCCTTATCTTTAAAGTATATCATCCATTTCTTTCTGATATTTCAGGTATCTGGGGAGCATAAAGTAACAAAATAGGAGACTAACACCCAAGAGTGGCCGAGATTAGTACCAGGAATTTTGCTCCATGACTTGGAGGCCAGCCACACATGCTGGGGGAAAAGGAAGCTCAGATAGAGAAGGGAGTACCAAATAAAGGGTGTTGGGAGGATCCTCCCAGGATGGGAGAAGCATGCTGAAAGTAGACTATAGATCAAACATGATTGCCACTCAATTCCTCTCTTGCAGACCGCAGAACCCAAAAGGAGAGAGAGAACAAAAGGGAATGCCCTGCCACAGTGGCAGGGTGGGAAGGGGGGGTGAGGGGGGATGGGAGGGATACTGGGACCCGTGGTGGTGGAAAATGGCACTGGTGGAGGGATGGGTACTTCATCATTGTATAATTGAAACCCAAGCACAAAAGTCCATTTGATCCAGCAATACCACTCCTGGGAATATATCCCAGAGAGGCAAAAAAGTATAGTCGAAGTGACATCTGCAATTGTTTGTTCATTGCAGCACTCTTTACAATAGCCAGAATCTGGAAAAAACCTGAGTGCCCGAGAACAGATGACTGGTTAAAGACACTTTGATAAATTTACACAATGGAGTACTATTTAGCTGTTAGAAAAGATGAAGTCATGAAATTTACATACAAGTGGTACTACATGGAAAGTATCATGTTAAGCAAAATGAGTCAGAAAGAGTGGGATAGACACAGAAAGATTGCATTCATCTGGGTAACATAAAGCAACAAAATGGGAGACTAACACCCAGGAGTGGCTGAGATTAGTACCAGGAATATTGCTCCATGACTTGGAGGCCAGCCACACGTGCTAGGGGAAAAGGAAGCTCAGACAGAGAAGAGAGCACAAAATAAAGGATGTTGTGAGGATCCTTCCAGGGTGGGAGAAGCATGCTGAAAGTAGACTATACATGATTGCCACTCAATGCCTCTCTTGCAAAACACAGGACCCAAAAGAAGAGAGAGAGAATAAGGGGGAATGCCCTGCCACGGAGACAGGGTGGGATGGGGGGGATGGGGGGTGGGAGGGATGCTGGGACCCATGGTGGAGGATTGGCGCTGGTGGAGGGATGGGTACTTGATCATTGTATAACTGAAACCCAAGAACAAATTTGTAAGTCTATAACTGTACCTCATGGTGTTTCACAAAAAAAAAAAGAAAAAAGGACTAACTGCATTTAAAGTTATTAGTACCAAAATTGGTAGATATCAACATGCACATTGATCCTATAAAGCAAAAAAAGTTGTAATAAATAATTTATAATATAAGATGAGGGCATGGCTCACCTATTTAGTTTTATAAACAGCCATTCTGAAATTTAAAATCTCATTTTTACAGATATCCTTGAAAATATACTTAAAATTCATTTGCATATTTGATTCTAGTTACACTTTGGTACAATTTTTCTTACAAATTTATCAGAAATTAGCAAAATTGAACAGATGTTACACAGTTTTAAGTTGATATGTTCATCCATATTTGAACAAGTAAATACTATATGACATATTTAGGTCAAGTTGATGCTTATTACATACCTTCTTTTATTATCAGTAGTTCTAGGTTTCAATAGTTTTAATAGTTTTAGCATACAGGGCCTATCTTAATTTCTCCCCAAATTTTAACAAAACTTAATTTTTAATTGAAAAATAACTTTTAAATTAAAAATATTAAAAAACAATAATGTCATGAATTAACTATATAGTATGTGTAGCTATGTTTACTTGGGGACTCTGTGATCTCTAACAAATTATACTGGATAATCTTTCCTTATAAATGTACACAAAGACAATAAGCATACTCACTGTGGGAGTTGGTTCCTGAACCTGCTGAGCCCTTGGGTATGACGGGCATGAGGGCATGCTGGATTGCCATTTCCCACATCCTGGCCACATCTGCACCAATCCCACTAGTAAGGACACTGCTATTTGGTGGCGGGCTGGAAGGAGTGACTACATTTTCTCCAACATAATACACTACATTTGCTGTAGTGATCTCAAAACAATGAGGATTGGCCCCATTATGTATTAAAGCTGAAGGTTTTGCTGGTTCTAGAGATAAAATTTCTGATAAAGGAATTTCCTGTTGAAGACAGAATGTGCAAGATGTAGTTTATCAAAAGTTGATATAGGATAAAGTAAAATTAATGCTACAGGCCTGTGAAAATTGATGCTATGAATATTCATAATTTTTACAATAGAATCTTGATAAAAACAAAATAATACTAAGAAAAATTCAATAATACCTTTGCCAGAGAAAATGTCTCATGATTCATTTTCCAGAAAAACTGAGGTTACTTTTAAAATTATGTTTGTGAAGCAAGAATTAATATGAATAAAAATAATTACTGTGTACTTTATCAAAATCTAAGAGTTAAAGTATAAATAATAATTTTTATCCTCGTGTGGTGAAATAAAGAGTTTTGAAATGCATTTGAGTATGCATAACTGTTTTAAAGTTTCAACTATTTTTAAGGCACTGACAATAAATATTCCAATCATATTAATATAATATCATAGCCAAGTGAAAATTTTATTGAGTAAAACCACAGAGCTTGGTTTTACACAAAGTTATTTTTAAGACAATTTTGATATTAAAAAATCATCATCACATTTTCTTGTGGGAGGTACAGAGTAAGAAATAATAACTTTTAAACCAAAATATCAATTGAAAATTAATAGAGTTTCCTTTCTTCTCTTAGAGTTGCATATAAAACTACCTTTGACTAATCCTGTAATAATTTTGAAGGAGCAAAATATATTACTTCATATGAATCTTTTTAAAATAATATTTTACTAGATGATGTATTTTGTCACATCCATATTATTTCATGTAGAGAGAAAAATTGCTGCCAAATTTTTCTTTAGAAGGAAATGCATTCCTTAGGAATATTGGCAACACATGGGGCAATTATACAATGCTTTTTAAACCTCAGCAATGTGCTCAATACCACAGATATTAAATAGAAAAAGGATGCTAGATGTAGTCGATTGCAGGCATTTACTGTTAGCTAATCTTCAGTGACTCTGAATTTTCTATTGAAATCACACTCCTTTTCTAAAATACTGAATTAAACTATGCTCCATTGTTCCATCACCTTCTGTAGACAGAGCACTCCCAAGAGAAATTTGAAATTCACAGATGATAATTATGACTCCTCCACCCCAGAAGCTTGTATACCCCAGAAGAAATAATATCCTTTGGAGCAAGCATATCAGTACTGGAACTATTTTGCATTTATTATACTCTACATTCTCAGAAGTAGAGTTCTCATGAGACTTCAATAAACAAACAAAAAACTAATCTTACCTTGTAGTACCTGCTTCCTGTGTCATTTTGAAAGAGGGTAATACATTTGCTATCCAATCTCCAATAGTGTCGTTTCCGCTAAAATAAAAGTGAGATTCATGATCTTTTAAAAATTATAAAATGCTCAATATTTATATAATGAAAGCACTGCCCAACAGGGATGTAGTACTTGAAGAGGGATATAGTACTTGAAAGAGAATTCAATTAACTCGACTTCTCTGGAGCTCACTACAGAGATAAATGTTTATACTTTGACAATCAGGTTTTTGCTCATTCTAGGTACATGCTTCATGGTTTGGGGGTGGGGAGAGGGTAAACCAGTGCTTATGAGTATGTCTGTTTTCATTTTTTTAGTAAAAGGCCTAACAGTATTTCTGGTCTCTTCTGCAACCAATCTTAGACAAGTCAAATACATTAAATATGCTTCAAATATCAATATCTAATCTCAAAGGATTAGGGGCATTCAATTAAGTCCTCAGTAAGTAATGTAAACCTCCCTTCAACAGAGAAGACAGAGACTGGAGTCTGCACAATTAGGGTATAAACACCTGTTCATCTAAAGAAATAATGGCAACTCTACTGATAGGGAATGAAGACAGAAACGAGTGAGAATGAGGCTTATTATCAACTGTCAATTAGTTTAACTGTAAAATTTGGATCAATATTTCTTCTTTCTTACACAAATGAAGAATATTATTCAAATAGGCATATCTTCAATAGTAAATTTTAGACTATATTAAAACTAAAATGAATAGCTTTATCTTAATATCATATTACATTTTTCCAGAGTAGGTTGTTTCTAAGTAAAAAAAGATTTAGGATACATATATATAATATATATAACATATATGTAATTATATATAATTACCATTTTTTCTCTCCTTAAAATTCAGGTTTTTAAAGAAAAATATCTCAAAGATCACTTGGAAAGCACATATTATCATTTTCATGTCTGCTATATATACATTTTTCAGGTGGATATTCCAGTTTTTTGAAGATCATCTCTGATAAGAAAGCTGATTTTGTTTTGTTATATATGTTTTTATTAACTAGATTGCTTGACATCTACATCTGATACCTAAGATTACTGACATGCTCTATTTGAACCAAGGTCATGCTTGCACCAAGGTTTATTTCTTTGTGATTCAGCACTACCAAATTTCCATTAGCAACTCCAATTAAGACTAAGAAGACAAAGAGAAAAAGTTTCCTGCTGAGGATCTTACCAGTGTGTCCTTGCTAGTGTAGTGAACCATCCATCCTTCTTTCATCACGGTGCTGCTTTTCCTCTTGGTGTGTTTGACAGACTGTACTACTCTCATAAGTGGGATATTGTTGCTTGTTGAGGGACTTTGAACATTCAAAAGAGTTTAGGAAAGAAATGTCTTTAGAGACAGATTCATATTCCTGCTTAAACTTTACTTCAGCAATGAAAAAAGGAAAGTGAAACAGACAAAAAACTTCACAGCCTATATTGTGAAATGAATTGTCATCCTGTTTTAAAATCTTAACTATTCTGACGAGTAACAGGCTCTTTATATGTACAGGAACTTTAAAAATCTGGAGGCATTATAATAAGCACCTTAATTTTCAACTGAACTCTTTGTTGTTCAGTTTCAGGTAAATATATGGCAAATTATTGTCTTAGTGTTCTGTGACTACAGTATTCAGAATCATATATGAAAGTTTATCTGGTTACATATTACACTCGATATGAAAAATATAAATCATTTATAGATCACATAATCTAATGTGACTTTGGTTCACTGAAAAATTTTATAAAAATATGTCTAAATTAAATAAAAATAAAATATATTTAAATTATTCTTTAAATAATATTACATTTGGAATCTTTTTCTTTTTCTCCTTTCTCTATTTCCCCACTTGCCTTTTTCTTGGAAGCAAACTAGAACCCCTTTCATACTAAAGAAATGTACACTTTCAAAAGAGCTAAAACAGAAGATAATATTTTCCAGTATTTGGTAGGGGTATCTACAACCTGAAGTGTTCAGGACTATTTTAGGCTCAGGAATTTCCCCTGGTGGTGCTCTGGGAATATATTTGGTGTCAGGGATTCAAATGGAGGGCTATAAAGCAAGCAACTCACCCCCTGTACTATTTCCTTGGCCTTATTTTCTAGTACTTGTACACTTATGCCATTGATGGGGAAAATCCAATCATTTTATTGCTCTCCTTTCATGAACAGTAAGATTATGTTTTGTTTCTCAACAAACAACAGCATTTGTATAAGGAACAGAGAATCATGAAAAAATTTCATAAAATAAGTCAGATGTGGTGACACTTTCTCTATAAAATGTCAGTTAATCAGTATTTTAGGCTTTTACAAGTATTTTTGGCTTTGCTACTGTAAAAAAAAAATAATAGGTTATATAACTGGAGTGAAAGTACAGTGGGTAGGGCACTTGCCTTGTATGCTGTCAACTTGGGTTCAATCCCTGGCACCCCATCTAGTCCTCCAAGTACTGGTAGGAGCGATCCCTGAGCACAGAGCCAGGATTAACCCCTTAACACTATCATGTTTGGCCCCCAAACAAAACAAAATTCAATAGACCATCTGATGGAACATGGCTATTTTCAATAAAACTGAATTTGAACACAAACAACAGTCTGATTTGCCCATAGTGTGCTGAACCCTGATAGAAGAAATTAAAAACATCTTGTAACTAAAAGTATAGACAATTAGATTATGAATATAAACTTTCACATGCTTTTGTAATAAACTATCTCAACATGTAAGTGACATTTATAATAAGGAACAGCTGTAAATTAGATTGTGTCTGCTGAGTTTGATTCCTAATCACTGTATTTCCAGACAATGAGTTTGATATGGACATAAATTTAGAAGTAAACAGGACTATTCCTGTGTAGTCATATTTCCTTTTCTTTCATTAAAAGAAAATGAATTTAAGAATGAGACAATGTGGAGATAGCATAAAAACTACATTTCTCCAAGAAAATCTAGACCTCTAAGCCCCAAAGGTTCTCCTCTGCAATACTTAGTTCATTCCAAAGCAAATTAAACACACACTTAAACCTTTTCCATAATAGATTAAAATCTGAGAAATCTCTACTTTAGAAAGTGAATGCCATCTGGGACTGTAGTGTCTGATGATGCTGGGACTTTGGTCCTCACCTGATAGTTCTGTTGGAATCCTCATGGTCTGGATCTGGATCTTGCATTTCCCCACTGTCATTCTGGCACTCTGCCATCACCATCTCAGCATCTTGGACCATTGCCTCTTCCATGTCATCCATGAGCCCGCTGTTCCTTTCACTGTCATTGTCATCACTTCCTTCTTCCATGACCACATCAGACTCTGCCCCCGGGCTAAGCAAATCTAAAAAAATTGTTTTGCACTCACAAAGATAAGTCTGGAATCCTAGATTCAGGACTTTACAGAACGTTAGCAAATCCTAAAACAAGTAAACTGGAAACCCTAAAAAAGTTATGTGAAATTATCTTTTCTTCATTCTAAGTTCATAAATATCTAAGTTTATGAAGGAGTAAAGATATAATTTTATAAGGAGTTGCCTTTTTCCCCTTGTTGCTAAGCCTAAAAACAGGAAAAGTTATGAAAATTCTTGGAAGGATGATAAAGTTCAAAAAGAAACAGAGTGTTAGGAAGCAAAGTGACACTAGTCAGAAGTGAAGTGGAAACTGATAGTATTTCAATAATATAGCCCTGGTGAGAAAAATAAATATATGGGAGAATGAGAGACGTTTTCACATGCAAGAAGATCCAAGGTAATTGATTCTTGCAATTCCAGTAACTTTAAATCAAGAATTCCAATATATTCATTTGGTTACATAAGTAGTAGATTTAAATTTCTAAGGTATTTAACATTTGATATCATATTGACTCTTGTCATCATGCAGTTGATGGGAATGAAATAAATTCTAATTACTAATGCAAAGTATTTATTTCAGAATTAGAAAATAGGTTGATGTCAGACCTTAGGCTGCCATGCCTGGAAAATTCAATTATTTTACCGAATTATTCTGGCTGTATGGGAAAATGCAATCTCAAAGTAATCAACAATAAAAAAATGCATTACTTCTTAGTTCTAGTTATCAAGTATACACACTGACATTTTCTGGGCCTGAACAAACTCAATACCATATAGCACACAAAGTGGGAAGACTGCCAAACTTTCTCTCTTGGCAGCTAGTAGATGATTCTAAAAGGCAGAAACTAGTCTGGGAATAATTTTTAGGGGATGCTTTCCTGTCTTCTACATGCAAATTTTTGTTCTGGAGAACCAAGTTCTAGAGAAATAGCTGTCATCTGTTCATCACTTTAGCATGAATAATATCCAACTTCATTATCACTCTTCTATCAACATTTATTTTTCTAAAGAATCACAAAACTGCTAGCAGACTGTAACAGCTCTTTACAATGGGAAAGTTAGCTTGGGAAACTTGATTAAATATTTTTCTAAAGATCAATTAGAATAACATTCGAAAAAAATAAGAGGAGTTTCTTTAGGGCATAACATATTTTTTGGGAGTTCCTCAAAGTTAGTTGAAGATGATGGAGTTTCCCCAAAGACATACTTCCCCTCAATTGTGAACAGGATTCGCGTATTTTAAATTGGCTGCATTCAAACATCTTCAAGATGCAGACTAACAAGCACATGGAAGCAACTGGGTGCAGGATTGAAAGTGCGATTGTTTCCTGATGAATCAGTAACATTCCCTCCTTCCTTAGCAGACAGGGTAGAAAAATTAACTTATATATCAATGTATAGAATGACATTAACAGAAAAGATACTGACAACTACTAACCTGTAGGCCTTCCAACAATTTCCACCTCTCTGAAAAAACTAAGTCAGGTTCATAAAACAGAGATAGGGAAGAAATTCTTGAAATCCATACTTTAAATATAGCAGTTTGATGTATAAAAACCAGACGGTATCTGGTGTTTATCAAAACTAGATGATAGATTATTTTTTTCCTCTAGCAAGTAACTCAAACTCTAACCAAAGATTTAGTTCAGGTGGAGCACAAGTCCACAAATGGGAAAAATAAGCATACAAAATTGGCAGTCTTTTTTTTTTATTTTTTTACCTACCTCCATTTATCATCACTTCCCCAAGGCAGTTGTTTGGTACTTTTGGTGCACAACGTTTGTGACAATTGAACCTGCAATCTAATCACAATGGTTTTAGAAATAATGCAAACCCAAGGAGAATCATAAAGAGAAAGAGACAATTTTCTCCAATAAAAATTCTCAAACAAGACATCTATTTTTAAAAAAAATGTCACTGCATTATGAATGGGGAGTAATTTAAATTTGACCATTTTTGGGGTAGCAAGATCATGCTCACCTTTACATTGCAGGCCCTGCCTGAAAAGCCCCTTGAGAAGCTTCTTGCAATACTGGCAGACGGTGGGCCGGGTATAGGAGTGGATGACAAAAGTGTGCGGCACTTTTACTTTAGACATTAAAATCTTGTCAAGCTGAATCGGTCGTCCAATGTATGACTGAGAATTGGACCTCTTCTCTCGACCAATAAATGATTCTGATGGTGACTTTTGCTATATGTGTGGAAAGTAATAAAGGACAAAGAGATTTAAAATATTGCTTAATTTATACTTTTTAAAATTTATTTTCATTTTTTGATTCACAGCTAACAGTATTCTGCGGCTTCTACCAGCAGTGCTGAGAACACATACTACACCAGGAGTCAAATGTGGGAATCCCAAATATAAAGCATGCATCTTATCCCTTTCAACCTTCTTGGCAGCCCACTATATACCTGAATTGCATTTTGTTTCACAATTCAATCTATTCATTTGATTCCAAAGAATGTGAGAGAAATAAACTAAAACTATGTTCTTGTTATATAACACAAATTATCCCCTTCCTTTCACTTCTTTTAAAATTTTTTCTTGTGATTTTTGAGCCACATTCAGTTGTGTTCAGTGCTCAGTACTGATTCTGTGATCAACGGTCCCTTCTGGCAGTGCTCAAGTGATCATGTAAGGTGCAGGGGACCAAAACTGGGTCAGTCAGATATAAGACATGTACCTTACCCACTGTTCTAGCTTTGACCTACCTCCTTTAATTTTTTGAGTTCTCTTCACTATAGGCTTAAAAGAAGAAAACTGAAGATAAAAATATTTGAACCTAATTTCTAGGAGTTTCGAATAATTTTTTTTGCTTTAAAAACACAATTTAATACAGACATATATAGTTGAAAACAAGTAAATTAAAATGATCTTTAAATCCACTGCACCTACTATTTCATTGACTTCTTTTGCATATGGCTAGAAAATGTAAGCGGTTCATGAAGACAGAAAATGAAAAGTAAATTGCTCTGTCTGGGGACTTCATCTGAAAAGCACTTCACTTATCTTGGATTCCCACAGAGAAAAAAAAAGAAACATGATTTAAGATTACATAATAGGGATAAATAAAATTAAAATGGTTATTACACAACCCTTCATTTTAAAGAAAAGTTAAATTGAATTAAAAAACCTATAATAACTCACAACCCTGTCAGCTAGAAACTATAAAAGTATCAGTGCTAAAAATTATATTTCTGAGTGCTCTTACCTCTGATTTTGAAACAATTTGATCAACTTAGCACAACTATTTTTTAAAACTAAATTAAACTGATTTTTCATGTTTCTGATACCATTTCATGTTATCTGTTGGTATCAAAGATAATTTGGGTTATTGTGTAAATAATTTTTAAAGCATAAGAATAAAGGATGAATTTTAATAGTTATATAAATTCATACTTCAAATTCATGGAATACAATTAATTTTGGTAACCATTGTGTTAGGCACTATACAAGATAAGTTTTATTATTATAGACATATAGATGCTTCTAGAGTTGAGGTATCTAATCTTGTACATTTTAAACATATTAATTTGAGGCAAATCCTAGTAAACAGTGGAGTGAAAAACATAAATCTACATTTTCTGGTATTACAACATTACTTAATTTGTTCATTTTAAATTTAGAATAATTATTGACAAGTTAAGAAATGAATCATATTTACACATAATTTCAAGCCATTTCAATGCTGAAATGAATTAAGGGTAATACCATCATCAAATGGGAAAATTCCGAATAGCAAACTCATAAGCTTCAATAAAATCATATTGAAGATGAGGTATGCCTAGAGCTCCATCTACAATTAAAATTCTATTAAAAATGTTCATAGAATAATTACTTTAGAAAGTATCAGCACTTGAATGTTCAGGGAAATTAGACAGGTTTAACTACTATTGTGTATAAATTGAATGAAATTTTTCAACAGGATTGAAAAATAATTAAATCCACAGGATTAAATTCCTACAGCATATATCTCTCATTACTAACTGTAGCCAATGAAGCAGTTCTAAGCATAATCAAAAATGAAAGAGGGTATTTTTTTCTACAGCTGGATAGTTTTAACACTCAGAAATTTGACCTGATGTCAAATTTCTTAGAGAACTTAACACGTGTTTAGGTCTGTAAAATCCTATGAAAAGTTGACCAAGTCACTTGAGCTACTTTTCCTAATGTAAGATATTTATTTCTCAACTGTGTGAATTGAACCAGTTTGAGAAAGAAATGGTTACTATATACCATGGACAAGACTCAGAAGAGCAAGAGGTGATTTGATAAACTGAATGCTCTTTTATTCCTTGACCAAAATGATTAACATTCATACATAAACATTATCTTACACTACAAGAAAAAGAATTGTTCTTGAGAAGTTCATTTATTACCTTCAAAGCAGGATTATGTAAGAACTTTAGAACATTACATGAGTTTAGGGAAAAGATACTGGCTACCACATATGAATCCAGTATACTTTAGTATAGGTGTACCTGGGATATTGTAAGCTTATTCAAGCAAAAGAAAGATTCACAAAAACACATGTGCCCTTGAACAGATAAAAAAAATCTCATAAACCCAATGTTTTGTTGTACCAAAAATTAAGACTGTAGTAACATTTAATATTCATAAAAATAGTTTAATAGCATTAATAAGTGCCCTCCTGTCATTATGATGTCTTAAAACCAGCTATGCATAGGAAAAAAATACTTATTATTACTTTCTCCTGTCATTTCAAATATAACTAATTTTGTGTCCCACATTTCTAAGTGAAAAAAGAAACTATTAATATCTTGAGATGGTGGCTTCTATGTGGAAGCTAAGTTGATGCTGGAGGAAAACCAAGATGCTTGATTTTACCAAATAACAAATATTTTGGGAAATAGGAAATGCAGAGAAGTCTTCGGAAGATTTGTTAGCATAATTATATTCTGTTTTGTGGAGTGTACACACATATATTTACATGTACTTTTCTCATAGTGAGGCAAATCCAAGAAGCTACAGCAGAAAAGAAAGATTGGACCACTAGTTGATGACTTTGTAAATATGAGTTATTTACGCATCCCTTTAATCAAAATGTAAATCAAGGCTTTCAGTGCTATCTAACAGATGGCAAAACAAACCAATAAACCAAAACAAGGGTATATGAAATAAGAACATTATCATGCAATTTTTCATTGTTTTACATAAATGTACGAAAACCACTGTTTATTTTAAAAAATGTTACTGATTTTGGGGTGCTGGAGAGATATTACAGCAGGCAGGGTGGTCGCCTGGCACATGGCCATCCCAGGTTTGATACCTGGAACCCTATACTCAGTCTCCTGAGCCACAGTAGGAGTGACCTCTGAGCAGAGAATGCTACTGATTTCTTTAAGCAATGGTTAATGTTTATGCTTTAGTGTAGAAGTTATGTACCACTATCCATATGCCAGAGACCATCCAATACATTCCTTATGTCACTTGTAGTCTACCCTCTTTTTCCCTTGCTCCCCATCTCCCTAATCCTTCACTTGGTAATCTCAGTTCTGTTGTCAGAGTCCAAGGCTTTGTTTTAATTCATCACTGTCAATTCCCCACTCTCTCTCTTTTCATATGAGTGAGATTATCTGGCATTTATCATCTCTCTCTGACTTATTCACTTAACATGAAATCCTCTAGTTCCATCCAAGTTTTGGTAAAAGTTAGGACTTCATCATTATACTTTGTATAAGTATAGAACAATTTCTTTAGCTACCTTAATTTTCATTTTTATAATACTGTCAATATTCCCTTTAAAGATATTCTTAATGATTTGAATATAATCAATCACTTATTTTGGGGGGAAAGGAAAGTGGTTCTATTCTCAGGGGTCAATTCTGGGGATGCTCAGGGCATTTAATGGGTTTGTCTCACGCATGGAAGACATATTAACCCCTGTATCACCTCTCCTGAACACAAAACAAACAGTTCTAAGAATTTTCTGAATCAGTGATATTTTTTTTCATAATAATTGATGTTCAGCACCAGAGAGAGTACAACAGGTAAAGTACTTGTCTTGCTGATTCCGCAACCTGGTCTGATCATTGGCACCATCTATGGTCCCTCAAACCTTACCAGGAGCACAGAACCAGGAACAAGCTGGTGCTCTCTTAAGCACAGAGCCAGGAATAAGCTCTGAGAAAAGCTGGATGTGGCCCAAATATCTTTGCCTCCAAAAACTTCATATTGAGTTACTATATTTCAGGACTTTTAGCAATATGACATTTTACTTGAAGGAAGGTGAATCAGAGACATATAACTATTGTATATATTTTCTTTGATGTATCAAATAACAAGTTTGAGGGATTTCAACACCTTTGTGGTAGACATGGTATTAACTTACATTTCAAAATTGTGAAAAGCAAGCATGAAACATACAATGATGTAAACCAATGTTACACATATTTACATAATGTGAAATACTTAAAAAATAGAAATTGATCATTTTAAAGGAAATACATACTTTAAATTTCAGAATTCTAAGTCTTACCAGCTTTAAAATAATGTTAAAATAATTTCAACATGAAACTTTGTTACTTAAAGTATAATGACCAGATATTTCTGCACATAATACAATGTTTCACAAACAGATGTAACAGTGATATTTCTTCATTAACTTATTCTATTACATATTAAACTCACTTGTACATATAATTATAATATAATTATATAGGGTTTTAAGTAAGACATTTATTTAAAGATAACTCTGAATAAGAGAAAATTCTTCTTTATCTATTATAACTCCTAGAAGGTTTTAGATAATCTTAGTAAATTAACTAAATGGTGTATAAATTAGTTTTCACTGTTACATGAAATTCCAATTTGGCACTGTGTGTTTGGTGAACTTTGGAAATCTGCACAATTATTGTTTTTTTTTAATTGAAATAGGGAGTAGCTGAAATGCTTATGGAAAGGAACAGCTACATTTTGTTTCATTCCGCTATATTATTATGCCTAGAGCAAAAATGGCTCAAAACTCAAAACAAATTCAAAATTCATTTGTTCATAATTATAATACAAGCATGTACTGGATGATATAGTGGTAAAAATTTAGTTTTACATTAACCATTGGTCCTATGACTTGCTCTCTTCCTAAGTAGAGGGGTTTGGATCAAATTACAGGTGTGAAATTTTGGAGAGAACTGTCATCACGTAAAATAACGGTTGGGAATGAATGTATGAAGATGACTTGATTTTGCAAATTATAGATGATGAAAAGTATAAAGGTCTTTTATCTTTTGTCTGTGTAAGAGGTATCCTATAAGGATGGGAGAGAGTAGGAGAGAAAAAAATTATAAAAGCTGAATTTTGAAGTCAGCATTAGAGAAGAAACAGAATGAAGATTATAGGGATTAAATATTTTAATAAATCTTTTGTTTTGTAAAGCTTCTATAACATTCATATGCTAAAAATGGTTCCTTTGAAATCACTGCCAAGTTAAAACTACATGTACTGAATACCTGCTTTGGAGAAACAATGTATTCTGCTTTACTAGAGACTGAATTTGTTTTACTAGTCTGCTAAATTAATGACTCAGCAAATTTGGACCATTTCCAGGAAGTGATTACTTAGATTACATTATGGAAACTCCAACCGCCAGCACATCTTTAAATATATAACAGAACTCTGATACAATTTCCCAACAAGATATATTCTACTGCTGGCAGTTCAATATAAAATCTCTTCATTAGTAAAGCTAGAAAAGAAAATGGGAGAAGTTTTCATTACTTGTAGGCTGCTTGTTATCATTTATCTAAAAATCAAACAAGATTTTATTAGAGATTTGATGACATTTTACTAACAACAACAACAAAAAACGTGAATCAAATGGAAACACCTGCAATATTAACGTATTTATGACTATTAACTAAAATTTGTGTCACAGTCCCACCTTGAAATGCATTTTGGGTGACATAAACTCGCCTTGAAGTGAAGAGAAACAAAATGTTACAGATTTTGTTATAAATTCTAGTGTGGGTTGAAGTCTCTTTAGGACATATGTCAATTGTCAAACAATAAACCCTAAACGAGCAACATCTTGATAATATTTGTCCTTTTTTTTAATGCAAGAAGTGCTTTCTACAAGACAGACAATAAGCTTTGTTTGACTAAAAAGAATTAGTTTTTTAAAAACTAAACATTAAAGATTCATGGTTGAGACATTGTTTCAAAAGAGACATGAAAAACCCATAACTGTAATATAAAACTTCAATAGCCTTTTAAAAGTTCTGTAACTTGACTTTACAGGACTGTATGAGCTGTTACTTTGAACTGTTACTTTGACATATTTACTTTACAGGATTTCAATTTTAAGAGTACAACTGACTTTGTGCAATTTTGAAATGAACTGTAACTTAACATATTTGCTTGACAGGATTTCAATTTTCAGAGTACAACTGGCTAAGGAATGTTTTTCACCACAAATGCTCTTTGTACTTGTCTGCCTGATGCTCTCCCCTACTTGGCATATTCAACAGGAATGCAAAATCTAGGCAGACTCTTCTACCCTGGAAAGGGAGGAGTAGCAAGCTGAGCACCCCACAGGCTGTTGATATTAATGTATGGCTGCTCAGCATTAGGGATGCAATAGAGAATGTTGAAGACTCCAGTAAATTGGAGAGGAACAGGTTTAATCTGGAAGGAACGTCTAGTGCTCAAATACTCTGAATAGCTCCCATGTGACAATGTACGCCCAATATAAAATTTCTTATTTTTAAAAAAAAATTGACAAAAGTGGAAAATCTAGCCACTTCATAAAATGATTTTTATTCCTAAGTACTGGCAACTCTGAAAATATATTTGAAACATTATTCCAGTCAGTGGATTTGTGGAACAAGTCTTACCTCTGGGGAGTCTGAGACCTTTGACATGAAACACTTCCATGATCTTTATACATGCCAAACTTTTCATAGCAGTGCATGCATTAGTAACTCACTTAAACCTAAACTTCCGAGCTTTTTTTTTAGGTAAGAGTTCTAGAGAAGTTTACATTATTTTTTTTTTTATTTTTTTTTTATAATTTATTTATTTATTGAATCACTGTGGGAAAAGTTACAGAGCTTTCGGGTTTAGGTCTCAGTCATGTAGATACCGAACACATTTCCCTTTACCAATACTCATTTTTAACCCCGAACCCCAATAGACCCCCACCTCCCACCCCTCCCAATTCTTGTGAGGCAGATGAGTTCTAGTTAATACTCTATCTACTTTGACTAGATAGATTATTTCGATAGAAGATGCACAACTATTGTTTAGAGCTTACGACCCACCCCCCCCCCCCAATCAGACATGCTGAAACAGCGTTGTGAAATGATTTGCTTTCTACAACTTGGTTTAAGAATAAAATGAGGTCGCGCGGCCGCGATAGCGGCCGCGCGGTTTTGAATTTCTGCTATTTTACTTATTGACCCTGGAAGAATTTCTATTAAAAGTTAGCTAGTTAAGAGATTGGTTTCTGTGCCCTGGAGTCGTGGCCGTGCCGGAGAGCCGCTCGTGGGGGGCAGCTGGCGACCTTGGTGGGGCGTGGGGGACGGCCCACAAAGCCCCCCTTCCCATGAGGTCCCCGCCGCTCCCCCGAGCCCGGCTCAAACCCGCTTTCCACAAGGCTCCCGTGCGGCCGCCATCTTTCTTTCCAGAGAGGAGCAGGCGGGCTGGTCAACGCCCTTCCCCCTCCGGGCAGGCTTGGTGGCGCGGATCAACACAAGTCCATTTGCTTTTCTGCTCCAAGCGGCTGGTTCTCTGTGCTAAGTCCTTGTGCCTCCGGGGCCGTGGCCGTGCCGGAGAGCCGCTCGTGGGGGGCAGCTGGCGACCTTGGTGGGGCGTGGGGGACGGCCCACAAAGCCCCCCTTCCCATGAGGTCCCCGCCGCTCCCCCGAGCCCGGCTCAAACCCGCTTTCCACAAGGCTCCCGTGCGGCCGCCATCTTTCTTTCCAGAGAGGAGCAGGCGGGCTGGTCAACGCCCTTCCCCCTCCGGGCAGGCTTGGTGGCGCGGATCAACACAAGTCCATTTGCTTTTCTGCTCCAAGCGGCTGGTTCTCTGTGCTAAGTCCTTGTGCCTCCGGGGCCGTGGCCGTG